>NC_079312.1:174215406-174518714 GCF_029931775.1 Euleptes europaea | reverse complement strand
CTTCATGTGTTCAGATCTCCGGTGATCAGTCAGAAGCCTGCTGGGCAAAAGTCCCATATGGCTGCACTCACTTTCTAAAAATGGTCAGCAGGCACCGCGGCACCCATGGGCACCACGCTGGGGACCAGTGATGTAGATGGCCCCCTGAATTGGCCTACTTTGCAAGGGTTGTAAATACAAAGGTAAGGCTTCCAATTGGTTGAATGTATGATGCTGCCTTACATTGAATCAGAACATCGGTCTATCTCACTCGGCGTTGTCTACTCTCACTGGAACGACCTCTCCAGTGTCTCTGGTGGAGGTTCTTTCACGTCATCTTCTACTTGGCCCTTTTAACTGGAGATGCTGAGGATTGAACCTGGGACCTTCTGTAAGCAAAGCAGAGGCTCTACCACAGAGCTAGAGCCTCTACCCTAAAAGTAGAAGTGGAGAGCCAGTGTGGTGTAGTGGTTAAGAGCGATGGACTCTAATCTGGAGAGCCGGATTTGATTCCCCACTCCTCATGAGCGGCGGACTCTAATCTGGAGAACCGGGTCTGATTCCCCACTCCTCCACATGAGCTGCGGAGACGAATCTGGTGAACTGGGTTGGTTTTCCCACTCCTCCACACGAAGCCAGCTGGGTGATCTTGGGCTAGTCACAGCTCTTAGAGTTCTCTCAGCCCCACCTGGTATCTGTGGTAGTGGAAAGTGTCATTGAGTCACAGCCAACTGATGGTAAGGCAAGAGACAGTCAGAGGTGGTTTGCCATTGCCTTCCTCTGTGTATCAGCCCTGGACTGCCTTGGTGGTCTCCCATCCAAATGCTAACCAGGACCAACTCTGCTTAGCTTCTAAGATCTGATGAGATCGGGCTAGCCTGGGCCATCTCAGCTCCAGTGTAATCTGTTACAACTCATCTTGGATGTGTCTTTGGTCTACCTTAACACTCTCCCCTGGTGTCGCATAGGGTGTCCAGCCAGCGTGGTGTAGTGGTTAAGAGCGGTGGTTTGGAGCGGTGGACACTGATCTGGAGAACCTGGTCTGATTCCCCACTCCTCCACATGAGCAGCAGAGGCTAATCTGGTGAACCGGGTTACTTTCCCCACTCCTCCACACGAAGCCAGCTGGGTGACCTTGGGCTAGTCACAGCTCTCTTAGAGCTCTCTCAGCCCCACCTACCTCACAGGGTATCTGTTGTGGGGAGGGGAAGGTGACTGTAAGCCAGTTTGATTCTTCCTTAAGTGGTAGAGAAACTCGACATATAAAAACCAACTCCTACTCCTCTTGAAGACTGGTTCACTTGTGCCAAATGTACCTTTCTGATCCCAACTGTGACTACAGTTATTTAAAGGGTCCATTGCCTCCCTCTGACATTTTTATCATTTCTATTGAAGTTAGCGCACTGATGCATACCTTATGAGATGCAGCAAGTCCCTCTGGAGCAAACTAACTGAGAATTAACAGGATTTACTTCCTCCTAGCAAATGTGTTTAGGAGCAGAAAGTTCTCGGCTTCAAAGGTGGGAAATCGATGCCGCAACCTTTGCCAGCACTTGAAACCAAAAATATCCAGTTCCTGGATGGGCCCCGTGGGCAGAAGCCAACAGTCTTTGAAGCTCTGGGAGTGAAACCTGGTCGACAATTGTCCATTCACCGAGAGTGAAAAGCTTAAATTCTAACACAAGAATATAAGAAAAGCCCTGCTGGATCAGACCAAGGTCCATCAAGTCCAGCAGTCTGTTCACACAGTGACCAACCAGGGGCCTCTAGGAAGCCACAAACAAGACGAGTGCAGCAGCACCATCCTGCCTGCGTTCCTCCGCACCCAAAATTATAGGCATGCTCCTCTGATCCTGGAGAGAATAGGTATGCATCATGACTACTATGTTTTTACTAGTATCCATGAATACCCCTCTCCTCCATGAACATGTCCACTCCCCTCTTCAAGCCTTCCAAGTTGACAGCCATCACCACATCACAATTTAACTATGCGTTGTGTGAAGAAATACTTCCTTTTATCTGTTTTGGATCTCTCACCCTCCCGTTTCAGCAGATGACCCCTCCTTCTAGCATTATGAGAGCGGGAGAAAAGACGATTTTTAAAAGGAGGAGGAGATGGTGTTATGCCAGCAGGCCCAAGAACCAAAAAGCAGTCAGGCCTGGTTGACTGGCAACCCTACCAAGGGCCTAGTTACACATTACTTGCAAATTCCCCCCACCCTTTGCTATTTGCTCCAGACCTTCCTGTCCCAAAGTGACATTTCCTGGTGAAAAAGAAGACTGTTTTCCCAGAGAAAGGAATGTTGGGGAAGTTGGTTAAAGACCTGTTTCCCTTCCAGTACAGCCTCAGTTATAGGGTTGCCAACCTCCAGGTACTAGCTGGAGATCTCCTGCTATTACAACTGATCTACAGCCGATAGCGATCAGTGTCCCTGGAGAAAATGGCCACTTTGGCAGTTGGACTCTATGAGATTGAAGTCCCTCCCTTCCCCAAACCTCACCCTCCTCAGGCTTTACCCCCAAAACCTCCTGCTGGTAGTGAAGAGGGACTTGGTAACCCTACTCAGTTATAGGGAGAAATAAGTTATTCAAAGGTGGTTCAGGTTGTGTATTGTGGTGCCGCGCACTTACGGTTTCAGTCCGATGAGGGAAGTGGGAAGGGGAGTGAGTCGGAAGATAAGTGACCGACAGCCACATTGACCAACCAGTAGAGTCCATTACCGATCTCACCACCGAAGAGGACTGTGCTGATAGGTTTCCACGAACAGTGTTTCTGCCACTCACTGGGGCATTTATGCATGGGTACTGTCACTCACGTTCACCCACGGTCTGTCTTGGTTGTTCCTTGGATTTATGCATGAGTTTTCCGTCCATTTGAGATGACCTCGTTGCCAGCCCTCACAGATCCCGGGACTTCCCATTCCTCTGTTAACCCGATTCTTCCTTCTCCCCTGAGCACAGCCTGGGTGAAATCCCCGTGCAGAAGGCAAAGCGGGGGACACACAAGCTTGATTTCTCTCACAGCCAATTACAAAGCAGTGTGTAAAGAGGCGGGGGTTCAAATGCTTCCTGCTTCCTCGGAGCTCTTTCTGAGCAGAAGAAAGGCTTTTTAAAACCGAGGTTTGGATTTCTCCACCCCCTTCCTTTCAGATTGATCCATTTTTTGTTTTTGTTTCAGATCCATTTTTTTTTCTTCTTAAAATGCTTTTTTATGCAGCAATTGGGTTTTTTGGGGGGAATTTTCTCTCACAGTAAGCTCTACAAAGTAAGCCAACTACAAAGCAGCATTTCAAGGGGCGGGGACTTGAGCTTGGAGACTCTGGTGCATAGATTCCCAACAGGGAAGTGCCGATCCAGCAAGCAACGAGCCTCAGGTAAAACTCCCAGGCAAAAACGACCACTGGTCTGCCGAGGAGTATTTTCTGGATCTTCTAACTCTTTGCTCATGTGAACTACCATACATGCATGTATTTTCTGCAAATTAGGGAAGGCAGCATTTAACCCTTCTCCTGTTTAGCGTGTTTTCCCTAAACACACTTCCCCCTTTTTTTGCTGTCAAGTCACAGCTGACTTATGGTGACCCAGTAGGGTTTTCAAGGCAGGAGACGTTGAGAGGTGGTTTGCCATTGCCTGCCTCCAGATCACTCCCCTGGTATTCCATGGATGTCTCCCATCCGAATACCAGCCAGGGTCGACCCTGCTTAGCTTCTGCGATCTGGCAAGATCAGGCTAGCCACTTTTACAATATTTGCACAAACAGAAATGGCTTAGGGATTATTTTTCCTCAAAATGAATTGTTGATAAGGTCACCTGTCCGCTTGTACCAAGCAACAATGGCTCCCGGTCTTGCCCAAGACTTGACCGCAGTCCCCCGCTCCAATATTGCGCATGCACACCTGAGTATAAATCCACAGTAGATCAACAGTGTAGTGCTAAGCACAGCCACACTCTTCTACAACCGCTGAAGTCCATGGGCTTAGAAGGATATAACATTGCTTAGGACTGTGCACTCAGGCTTCTGGTTAACCACACAGGCCCACACACAAGTGTTGTATGTGCACACACATGCGCGCGCACCCTCCCCCCCCTCACAGGAAATTGGTCTTAATGTAAAATATACTTCTCCAACCACATCGGCTTACATGACGCAATAGAGAAAGAGGAGTCCGAAGGGTAACGGAACCCCAAACGAGTGGAAGAAAGAGTCAGCGATAGAAAGGATTTTGTTGAAAAATAAATTTATTTACAGGGCAGGATCCCAGAGAGATTCATCATAAAAAATAAAACAGGATCCAAGCCCCAGTACAGAGGTAACCAGACAGGGAAAGTTCCTCATCACCCCTGACTCAGGGACCACAACCAAGCCAACACTGGAGAAGATCGGGGTCGAGGAGTCCACTGTAGATCTACTTCAACAATCTCGCCGGAGCCAGAATCTACTTCTGGCATCAATGTGGAATCCCCAGATTTTGCCCCGCTCTTTCCGCGTGCCTCAACCAATCCCTGCCAAATTGGAGCTTCGTAGGACCCCGAGTGCCGCTGAGATAGAAAGAGAAATCCTGAAAAGCACAGACCCATCAAAACCGGCAGAGTCCCCCAAATATAAAAGGGAAGCGTGTTCAAGTGAGGAAAGCAAAGACCGAGGTCTGCAGCGCTCCCGTCTATAGAGACGGGTGAGACCAGGAGTGTCAAACTCAATTGTTACGAGGGCCGGATATGAGATAAATGTCACTTGGGTTGGGTGTGAGCTGCCTCGGCTGGCTCGCGGGCTGGATAAGAGTTCTCCAGGGGCCGGATCTGGCCCGTGGGCCTTATGTTTGACACCTCTGGCCTAGATACTTGTTATAAATCAGGTGGCATGCCCTTGGGATCAGTGACGCCAAATCTCAAACTCACAGTCTAGACTAGTAGGCAGCAGAAGGGGATGTTGGGTTGGCGGTAGGGTTGCCAGGTGGGTGATATTGGCAGGCAGTTGCCCGTCAAACCACCCAGCCGCTCCAGAGCTGGGGCCGGGTGCATGCGCACGATGACGGAACATCCGGTTTTACTCCCAGATGCGCCACATCACTGCGGCTGCTTTAACACTCGAAACCCCAACATTTGGGGGTTTGAGTGTTAAATCGGCCGTGGCGATGGGGGCGCTTTTGGAAGTAAAACTGGAAGTTCCATAATCGCAGCCCAGCCCCCTAAAACCTCCTGCCGATTGGGAGGGGGGAATCTGGCAACCCTCGTTGGAAGTGGTAGATCCACGTTAAAATTATATACATCTGTAATTGTATATATGTGTATATATATGCCCACAGCAGGGGCATTTTAAATTCTGTTTGGGGGAAATCCCCCATGAGGAAGCCGTTCCAGTCTGACCCAGGTAAGGGCTGAAGCAGACTTAACCCTGACTGATTCTCACCAGCGTGGAGAAAATGTAAACGGGGTAAGGAAGGAAGCAACAGAAGTGAGACATGGGAATGAAGGAGAGGAATGAGAGGGGGAAACAGTGAAGCCCTCTCCTACATGGATGTCCCTTTGCTTTCAACTTACGGTTGCCAACCTCCAGGTACTTAGTATGGAGTCGGCTAGTTAATTTCAAGTCAATCACAGACACAAAATACACCAGAACTTAACAATTTATCACATAGGTGCAAAAGTGCAGTGAAAGACTTACAACTTACAACATACAATTCTACATACAATCCTATGTTCTCAATCCTATAAGGTAACATAGGATTGTATATAGAATTGTATGTTGTAAGTTGTAAGTCTTTCACTGCACTTTTGCACCTATGTGATAAATTGTTAAGTTCTGGAGTATTTTGTGTCTGTGATTGACTTGAAATTAACTAGCTGACTCCATACTAATTTCCTGACTGTGTGTAATAGTGAGGTGGTGTATATTTTGATTGCTCAACCTCCAGGTACTAGCTGGAGATCTCCTGCTATTACAACTGATCTCAGCCGATAGAGATCAGTTCCCCTGGAGAAAATGGCCGCTTTGGCAATTGGACTCTATGGCACTGAACTCCCTCCCCTACCCAAACCCCGCCCTCCTCAGGCTCCGCTCCAAAGACCTTCCACCGGTGGAGAAGAGGGACCTGGCAACCCTATTTCAACTAGTAACATATGTTTAGGAGGAATGTATTGTCTACTCAAACCGGCAGCGGCTTGCTAGGGTCTCAGGTCGAGGTCTTTCACATCACCTACTTGCCTAGTCCTTTTAAGTGGAGATGCCGGGGATTGAACCTGGGACCTTCTGCATGTCAAGCAGATGCTCTACCACTGAGCCACACCCCTTCCAGAGCTCCTCTGGAACTCTACCCTCAAGGTGACTTGTCTGTCCCCTTCTGTTGCCGCCTTCCATCAGCAGGTGAACACCTTTTGTTTCACTTGGCATTCCCTCAGTGCTTCTCTTCTGCCTGTTCAACGTTTTAATGGCTTTTAAAAAATGTTTTTCCATTTTGTTTTTAATTGTTTTAATTATGCTTGTTCGGGGGAGGGTTGACTTGAATGGTTTTAAAATGGGGTTTTACCATGCATGGTTTTTACTATGCATGTTTTATACTGTTAGCCACTTTCATGGCCCTTGTAAGGGCAGAAAGGCGAGGTACAGATTTTGTAAATAAAAACAAATTAATAAAATAATTGGTTTATTTATTGCCTGTCCCAGTTCTGTCATGAGGAAGCTTTCCTGACTCAGCTTGGCATCCTGCTTTAATAAGGAAGCCACTGCCGCTTAATATTAGTGGCAGTTGAAGACCCAGTCGAACTGGCATGGGTAAGAACAAGAAAAGCCATGCTGGATCAGACCAAGGCCCATCAAGTCCTGCAGTCTGTTCTCACAGTGGCCAAACAGGTGCCTCTAGGAAGCCCACAAACAAGACGACTGCAGCAGCATCCTGCCTGTGTTTCATAGTACCTAATATAATAGTCATGCTCCTCTGATCCTGGAGATAATAGATATGCATCATGAATAGTATCCATGGTACCCATTTGGACTAGTAACCCTCTCCTCCATGAACATGTCCACTCCCCTCTTAAAGCCTTCCAAGTTGGCAGCCATCACCATATCCTGGGGCAGGGAGTTCCAGCATTTAACTATGCGTTGTGTGAAGAAATACTTCCTTTTATCTGTTTTGAATCTCTCACCCTCCAGCTGCAGCAGATGACCCCACGTTCTGGTACTATGAGAGAGGGAGCAAAGCTTCTCCCTGCCCACTCTGTAATTACTACTGGGTTCCACCATGATCGAGGTCTGAATAAGGTTCAGACTCAGTGGCCTGGTGGAGGCCTTCTCCCCATAGCCCCTGAAGCTCAATCCTATGTATATCTTGGTGTGCCTACATACATTGTTTTTGATGGGTTCCACCATGATACAGGTCTGAATAGGGTTCAGACTCAGTGGCCTGGTGGAGGCCTTCTCCCCATAGCCCCTGAAGCTCAAACCTATGTAGATCTTGGTGTGCCTACATACATTGTTTTTGATGGGTTCCACCATGATACAGGTCTGAATAGGGTTCAGACTCAATGGCCTGGTGGAGGCCTTCTCCCCATAGCCCCTGAAGCTCAAACCTATATAGATCTTGGTGTGCCTACATACATTGTTTTTGATGGGTTCCACCATGATACAGGTCTGAATAAGGTTCAGACTCAGTGGCCTGGTGGAGGCCTTCTCCCCATAGCCCCTGAAGCTCAATCCTATGTAGATCTTGGTGTGCCTACATACATTGTTTTTGATGGGTTCCACCATGATACAGGTCTGAATAGGGTTCAGACTCAGTGGCCTGGTGGAGGCCTTCTCCCCATAGCCCCTGAAGCTCAAACCTATGTAGATCTTGGTGTGCCTACATACATTGTTTTTGATGGGTTCCACCATGATACAGGTCTGAATAGGGTTCAGACTCAATGGCCTGGTGGAGGCCTTCTCCCCATAGCCCCTGAAGCTCAAACCTATGTAGATCTTGGTGTGCCTACATACATTGTTTTTGATGGGTTCCACCATGATACAGGTCTGAATAGGGTTCAGACTCAGTGGCCTGGTGGAGGCCTTCTCCCCATAGCCCCTGAAGCTCAAACCTATGTAGATCTTGGTGTGCCTACATACATTGTTTTTGATGGGTTCCACCATGATACAGGTCTGAATAGGGTTCAGACTCAGTGGCCTGGTGGAGGCCTTCCCCCCATAGCCCCTGGAGCTCAAACCTGTGTAGATCTTGGTGTGCCTACGTACATTGTTTTTGATGGGCTGCCAAACATCCTTAAAGGCTGTTGAGTAACGCCCAGCCCCCAGCCCCCCCACAACAGGTTGGAATCTGCCAAGGTGGAAAATGTCCACCTCGTGAACATAAAAGAATTTGGCATCACTGATCCCACTCAGCCGCCCTCGATTTACAAGACGATTGAACACAGGAAGGTAACACATTCTAGAGAATAAGTACAGGTTGAGTATTCCTTATCTGGACTGCTTGGGACCAGAAGTGGTTCGTATTTCAGATCTTTCCTTTTGGGGGGATATTTTGGAATTTTTGCATATACATAATGAGATATCTTGGGGATGGGACCCAAGTCTAAACACGAAATTCATTTACATTTTATATATGTTTTGTATGTACTTTATACACATAGCCTGAATGTAATTTTACACAGTATTTTTAAATAATTGCAATTGAACCATCCATGGCGCAGCTGAGGGCCTTTGAGTAATGCCTGCCTGCCGACTTAAAATGTCCGGTTTTCGGATCGTTCTGGATTTCGGATATCCGGATAAGGGATACTCAACCTGTTCTGTGATCTGTTGTAGACCCTCGTTGTTGTTTTTCCTTTGCCGTTTCCTCTTGAACACGCCACCGCACGGGGGGGTGGGTTTCCCTTTTGTCACATGGGTCCGCACTAAAATATGGCTACAAAAAACAGTTTCACCCCAGCGCAAAAGTTTTTTAAAAGCTGCGCAAGTTGAAGAGGGGGAGAAATAAATAAATAGGACAGCCGTGCCATTGCTCTCCCAAGTCCCCCAGGGACTTTCAAACAATCAACCCTGAAGTAAGAGTATCAGGATGGAGAGTGCAAAAAGAGGCCCGTTAGTCCTAATCAAAGAGTTTATAAAGCTACTCCGCTTGGTGCTCTCAATAAAACTGGGACAAGCCCACGGGCACCTGCGTGAGAAAGAGAGGCTCGGAGGGGCTGATTCACATGTTACAAACTCGCGATACAGATGTGTGCTGAGTTCCCACTCTGGGAACTTAATTCCCAAGCGTACGTGGGCCCAATTCAGATCACTGGGGAGAAGTGGCTTCAGCCTTCCCCCCCACAGCAACATTTTCTTGGTCTGTTGGGTGGGGGAGAAGAAGGAGAAGGAGAAAAAGAAGGAGGTTTTTATATGCCGACTTTCTCTACCTCTTAAGGGAGAATCAAACTGCCTTACAATTACCTTCCTCCCCCCACAACGGACACCCGGTGAGGTAGGTGGGTCCAAGAGAGCTGTGACTAGCCCAAGGTCACCCAGCTGGCTTCATGTGTAGGAGCAGGGAAACAAATCCAGTTCACCAGATTAGCCACCGCAGCTCATGGGGAGGAGTGGGGAATCAAACCCGGTTCTCCGGACCAGAGTCCGCCGCTCCAAACCACCGCTCTTAACCACTACACCATGCTGGCTGGCTCTATGTGTAGACATCAGAACAGCTAAGGTTTTTTTATACACGGCTGTTTCACTTGCTGTCACCACTCCGACGACTTCGGATCTTTGTTTGTTTCCGACCATCAGAGTTCGCCTCGCTCTCTCCCTGCGCTTCCCCCCGTTTTGCCCCGTTTTGGAATTTGAGATAAAACAGGTCCCTTGAAAACGTGGGTGAAATGCATGGAAACTAGGGGAGAAAGAGGTGACGTCTGACGGTCGGAAACGGCATGCTTAATCCAAACAAAGATCCGAAGTCGTTGGAGGGGTGACGGCGAGAGAAACAGTCATTCATAAAAGATCTAAATTCCCCCAAAGGGATACACAGAAGCTTGCCAGGGTCATTTCGCACTTTGAAAATAGTGTGTGCGGAAGGAGAAACCTCTTCTTCCCTTTCTTCAGTCCTGATCCAAACTGGGCTTGTACGTGCCTGGGACTTAAGTAATAGGGTTGCCAACCTCCAGGTTGCCTGGCAAAACAAAATAGGCTCTATGCTGTGGGGTATTGTAGGAACACAAAACCAGCACACACAATTCAATGCAATACAGCTATATTAAAGTGCAAAATATCAAGTGAAATACTTAACTAAGGATGCTACTATTTACAATATATACAAGTACACAAAAGTGCTCCTTGCACTTTTGTGTACTTGTATATATTGTAAAGAAGGGGTGGGGAACCTTTTTTCTGCCAAGGGCCATTTGGATATTTATAATATCATTTGTGGGCCATACAAAATTATCAACTTAAAAATTAGCCTGTTATATTCTTGGGTGGTCCTAGCAGCTCCATAGCTAATGACTCTTCTGCAAGGGAAAAAAGGTTGCTTTTCTCAGCAAAACAAACTCACATCCACCTTGAATAGAGGCTATTCCTGTCCACGGGAGGGGGTAGATCACCCGTCTTAGATCCTTCTGAGCTAGAGATCTGCCAGGACCCACAAAGGGCCAGACCAAATGAATTCGCGGGCATTAAACGGCCCCCGGGCCTGACGTTCCCCACCCCTGTTGTAAAGAGTAGTGTCCTTAGTTAAGTATTTCACTTGATATTTTGCACTTTAATATAGTTGTATTGCATTGAATTGTGTGTGCTGGTTTTTGTGTTCCTACAACCTCTAGGTTGCGGCAGAAGATCTCCTGCTATTACAACTGATCTCCAGCCAATAGAGATCAGTTCACCTGGAGAAAATGGCCGCTTTGGCAATTGGACTGTAGGGCATTGAAGTCCCTCCCCTTCCCAAACCCCATCCTCCTCAAGCTGTGCCCCAAAAACCTCCCGCCAGTGGCGAATAGGGACATGGCAACCCTATTAAGTAACCAGCTGGGAACTCCCAGAAAGTGTCCATATGGGGAGGCACATGGATTTTGTAACGTGTGAATCGACCCTTCGGTGTGGGGAGCCAGTGAGGAGAATACAACCAGGCTTCAAATGGTTTAAGCACTGTGTAGGATTCCACACGGCTTGGCCAGAGGCCAGTCATGGCTTGCGTGGCCTACTCATTGTTTGCATATGGCATACTCAAAGTGTAACCATATTTCACTTACAGTTTACACAAAATGATCATTTGCGGTCTGCTGATTTGTTTACTCATGGCTTACTTATGGTTTTGCATGTAGGATGGCTAGAGCTAAGCCACAGGTTATTTATGAAAAGTCACACTGCAAGTCCATATTGTTTACACACGCTTACTCATGATGTACTAGTGGGTTACACAAAGTCTTGCCACGGTTGGCTCTTCCCGCGCTCACGCTTAGCTAATGGCTTCCACGTCGCCCGCTTGTATACAATCGGGCTCAGCCACAAATGTATTCATGTTCCCCCACATTTTGCTCATGATTATATCCATGGCTTATGCACAGCGCACTCACAGTTTGCTCTAAAAGCACAACTTACTTTACACACAAATCACACACGATTGACACAATTTGTCCATAGGTAATACTCATGGTTTGTACCTGATTGATTTGCAGATTGCTGTTGACACGAAGGACCTAACCTATGAAATAAAATCTGTAAACTACCCTTGTAAAGCACTTAAGATTTCTCCCAGTAGTAGGCAATGTGGAAGTGCAAAAAAAAAAGTATAATCGTTATTACTATTAAATGCTACACAAAGGGATGATTAAAAGTAACCATGTCTTTGTGGAGAAAACTGCTCGCTTTTTTAAAGCACGGAACACCGAACCACTTAACGATCACTTAGCGACGCAGTCAGGCCGAGTCTCGAACCCAGCGTCTGAGCACAATGTCCTCTTGACAGCTTCAACCCCACCAGCTACTAAAGAAGTTAAAGGGATGCAGCTTGCCGATCTCGATTACTTCTTAATCAGAGGTATGTGGATCGCAGCCCCACTAGATGTACTGGTGGCAGATCCACGTGTTTTAGCCTGGACCTGCCCAATCAAAACAGGCAGCAGAATGGGCGATGGGGCTGCCAACCTCCAGGTGGGGGCTGGAGATCTCCCAAAATTATAACTGAGCTCCTGGCTACAGAAATCAGATCCCCTGGGGGATACCTCAGTGGCGTATAATGTATAGCATTATACACCACTGAGGTAACCCTCTCATCTCCTAACCTCGCCCTCCCCAGGCTCCACCCCCAAAATCTCCAGTAATTTCCCAACCTGGAGCTGGCAACCCTAGTGTTGGGTGTTAAACGTTCCTCCTGCCTGTAACTTTCTCCCCATAACCTGTCTCCAATGTGATTTTTCTCCCTGCTGGGCTCACTGTAATCATTGGGGAAGAAAAACCACCTTGGGGACAGGGGACTACATGGATTTTCAGCCGCAGGCAGAAAACTTCTATACGATCGGGGCGGACCTGAGCTTAAAATCACGCCTCTGCCAGTCACGTCTAGTTCAGAAACAAACCCCGTTCCTGTCCTCGGAAGCTCTTTTCGCTGATGCGGCCTGCGTCACCCAAGGGTAGAACCCGGGTTCTTCCCCCCTAGCTCAAATCTTTGCTTAAATCCTGTTAAAACAGTGGTTTTCGATTTCTCCTGCCTCAGGGTACAGCTTCCACAAGGAGCGATCGACTGACCCTCGGCCACGGAACCCCTGAATGTCAGAGAAGATTCGGGGGCATTTTCAAGGGTTCCGGTCTCCCACCACACGGGTAGGGTTGCCAACCTCCAGGAGGTGGCTGGAGATCTCCCACTATTACAACTCATCTCCAGGCGACGGAGATCAGTTCCCCCTGGAGAAAACCGCCGCTTTGAAAGGCGGATTCTATGGCCTTATACCCTACTGAAGTCCCTCCCCTTCCCAAACCTTGCCCTCCCAAAGTCTCCAAGTATTCCCCAACCCGGAGCTGGCAACCCTACCCACGAGTCTGGCACACTGGACTTCCCAGATGCTCCACATCAAGTAAGACTTGTGAACATGTTTACGATTTCCCTAGAACCGCAGTTATAGTAAAAGCAAACTCTCTTTCTCTTCGAGGAACTAGTCCGCCTCTTATTGGTCTCCTTAGTACAGAAATTTGCCCAGACACGCCTTGCCAACCACTGCTCTTAAAAATTCCCTATAGTCTTTTTTTTTCCGCTTCAAAAAGAAGAAAAATATAGGTGGACACCACATCCTTCCCTTTCTTGCTTTTCTTGAAAAGAAACCCCATTCTCCCGCTCCCACAGTTTAAAAAATAGATTATCAAAAACAGACGGACAAAAAAGATAAATATAGCTCTATGCCGTCTTCTCTCTCGCAATATGACTCTCTTGGTAATAGATAAAATTGAGATATATAGACTCTGTGAAAAAATAGAACGCGCTGGGAATTCTGATTGGGAATCGTATGATATTTCTGAAATGGTATCTCCCGCGGCGGCAACGATGATTTATAGGAAACTCCTACCAAAAAACCCCCCAAAAACAAACCCTAAAACCACAATCAATGAGTGATGAAATTCTCATCCTTTGAGGATGCGAGCTATTGACTTACCCCATATGACACAGCCCTTTTGTAAAGGTTATACATTCCGTTATCATATATTGGGGAAGAAGCTAGGAGCTGCAAAAAGTGGCAGGATTTCCATTTCACCGTTTCCATGGAAAGGACCCCGTTTTTGGTCGTAGGAAACGAAGGGGACACGAGGTGAAACTTAGTCAGTGCCACTTCTGGGGTGACTCAAGAGCTGTAAGAAACGGAAGAGATACGCGAGGCGGAGTTTCCTTTCCAGAGATCAACCAGCAAATGAAGTTTCCCTCCTAAAATGGATCAATGTCGGACACTTCTCCAATGGATAAAGAGGAAAGAACTGAAGTCGTAAGAAAACAGTCAAAAGGTAGAGGGGACAAGGCTTCCCCTTTGGTCATTTCTACGGTGACCTTTGATCGTCAGGAAATAAATTAAGGAAACCATTCTGCAAAGAGAGAAGGTGACCCTTGTAGGCGGGGTTTCCATTCTCTGGTCTCCGCAATGACGAACTGGTGACCTCTGACCTTCAGGAAGTGCATCTCCAAAAATGACAAGCACCCAGCGCTTCCATTGCTGTTGCCTTAGCCTCAGATGACACATCTGACATATCCCCAAGGAACACTTAGCAACATGACCCCCTCAACAAACCAAAGAAAACATGGTCAGTATTGGCCAGCCAAAACAAACATGGCTGGCACTGCTACCTAATCTGACAAAGCCGAACATGACTGGCACTACTCCCTTCTACCCTGTTGCCCAGAAGACACGTGTTCAGGGCTTTCTCCTCTCCCGCATCAAGCGAAATCAAAGATTGGTCTACAGCGATATCCTTTTTATCCATGAAGAAACATGGCATTGGATTCAACCAGCCTTTGGTCAATGCCCTTCCTTATTACCTCTATCCCTGGCCCCATAATCCCCAACATAGCCTGGTTGGTGGTCAAAGAGGACCCCTTTTTCACCAATGGAAATGCTGGTTGGATCCAATCCACGATCGACAAGTCCGTTTTCTTCTCTGTTCAGCAACAACAAATGCAGCCAGCACTGACGTTCTTACTCTTATTCAGCCCAAAACATTTATGACTGAAATTCCTCAGTCTACTCTACCCAGCCAAAACAAACATGGCTTACACTCCCAACATCCTGGCCATGGCGGAAATCACCACGCGGCCAAAACAAATATGGCCAATACGGCTCCTGTCCCCTACACACAGCCAAACCGACTACGACTGGCAAGGTCTACCCCCTCCAATTACCTAATAAAAACCAATCCCATACATGATGAGGACAGGACGAGATATCTGGTTCATCTTAGAGGGTAGAAGAAGGTCGCCTTCTTGACCTTGGGCCATCACCCCCAAATAATCTCCATTAAAAGAGAAGGAATACCGTGATGGAGGATGCAAAAGGGAGCCCCATCCTGCCACAACAAAAGTAAACATTGTCAACCCTTTAAAGCAGAAAGGGGACCAAATAAATGAGGAGATATCCCCTTTGCCCCAAATGAGGTATTGGGGAGCCACATCAAACTTCTTGGAAGCAGGCGGGTGCAGCACGTGGACTTCTTGGTGTTAGGGAGACTCTTATTTGGCTTCAAGGAAAATCCCAGCACTTCCGAGCCAGCGAATGCTTCCACCACTGTGCCCTCGTCACCCCTCAAGTAGGGCAGCGGTCCTCGGCTCGCCAAAGGGATCTTCCAGTCAATGAAGAGACAAGTAGCTGTCTGATCCCAACTTCTCGGAAAGAAACTCGAGCCGTTTCATTGGCAGAAGCGAGAGGGAATAACAGCGATGCGGAGAGGAAACGTTATGGCTTCTGGGGGCCCGGAGAAAGGACGACAGGGGTGGAGAGTCCATCCACGCTGAGCGAAGGGATGTGAACTTGTGAGCTAGAGTTGCTAGGAAACTGAAAGAGAGAGAGAGAGATGTTCAGGGAACTCTGAATGAAACAAAATCCCAGGGGATGCTTTTCCCAGGGAAAAGCAGCTCTGTGAGGGGGGATTTGGAGCAGGAAAGAAGAGGAAGGGGTACAATAGCGTGGTGCAGTGGTTAAGAGTCGTGGTTTGGAGCGGTGGACTCTAATCTGGGGAACTGGGGTTGATTCCCCACTCTTCCACATGAGCCGCGGACTCTAAGCTGGTGAACTGGGTTGGTTTCCCCACTCCTACACATGAAGCCAGCTGGGTGACCTTGGGCTAGACACAATTCTCTTAGAGCTCTCTCAGCCTCACCTACCTCACAGAGTGTCTGTTGTGGGGAGGGGAAGGGAAGGTGATTGTGAGCCAGTTTGATTCTTCCTTAAGTGGTAGAGAAAGTCGGCATATAAAAGCCAACTCTTCTTCTTCTCCCGCCACCTCAAGCCTCCTCTATTACCTCTGTAGCTGGACCATAGCCAACAAGAGTTCCCCCAGTATCCCCACTTTCAGCCCTCTTCAGGATCCCCAATCTCATATCATACCTGGAAAGAGAGCTTGGCCGGACTCCGGGGGGCAATCGGGCTCAGAGTACTCCAGAAATGGATGGTGGGGGGCAGGGAACTTGGGGTGAGCAAGACAGGAGTCTGCAAAGAAAAAAAAAGAAAGAGATGTCAGAACTGGGAGAGAAAGAAAACAAATACTTTTTCAAGGCACTCCAGACTAAGCTGCCAGTCTGGTTTCTTTCCCCCATGTTTCTTACTGAAAGAAGAAAGGAGTCAAGAAGTCGTGATTAAAAGACTTAACAACAACAAAAATCCTATTTCGCACCTGTCTCCAAAACACGGCAGTCCTTTCCTTTGTCACCACCCCAACCAGCTGGGAACAGTGGGGCTCCAGGAAGAGGATGCAGCTTGTAAAGGTTTAAAATAATATTACTTTGTGGTAGATCTGCTGTTTGGGAGCCAGTATGGTGTAGTGGTTAAGAGCGGTGGACTCTCATCTGGAGAACCGGGTTTGATTCCCTGCTCCTCCACATGAGTGGCGGAGGCTAATCTCGTGAACCCACTCCTCCACATGAAGCCTGCTGGGTTCTCTCCGAACTCTCTCAGCCCCACCTACCTCACAAGGTGTCTGTTATGGGGAGGTGATGGTAAGCCGGTTTGAGACCTTAAAAGGTAGAGAAAACCGGGGTATAAAAACCAACTCTCTATCGTCTTCTTGGATTTTTAAAAATGCTTTGTTGCTTGATATAATGGTAAACACGTGATCGGGGAAATGGAGGGCAGGCTTCTGTACCTTTAACAGTTCTGTAGAAAAAGGAATATTGGGAGGAGCAGCTTGTGACGGACGTTTGAGAAAAGCGTCCCTCTTTTGCCTGTGGTCACCTATTGCCATTTTGAAGATGGGATGGAGGGAAGCAGTCCGATATGTGTTCTCCCTAACCTCCCGAAGTGAACTGCCAGCAAGCACCTCTCTCACTTCTAGGTTTAGCGACTGTAGGGTTTGGTGGTATTTGACATAGAGACCCACAGTTGCCAATTTCCAGCCTAGTGATCTATGCCTAGATCTTTGGTATGATTATAAAGGTGGGTATATAAGAGAGGGCCCTGACCAGGATGGACCAGGCTAGCCTGATCTCGTCAGATCTCAGAAGCTAAGCAGGGTCAGCCCTGGTTAGTATTTGGATGGGAGACCACCAAGGAATACCAGGGTGGCTGTGCAGAGGAAGGCACTGGCAAACCACCTCTGCTAGTCTCTTGCCATGAAAACCCCAAAAAGGGGTCGCCATAAGTCGGCTGCCACTTGAAGGCACTTTACACACACACACATATATATAAGAGAAGGCCTTTTCGGTGGCAGCCCCACAATTCTGGAACAACCTTCCCAGGGCCTCTTGCTTTTGATCTTCAGGAGGCCAGCTGAAGACAGTTTTATTCAGGACTGCTTTGGACTAATTCAGTGTTTGGACTAATTCAGTGTTTGGACTAATTCAGTAGTCCTAGTTGGAGATTTTAAATTGTGGCTTGTCTTGTGTTTTTATAGTTATTGCTTTATTTTTATTTATTTATTTACTGGCTTATGCTGCGTTAATAATAAATCTGAATCTTTATTTACATTGCAAGCCACCTTGAGCTCCGCACGGTAGGAAGGTGGCAAACAATTTTTTTGAATAAATAAATAAAATAAAAACAAAAATTGGCATGGGGGAAGGGGAGTTTAAATATTCTGTTCAAATCAGGCACGTCCCTGACAGAAAGGGATACTTGACATGGATGATTGCATTGTTCCTGGGAGACCCAGGTTTGAATCCGCCTTGTGGCATGGAAGGTCACTGGGTTGACCTGGGCCAGTCGCTCTTTCTCAGCCTAACCTACCTCACAGGAGATAGATCATGACTGGGTACACATGAAGCTGCCTCCTACTGAACCAGACACTTGGTCCATCAAAGGCAGTATTGTCTACTCAGACCGGCAGCGGCTCTCCAGGGTCTCAGGCTGAGTTCTTTCACATCACCTACTCGCCTAGTCCCTTTAATGGAGATGCCGGGGATTGAACCTGGGGCCTTCTGCATGCCAAGCAGATGCTCTACCACTGAGCCACAGCCCCACCCTAACAGCTGTGTTAGTCTGTCGCTAGCAGTAGAAAAGAGCAAAATGTCTTGCTGGGTCTGAGCTTTTGTGAGCCACAGCTCAATTTCTTCAGGAAGCTCATACCCTGCCATAAATGTTAACAAAAATATTTTCTGGTAGGGTATGAGCTTTCGTGAGCCACAGCTCACTTCTTCAGATACCTGAAGAAGTGAGCTGTGGCTCACGAAAGCTCATACCCTACCAGAAAATATTTTTGTTAGTCTTTAAGGTGCTACTGGACTCTTGCCCTTTTTGACTACTGCAAACAGACTAACACGGCTACCCACTGTGATTTGCCATAAATGTTGTTAGTCTTTAAGGTGCTACTGGACTCTTGCTCTTTTCTACTACCTCACAGGGTTCTTGTTGTCAAGATAAAACGTAGTAGGGGCAGACCGAGTTTATAAGCTGCTTTGGGTCTCCGTTGGGGAGAAAAGGAGGGTATAAATATCCCGATAAATAAACGGATCAATCAGTGGTATCCCCAGAGCCGTCTACCAGGCCTTGGGGACAAATATGGCCTCACCAACGCATGGGAAGATATAACCGTGGTCGGGGTGAGAGTACTCCCCGTTCCGCCTGGCGCCAGGAGACTGTTCACGGCGGCGTTCACTTTCTCCTGGGTGGGCAGCGACGGCAGCTCCAAGACTTTGGGCTTCTTGCCCTTTTGGGGTTGTCCCTCGACAGAGACATTGGCCTGGCTGGGCGACAGCGCTTCCTCTTTCAGCAACACGGGCCCCGCCTCGGGCAGCCCGGCCTCCAGGGACGCCTTCTCTGCGGGCGCCGTCTCTTCCTTCTCCGCAGCGTCCATCAGAACCAGCAGGGCGGCCGTTTCCTCTTCCAGGTCCAGGCTTTCCTCCTCTACCTTCACCAGCACCTTCTCTTCAAGTGGGGAATGCTCCAGGGGGGTGGGCTCCACTATGATCTGGGGAAGCAGAAAATAAGGGGTAGAAGGTTCCCTGAATATCAGAAGAACATAAGAAAATCCCTGCTAGATCACACCAAGGCTCATCAAGTCCAGCAGTCAGTTCACACAGTGGCCAACCGGGTGCCTCCGGGAAGCCCACAAGCAAGACGACTGCAGCAGCACCATCCTGCCTGCATTCCACAGCACCTAAGATAATAGGCACACTCCTCTGATCCTGGAGAGAATAGGTGTGGATCATGACTAGGATCCATTCTGACTAGTAGCCACAGATAGCCCCATCCTCCACAAGAACATAAGAAAAGCCCTGCTGGATCAGACCCAGGCTCATCAAGTCCAGCAGTCGGTTCACACAGTGGCCAACCAGGTGCCTCCAGGAAGCCCACAAGCAAGACGACTGCAGCAGCATTGTCCTGCCTGCGTTCCACAGCACCTAATATAATAGGCACACTCCTCTGATCCTGGAGAGAATAGGGATGCATCATGACTAGTATTCATTTTGAGCAATAGCCATGGATAGCCCCATCCTCCATAAGAACATAAGAAAGGCCCTGCTGGATCAGGCCAAGGCCCATCAAGTCTAGCAGTCTGTTCACACAGCGGCCAACCAGGTGCCTCTAGGAAGCCCATAAGCAAGATGACTGCAGCAGCACCATCCTGCCTGTGTTCCAAAGCAACTAATATAACAGGCATGCTCCTCTGATACTGTACAGAATAAGTATGCATCATGACCAGTAGCCATTTGGACTAGTAGCCATGGATAGCCCTCTCCTCCATAAACATGTCCACTCCCCTCTTCAAGTCTTCCAAGTTGGCAGCCATCACCACATCCTGAGGCAAGGAGTTCCTCAATTTAACTATGCGTTGTGTGAGGAAATACTTCCTTTTGCCCAAAGGAATACTTCCTTTTGGGCACTATATATTAGAATATACATAAGGTATCTGTACTGGATGCAATAGTGCTTTTGTGATGTTATTTTTTTTTTATTGTTAATTTTTTTCTTTCTCTTTTTTGTTTGTATTGTAGTCTGGTTTTATTGTTGTTTATTTTTTGTTTAATTATAAAAAAGCAATAAAAAATTTAAATAAAAAAATAATTAAAGATGGAAAAAAAAGAAATACTTCCTTTTATCTGTTTTGAATCTCTCACCCTCCAGCTTCAGCAGATGACCCCGCGTTCTAGTATTATGAGAGAGGGAGCAAAGCTTCTCTCTGTCCACTCTCTCCAAATCATGCATAATTTTATAGACCTCTCTCATGTCTCCCCTTAGCTGCCTTCTTTCCAAGCTAAACAGCCCTAAGCCCTAACCGCTCCTCATAGGGCAGTTGCTCTAGCCCCCTTATCGTTTTGGTTGCTCTTTTCTGCACCTTCTCAAGCTCTGCAATATCCCTGTTTTAGATGTGGTGACCAGAATTGTACACAGTATTCCAACTTTGGCCTCACCACAGATTTGTACAAGGGCAGTATGATATCATTCAAGCAAATTCACACATATGGTTGCCAGAGTTGTGCTGGACATTCTTTGTCTGACAATTCTCAGTGTTTTTTTAAAAAAATTCAGTTCTCCAGACACAGAACTCCCAGGCCATTTATGCAGGGCCAATTTTGATGCTCGCTCAAAGCTCGTTTTAAAAATGCTACCTTTCAAATGACTATTCATGGTCCCGACGCAAAAGGAGAAATTCCACCCCCACCCCCACACTCGCCTGCTCCTTTGTTCCTTCCATTAGCCAACTGCCATTTGCAAAGCTAAAGCACGGCTATCGTTTTGCATGCTTCCTTGAGGGGATTCTTCGGTGTGGGGGCGGAGCAAACACAAAAGGTTGCATTAAAGGGGCTCTTAAGAAATGCAAACCAGGGATGCGCCGGCTTCGCAGTCACTTCCTGAATGACTGTTGAGCGTGAAAAACTCAAAAAAATATGTGGGGCACTTCAGCCTGGAATGCGCCGCTAATTACCAAGCATAAATGGCCCCAGAGTACGTTTAGTTTGGCCCTCAATGGTAGGCCGCCGTTGGCCTGGCCACACGAAAAAGCCAAGCCTTCCCCTAACCCGCCAGAGCTCTTCAAAAAAGACCTACTTGCAAGGACTCTGAAGACTCCTCCGGTTCCTCGATGCTGATGTGTAGCTGCGGGAGACCCTCTACGGGGGCCAGGGCTGGGGGTGGCGGTTCAGGGGCGGCAGGAGGCAGCGCGACAGTCAGGATCTCCGTCTCCTGGCGAGAGGCCCGTCCAGCGGGCGAAGGAGTCTGCTGCAGCGACTGAATGGTGAACGTGGAATAGAGCCCGGAGCGCATATATTCGTTCCGACTGCTGCGCGGGGTGCCGCCACCTCCGCGGGGGGCTTTGGGGGGGCCAAAGGCCCCCTCTCCCGCTTTGGCGTCAAGCTGGACCTGCTCCAGTCTCTTGGCGCCCCCCTCGTCCTTCACCCCATCCATAGTGGAAAGTTCCGGGTAGGAGACGAACTTGTAAACAAATTTCTGCCCGCTGACTTTACGGATGATGTTCTGGAAAGGAAGGAACAGAAGGGGGACGAATTAGAATTGCTGAGGAGATGACGATCCAGCTTCACCTGTCGTGAGTTTTGTGTGGGGCTGGCCCAAAAAAGAGGTTGGAAATGCCCAGCATTTTTAACAGGCTGAGAGGAGGGAAGGGGTGCAGCTCAGTGGGAGAGCGTCAGTTTTGCATGCAGAAGGTCCCAGGTTCAATCCCCGGCATCTCGAGTTAAAAGATCAGGCCGTTGGTGATGGGAAAGAGCTCTGCCTGAGACCCCGGAGATCGACTGCCAGTCTGAGCAGGTAATACTGACCTGGAAAGACCAAGGGTCTGACTTGGCATCAGGCAACTTCACGCGTGTTCATAGGCGCTGCATGGGCATGATTTTGTTTAGGCCATAGAACAGAAGCGGGGAGAAAGAAAGGGTTTACATTTGCACCCCTGCATGGTTTCGCCTATGGAAAACAACATGGATACACCCCATGTTGTTGTTAGTCCTGGACAGAATGAGGAAAAGGAGACTGCGGCCTTTTATGCAGGGACGTTTCCCCGTGGTCACCCCTGCCGACTGCTTCAGCACTTCCTTTTGATTATGCATGCCTTTTGCGCCCATGCCCCGTGGCGCAGAGTGTTAAGCTGCAGTACTGCAGTCCAAAGCTCTGCTCACGACCTGAGTTTGATCCTGACGGAAGTTGGTTTCAGGTAGCCGGCTCAAGGTTGACTCAGCCTTCCGAGGTCGGTCAAACGAGTACCCAGCTTGCTGGGGGTAAAGGGAAGATGACTGGGGAAGGCACTGGAAAACCACCCCGTAAACAAAGTCTGCCTAGAAATTGTTGGGATGTGACATCACCCCATGGGTCAGGAATGACCCGGTGCTTGCACAGGGGACCTTTACCTTTACTTTACCTTTCCGCCAATCAGAGGTCACCTCGCTCTCCCCGGGTGTTTTGCCCGTGTTTTTCAGATGCTGTTTTAGCCAGAATCTGGACAATGTGGGCGAAAGCCACGGGAAGAGTGAGGCAACTTCTGACGGTCGGAAACGGCATGCATAATCAACACAAAGCCCCAAAGTCGTTGGAGGGGTGATGGCGAGTGAAACAGCCATGCATAAAAATTGAGGGCAGCAGGAAAAGAGGAAGACCCAACAAGAGATGGATTGACTCAATAAAGGAAGCCACAGCCTTCAATTTGCAGGATCTGAGCAGGGCTGTCAAAGATAGGACATTTTGGAGGACTTTCATTCATAGGGTCGCCATGAGTCGGAAGCGACTTGACGGCACTTAACATACACACACACAAGTCTGTTTTAAGCCAGACTTGCCTACAGGCTTGGAGAAAAATGTCCTGTCCCCCTTAGCAGAGGCTTCAACAGGCAGCTGAAGCTTTCCACGGCAGGAAAACAGAGAACACCACCTGGTAAATAACAACTCATTAAGTCTCCATCAAAGGGACGCGACATTGTTTTCTTCAGGCCAGCTGGCAATCCTACCTGCCTATCAGGTAGAATTTAGGGGGAAACTGTTGATGAAAAATTTGTAAAGAGATTCCACCCCTCCTCCCCAGACACTTAAAAGTTTCCCGTACTCTCTCTGTTAATGGTAACAGACCTCAAAGCTGAACTCAAGAAAGGAAGCAGGGACTGAGGCTGAAAGGAAAGAGGCCCGCAAGACGTGTAACGGGCTCCGTCCAGGGCCAGTTCGGATTATTTTTTGCCCCAAGCCGGGTACGCCCATCCTCTCCTGGGACCGTGCTGCCATCAGATGCAACCGAGTCAAGGCTCGGGGCATTGTTGTCGCAGTCGTAATGATCTCACCCCCAGTATAAGGAGATTGTACACCTGCTAGGTTAGGTCATCCTTTGTATTGCAGCTGTTAGGCCTGAGAAAGTATTTTTGCTGAGCTGGTAATGGCCTTCTATCTTGCTATCTAAGAAATGAGCTCACGAGCATTTGTTGAAGTAAGCAGGTGCGTTTCTCATGATAGTGCTTATTACGATAGCCAAACAGAATGCTTAGTAGTAGTCACATGATTGTATTTATCAACTTTAGAGATTGATCAGACAGATAGATTGTTCTCTACAAATCTACATGGTTGTGAAGAGCAAATCAGATTTCCTTGCACTGAAGCTCGGGAGGCAGAGATTGAAGAAGTCGTGACTGGTAAGACATTGGGACCTTTAGGCTTACTTGAAAATCCTTACCGCAATAGACAAAGAGACTGAAATCTGATCTGTTTTAACTGTTTTAACTAATTTTGGCATGCATTAAAACAATGTTAGGAACTTCAATCATACTAGCCTGTATAACCACATTTTGTGTGGGTTCGATTATGAAGAAGAAGAAGAGTTGGTTTTTATATGCCGACTTTCTCTACCACTTAAGGGAGACTAAAACCGGCTTACAATCACCTTCCCTTCCCCTCCCCACAACAGACACCCTGTGAGGTAGGTGGGGCTGAGAGAGCTCTAACAGAGCTGTAACTTGCCCAAGGTCATCCAACTGGCTTCGTGTGTAGGAGTGGGGAAACAAATCCAGTTCACCAGATTAGCCTCCACCGCTCAAGTGGAGGAGTGGGGGAATCAAACCTGGTTCTCCAGATCAGAGTCCACCACACTTATCACACTTCTTTACTGTACACTGTCTTGCTTAATAAAAAGAATCTTTTCTTCAATCAATAAAAGATAGAAAGATTCAAATAGGTGTTTGGTCGATTACTGGTTACTCGGATAAGAGAAAAAAGCAGGACTCAAAGCCCAAAAGATTACATCGTGTTATCAAAAGTTGGAAAGGGCGATAACTTTTTCTGGCATGGAAAAGCAAGGACTGTTATGGAGCTGTGAATTGTTTCAAAAGCAGAGCTCTGGAGAACTCGTGGCTCATAATCTTTCTGAGGGTTGTGATCGGAAAAGCTGAACGCTGCAATATCACGGGTAGGGACTCAGCATTGTCCTGATCCGGGGCCGACGCAGGCACACGCAAGGATGCCTATCCCCTCCCTTGCCACAGGTAGCCGGGAGCCAGCTGGGCCCCTGCGGCTCGCGGGCACCCTCCTCCCCGCCCCACTCCCGGCAGCACCTTGGTTGGGCCGGGACGGGTCCCACCTTGTCGTAGTAGTAACGCAGGGCCCGGCTCAGCTTGTCGTAGTTCATGTTGGTCTTGTTCTTCCGGAGCCCCCAGAGCCGGGCGACCTCCTCCGCGTCCACCAGCTTGAACTCCCCGTCGTTGGACGTCCAAGCGATGAGATGCCCGTTGCTCTGCTGCTCCAGCAGTTGGAGCAAGAACTGCCATAGAGTGACCGAGGGATCCATAACTACAGGGGCCCGCAGACAGGGAAAAAGAAGAAGAGTTGGTTTTTATATGCTGACTTTCTCTACCACTTAAGGGAGAATCCAACCGGCTTACAATCACCTTCCCCTCCCCTCTCCACAACAGACACCCTGTGAGGTAGGTGGGGCCGAGAGAGCTCTGTGACTAGCCCAAGGTCACCCAGCTGGCTTCATGTGTAGGAGTGGGGAAACCAACCCGGTTCACCAGATTATGTGGATGAGTGGGGAATCAAACCTGGTTCTCCACATTAGAGTCCACTGCTCTTAACCACTACACCACGCTGTCTCTCTCCATTATCCTGACACCTTGGTTTTGTACATGTGTGTGTGTGGGGGGGGGGGGGAGCTAATTGAGAGGATTCAATGATGTGATTTCCCTGTCTGCATTCTCAAGTGACACAGTCCAAGGAAAACTTTTCAATTGGGTTATGTTGCTTATATTGTAAACTGACCCTTGGATAAAATGGAAGAGGAGCGAATGACACTGTAAGTTGCTTTGGGTCTCCCTTAGGGAGAAAAGCTGGGTACAAATATAGGGTTTCCAGCTCCATGCTGGGAAATACCTGCAAATTTTAGGGCTGGAGACTGGGGAGGGCAGGGTTTGGGGAGGGGAGGGACTTCAATGGGGTATAATATCATAGAGTCCACCTTCCAAGTGGCCATTTTCTGGAGGTGAACTGGTCTCTGTCACCTGGAGATCAGCTGTAACAGCGGGAGATCTCCAGCCACCACCTGGAGGTTGGCAAACCTATATGAATATCTAAATAAATAGCATAGGACTGCATACTGCAATACATAGAGGTCAGGTCTTTACCAGATTGAGTTGAAGTTCAGACAGGAGCAGAGTACTGGACAGGAACTGATAGGCATGCTGGCCCAGCCACCTGTTCCTGGCCTGTATCCTTTGTGAGGCCCACAATGCCAACTAGAGCCAGCTTAGGGGCTGTGGTTCTTTATGCTTATCATTAAGCACATTCTTAAACAGCCTTTCCTCATTAAGCACATTATTACCCTGACTTGCTCTGAGTGGAGGGTTGCCAACCTCCAGCCGGAGATCTCCCAGCATTACAACTGATCTCCGAACAACACAGTGGTGGACTCGGATCTGGAGAACCGGGTTCGATTCCCCCACTCCTCCCCATGAGCGGCGGAGGCTAATCCGGTGAACTAGATTTGTTTCCCCACTCCTACACACGAAGCCAGCTGGGTGGCCTTGGGCTAGTCACAGCTCTCTCAGCCCCACCTACCTCACAGGGTGTCTGTTGTGGGGAGGGGAAAGGAAGGTGATTGTAAGCCCGTTTGATCCTTCCTTAAGTGCTAGAGAAAGTCGGCATATAAAACCCAGACGATGAGAGGGAGGGTATCTTGGCCATCTTCTGGGTATGGAGTAGGGGGTCACTGGGGGTGTGGGGGGGGAGGTAGTTGTGAATTTCCTGCATTGTGCAGGGGGTTGGACTAGATGACCCTGGTGGTCCCTTCCAACTCTATGATTCTATTATTCTATTCTAGGACCACTTTTGAAGGGTGGACTCCATGGTATTATGCCCCACCGAGGTCTCTCCCCTCCCAAACCTCACCCTCCCCAGGCGCCACCCTCCAATCTCTAGGAATTTCCCAAATCTGGAGTTGGCAACCCTATCTGTGTGGTGTACACAGTTGTCTTCTCCTCCACCTTGCCCTAATAATCTGTGGGACAGGTAGGGCTGAGAGAAAGTGACTCGCCCCGGGCCACCCAATATGGCAAGGAAGGATTTGAACCTGGGCCTCGGCCAGCACACACTACACTGCACCAGATGAGCTCTTTAAGCAAGCAAACAATTACTGCACGCCTCCCTCCGAAGAGCCCTGTGACATCTTCAGAAGAATGATGCCGATTTTCTGTTTTGAGATCGGTTGCCTCACAGGATTGCACAATCTCCAAGTTTGGGAGGAGGAGGAATAAGAAATATCACGGCAGTCCACAGCACGCAAACACTAAGATGTAGTTTGAAGCACCACATATCGAAAGCCAGTGGACGCAGCAGTCAGATTAGGCTACAGGAGAGCCGGGTTCAAATCCCCACAGCGCCATGACATTTGCGGGGGGAACCTTCGTCCAGTGGCTCTGTCTCTCCGTCCGACCGACCGACCGACCTCAAAGGCTTGTTGTGAAGAAGAGTTGGGGTTTTTTTTTGTATTTTTTGTATTATTGTTTTGCTTTTTAGTTATTTGTTTAGGTGATTTATAATTTGTTACGTTTTTTATGAAAACTAATAAAAAAATTATATATATAAAAAAAGAAGAGTTGGTTTTTATACCCCGCTTTTCTCTACCGAAAGGAGTCTCAAAGAGGCTTACAATCACCTTCCCTTCCTGCTGCCACAACAGGCACCTTGTGAGGAAGGTAGAGCTAAGAGGGGTCTGAGAGAACTGTGACTAGCCCAAGGTCACCCAGCAGGCTTTATGTGCAGGAGCGGGGAAACCAACCCGGTTCACCAGATTAGAGTCCGCCGCTCGGGTGGAAGAGTGGGGAATCAAACCAGGTTCTCCAGATTAGAGTCCGCCGCTCCTAACCGCTACACCACGCTGGCTCTCAGCGTGAGGATGAAAATGCTTGGTGGGTCCCACCAAGGGACCCCCGGCTTGCAACATCATTTTCCCTTCCTCCGTTTTATCCTTACGACCACCCGCCCTGTGAGGTAGGCTGGGCTGAGAGAGAACGGCTGGGCCAAGCTCATCCAGCAAGATTTCATAGCAGAGTGGGAATTTGAACCTGGGTCGCCCAGATGCTAGCCACTACCCCGTGTTCAGAACCAGCACCGTCCCCTTTCTACAAATACAGTTCTGATCCATTTCTTAAAAATAACGTTTGCACACTCTGTTGAGAGAGATCTGCCACGACAGAGCGAACCAAAGGATACCACAAGCCAGACATAATCCGTGTGGAACAAAATAACACCTGAAAACCATCATTGAGATAGCATTGGTGCAGGGAGAAAAAATGAGAATAATGTGTGTGTTTTTTAAGGCCTTGGAATTGAAGTGTGTCTGGAAAGGTAGTTCGCGCAGCGTGAAGTACCTCGGTTACAGGAGCCGTTCCAAATACCCTGAAGCGAAATTGAGAGGGAGGATGGGGAGGAAATGTGGGCACCGGCAATCCCATTAAACACAATGCAAAAAGCTGCCAGTCTTCAGACTTGCCCGGGCACCCAGAAAGCTCTTCGACAGACTTTGCCACCAGAAGAGCTGGAGTACTGGATGCCACTTGAACGAGGGCCAGAAATACCGAGAAAACGAAAAGAGGAACAAGGACAGAGGCAAAACCAACTTGCACGTGGGCTCACGGCAAAAGAAGACCGGCCCCCGGCCCATAACGGATCGCAATCTGCATTTTTCATCCCAGGACTTATTTAGTTTGATATTTCTACCCTCCTTTTCTCCCCCAATAGTGATCCAAAGCAGTCCTCTTAACACCTGACGGTGAATGCACGTGCATCCCACCTGCATGTGTCTACATCTGATTGTAAGAAAGAGGGAGAAGGAGGATAATTGGTTTTGATATGCTGACTTTCTCTAGCACTTAAGGAAGAATCAAACCAGCTGACAATCACCTTCCCTTCCCCTCCCCACAACAGACACCCTGTGAGGAAAGTGGGGCTGAGAGAGTGTGACTAGCCCAAGGTCACCCAGCTGGCTTCATGTGCAGGAGCGGGGAAACCAACCAGGTTCACCGGATTAGCCTCCGGCGCTCATGTGTAGGAGTGGGGAACTGAACCCGGTTCTCCAGATCACCGCTCCAAACCACCGCTCGTAACCACTACACCACGCTGGATTGACTGTCCCGCTGACAAGAGGCCCGGTGGAAGATGCTGAGCAGGGAAAGGAAGAGACCATCTCAATCATTTTCCTGTCTAACCAGCCCTTCCAATTCACATCTGCCCCTGCCTGATATCCTATTGATAGGCCCCAAGTTGCCAGTTATGAATTGACAGCCCACACACAAAAGCAGGGATTAATTTCTAAAATGGAAGCCGTGAGGTTTATCCCAAAGTCGCAAGTTGCTGTTTCTAACCAAGAAGGCAGCCTCTTTAGTCCTAGACGTACGGGGACTAGTTTGGGTTGTTATTCCATACTGAGCACTAGGAACTCAGCACATGCTCAAAGGGACCATGTTCCAGAAGCCTGAAGAAGTCAGCCTGAATTCTGGATCCCAAGGAAGGTGAACATAAGAAGAACATGCAATAAGCCACGCTGGATCAGACCGAGGCCCATCCGTCAGCGATGCTGATTCTATGACCTGAGGCAGATTATGAGAGGGAGGGCATCTTGGCCATGGAGTAGGGGTCACTGGGGTGTGTGGGGTGTGGTAGTTGTGAATTTCCTGCATTGAGCAGGGGGTTGGACTAGATGACCTTGGTGGTCCCTTCCAACTCTATGATTCTATTAGTCTAAGTCCAGTAGTCTGTTCACCCAGTGGCCAACCAGGTGCCTCTAGAAAGCCCATAAGATGACTGCAGCAGCATTATCCTGCCTGTGTCCCACAGCACCTAATATAATAGGCGCTCTCCTCTGATCCTGGAGAGAATAGGTACGCATCATGACCAGTATCCATTTGGACTAGTAGCCATGAATACCCCTCTCCTCCATGAACATGTCCACTGTCCTCTTCAAGCCTTCCAAGTTGGCAGCCATCGCCACATCCTGGGGCAGGGAGTTCCACCATTTAACTGTGTTGTGTGGAGAAATTCGTTTATCAGTTTTGAATCTCTCAGGCTCCAGCTTCAGCAGATGACCCCGCGTGCTGGCATTACGAGAGAGGGAGGAAAGCTTCCCCCTGCCCACTCTCTCCATCCCATGCATAATTTTATACGCCTCTATCGTGCCTCTCCTTAACCGCCTTCTTTCCCGACTAAACAGCCCTAAGCGTTTTAACGGCTCCTCATAAGCGGTGCATGTCTCTGTTTCGTTCTCTGCCCCCCACCGACAGCCTCTGCCCTCCATCTTGGCCATCTTTCGGGCATGGAGTAGGGGGTCACTGGGGGTGTTGGGGGGGGAGGTAGTTGTGAATTTCCTGCATTGTGCAGGGGGTTGGACTAGATGGCCCTGGTGGTCCCTTCCAACTCTATGATTCAGTGACCCCCTTCCAGGACGCCCACCCCAGTTTCACCAGTCTCTGTAATGGGTCCCGGGAACTTCGATCGCATTATATTTCCCCACTTTTAACATACAAATCCAATGCCTCTGTGACTGACATAATGCCTTTTTTACTAAGCGATAGGGACCCCAAGGTTACATTGTCAGTGGCAAGATTTGTTTCGATCCTTGTATCCCTCCAACACTAGATACATGCTGCTCAAGATCAATGGATCAAGGAGCTTCTAAGGGATAAAAGGAAAGGTAATGGGTCCCGCTCCGGCCTTCCCCTGCCCCCCCCCCAAAAAACCCCACTTGGTTCTTTTGGGAGACAAGACAGCGGCTGCTCCTGGTCTCGGACTTTTTTGGGGCCTGCGCCGGATCTAGAAGAGGAGCTGCAGGGATTGAATGAAGCCCAGGCTTACTCGCCCACACATTCCTCTCTTCCTTGCTCTCCCCCCCCCCAACCCCCCAAGCGAATCCCCGGATTTGGCCAAAAGACAGGATTTTCAGGAGCCGGATTTCATGCAAACCTCCACCCTAATCCCGTCCTTAATACAGAAAGTGGAGGCGGCAGGTGGGAAGGGGTTTGGGGGGGGGGATATGATGGCTACGCTTAGGGACCTCAACAGAGATGGGGGGCAGGACAGGCAGGAACTGGGGAGAGGACAGGCTGGCCTCTGATGTCATACCGGCAATCGGTTAGATGGGGCCCCAATAATGACAGGGCTCGGCAAGTGGGGAGGGGGGGATTATTATTATTTTTTTTTGGGGGGGGGCTATTTGCTAAGCAGCCTGCCGAGAAGAGGAGAGCCCCCTGGCAGAAGGGGAGAAAGCAGATGGGCATCAACGGCAATAGATCCGACCCTCACCCCAATGAACCTTGCCCGGCTCCCCCACCTAGAGTTATTGCAAATGACTTGGGGGGGGGGGTTGACATCCTTCCAGAGGGATGTAGTAGGATCCCCCCCCCTTTGCTTTCCAAGGTGAGCCTGGCATGCAATTTCCGCCCGTCCCCCCCCCCAAGCCGTGCTTTGCACATCTGTCCCGCGGCTCCCCCCCCCAGAAAACAGCTGCATGCGAAGCAGAGCAACGCGCGCTCCCCCCGGCTGACTCACCGGTGAGCAGGGCGGCTCCCCCCGCGCCAGACCCGGGCGGCTCCATGGGGCCGGGCCCCCCCAGCTCTGCCGCCTGGGAGGGGGGGTCGCCGCCCGGTCCGCTGGGGGGTCGGGGGGTGGGAGCCGGCGGGCCCCCCCGTCTGCCCAGGCCCGGGAGGGAGGCGCCTCCTCCTCCTCCTCCGCCTCGGCCACCTTGACCCGGGTTCCCGGCGGCGCGTTCCCACGTTCGGGTCCCCGCTTGCTCGCTCGCTCGCTGGCGCGTCCGCCCACCGACCCACCCACGCGGGGCGGGACCTGGCGGGCGGCGGCCCCGCGCGCGCTCCGGGATCGGGGCGAAGGTGGCCCGGGGGGGGGACGGAGGGGCGGGGGGAGGGGCGGGGCGGGGTCCCGCGCCTCTTCCTGCCTCCGACGGTCACCTCGGCGGGGTTGCAACGCTGACGGGGCCGTCACATGCGGGAGGGGCGGAGCCGGACAGCCCCGCACGCCTCGGTCCTCCCGGGGCCCAGCCCGGGGGAGGGCAGCGCGGGGCAGGACGACGGGGTCCGGGGGGGAGACAGTGGGGGGGGTAGGAGGAGCCAGGACTCCTGGGTCCCTTCCCTATGCTCCTGGGTCCTCTGAGCCTGGTTGGGGGTGGGAAGGGGGAGCTAGGACTCCTGGGTCTTCTGAACCCGGTTGGGGGGGGTAGGAGGAGTCAGGACTCCTGGGTCCCTTCCCTATAGGGGTAGGAGGAGCTAGGACTCCTGGGTCCCTTTCCTATACTCCTGGGTCCTCTGAGCCTGGTTTGGGGGGGGGGGTAGGAGGAGCCAGGACTCCTGGGTCCCTTCCCTATAGGGGTAGGAGGAGCTAGGACTCCTGGGTCCCTTCCCTATACTCCTGGGTCCTCTGAGCCTGGTTTGGGGGGGGGGGTAGGAGGAGCCAAGACTCCTGGGTCCTCTGGACCCGGTTGGGGGGGGTAGGAGGAACTAGGACTCCTGGGTCCCTTCCCTATACTCCTGGGTCCTCTGAACCCAGTTGAGAGAAATGGGGGGGGGTAGGAGGAGCCAGGACTCCTGGGTCCCTTCCCTATACTCCTGGGTCCTCTGAGCCTGGTTGGGGGGGGTAGGAGGAGCCAGGACTCCTGGGTCCCTTCCCTATACTTCTGGGTCCTCTGGACCCGGTTTGGTGGGGGGTAGGAGGAGCCAGGACTCCTGGGTCCCTTCCCTATAGGGGTAGGAGGAGCTAGGACTCCTGGGTCCCTTCCCTATAGGGGTAGGAGGAGCTAGGACTCCTGGGTCCCTTCCCTATACTCCTGGGTCCTCTGAGCCTGGTTTGGGGGGGGGGGTAGGAGGAGCCAAGACTCCTGGGTCCTCTGGACCCGGTTGGGGGGGGTAGGAGGAACTAGGACTCCTGGGTCCCTTCCCTATACTCCTGGGGCCTCTGAACCCAGTTGAGAGAAATGGGGGGGGGGTAGGAGGAGCCAGGACTCCTGGGTCCCTTCCCTATACTCCTGGGTCCTCTGAGCCTGGTTGGGGGGGGTAGGAGGAGCCAGGACTCCTGGGTCCCTTCCCTATACTTCTGGGTCCTCTGGACCCGGTTTGGTGGGGGGTAGGAGGAGCCAGGACTCCTGGGTCCCTTCCCTATAGGGGTAGGAGGAGCTAGGACTCCTGGGTCCCTTCCCTATAGGGGTAGGAGGAGCTAGGACTCCTGGGTCCCTTCCCTATACTCCTGGGTCCTCTGAGCCTGGTTTGGGGGGGGGGGGTAGGAGGAGCCAAGACTCCTGGGTCCTCTGGACCCGGTTGGGGGGGGTAGGAGGAACTAGGACTCCTGGGTCCCTTCCCTATACTCCTGGGGCCTCTGAACCCAGTTGAGAGAAATGGGGGGGGGGTAGGAGGAGCCAGGACTCCTGGGTCCCTTCCCTATACTCCTGGGTCCTCTGAGCCTGGTTGGGGGGGGGTAGGAGGAGCCAGGACTCCTGGGTCCCTTCCCTATACTTCTGGGTCCTCTGGACCCGGTTTGGTGGGGGGTAGGAGGAGCCAGGACTCCTGGGTCCCTTCCCTATAGGGGTAGGAGGAGCCAGGACTCCTGGGTCCCTTCCCTATGCTCCTGGGTCCTCTGAGCCTGGTTGGGGGTGGGAAGGGGGAGCTAGGACTCCTGGGTCTTCTGAACCCGGTTGGGGGGGGTAGGAGGAGTCAGGACTCCTGGGTCCCTTCCCTATAGGGGTAGGAGGAGCTAGGACTCCTGGGTCCCTTCCCTATACTCCTGGGTCCTCTGAGCCTGGTTTGGGGGGGGGGTAGGAGGAGCCAGGACTCCTGGGTCCCTTCCCTATAGGGGTAGGAGGAGCTAGGACTCCTGGGTCCCTTCCCTATAGGGGTAGGAGGAGCTAGGACTCCTGGGTCCCTTCCCTATACTCCTGGGTCCTCTGAGCCTGGTTTGGGGGGGGGGGTAGGAGGAGCCAAGACTCCTGGGTCCTCTGGACCCGGTTGGGGGGGGTAGGAGGAACTAGGACTCCTGGGTCCCTTCCCTATACTCCTGGGGCCTCTGAACCCAGTTGAGAGAAATGGGGGGGGGGTAGGAGGAGCCAGGACTCCTGGGTCCCTTCCCTATACTCCTGGGTCCTCTGAGCCTGGTTGGGGGGGGTAGGAGGAGCCAGGACTCCTGGGTCCCTTCCCTATACTTCTGGGTCCTCTGGACCCGGTTTGGTGGGGGGTAGGAGGAGCCAGGACTCCTGGGTCCCTTCCCTATAGGGGTAGGAGGAGCTAGGACTCCTGGGTCCCTTCCCTATAGGGGTAGGAGGAGCTAGGACTCCTGGGTCCCTTCCCTATACTCCTGGGTCCTCTGAGCCTGGTTTGGGGGGGGGGGGTAGGAGGAGCCAAGACTCCTGGGTCCTCTGGACCCGGTTGGGGGGGGTAGGAGGAACTAGGACTCCTGGGTCCCTTCCCTATACTCCTGGGGCCTCTGAACCCAGTTGAGAGAAATGGGGGGGGGGGTAGGAGGAGCCAGGACTCCTGGGTCCCTTCCCTATACTCCTGGGTCCTCTGAGCCTGGTTGGGGGGGGTAGGAGGAGCCAGGACTCCTGGGTCCCTTCCCTATACTTCTGGGTCCTCTGGACCCGGTTTGGTGGGGGGTAGGAGGAGCCAGGACTCCTGGGTCCCTTCCCTATAGGGGTAGGAGGAGCTAGGACTCCTGGGTCCCTTCCCTATAGGGGTAGGAGGAGCTAGGACTCCTGGGTCCCTTCCCTATACTCCTGGGTCCTCTGAGCCTGGTTTGGGGGGGGGGGGTAGGAGGAGCCAAGACTCCTGGGTCCTCTGGACCCGGTTGGGGGGGGTAGGAGGAACTAGGACTCCTGGGTCCCTTCCCTATACTCCTGGGGCCTCTGAACCCAGTTGAGAGAAATGGGGGGGGGGTAGGAGGAGCCAGGACTCCTGGGTCCCTTCCCTATACTCCTGGGTCCTCTGAGCCTGGTTGGGGGGGGTAGGAGGAGCCAGGACTCCTGGGTCCCTTCCCTATACTTCTGGGTCCTCTGGACCCGGTTTGGTGGGGGGTAGGAGGAGCCAGGACTCCTGGGTCCCTTCCCTATAGGGGTAGGAGGAGCCAGGACTCCTGGGTCCCTTCCCTATGCTCCTGGGTCCTCTGAGCCTGGTTGGGGGTGGGAAGGGGGAGCTAGGACTCCTGGGTCTTCTGAACCCGGTTGGGGGGGGTAGGAGGAGTCAGGACTCCTGGGTCCCTTCCCTATAGGGGTAGGAGGAGCTAGGACTCCTGGGTCCCTTCCCTATACTCCTGGGTCCTCTGAGCCTGGTTTGGGGGGGGGGGTAGGAGGAGCCAGGACTCCTGGGTCCCTTCCCTATAGGGGTAGGAGGAGCTAGGACTCCTGGGTCCCTTCCCTATAGGGGTAGGAGGAGCTAGGACTCCTGGGTCCCTTCCCTATACTCCTGGGTCCTCTGAGCCTGGTTTGGGGGGGGGGGTAGGAGGAGCCAAGACTCCTGGGTCCTCTGGACCCGGTTGGGGGGGGTAGGAGGAACTAGGACTCCTGGGTCCCTTCCCTATACTCCTGGGGCCTCTGAACCCAGTTGAGAGAAATGGGGGGGGGTAGGAGGAGCCAGGACTCCTGGGTCCCTTCCCTATACTCCTGGGTCCTCTGAGCCTGGTTGGGGGGGGTAGGAGGAGCCAGGACTCCTGGGTCCCTTCCCTATACTTCTGGGTCCTCTGGACCCGGTTTGGTGGGGGGTAGGAGGAGCCAGGACTCCTGGGTCCCTTCCCTATAGGGGTAGGAGGAGCTAGGACTCCTGGGTCCCTTCCCTATAGGGGTAGGAGGAGCTAGGACTCCTGGGTCCCTTCCCTATACTCCTGGGTCCTCTGAGCCTGGTTTGGGGGGGGGGTAGGAGGAGCCAAGACTCCTGGGTCCTCTGGACCCGGTTGGGGGGGGTAGGAGGAACTAGGACTCCTGGGTCCCTTCCCTATACTCCTGGGGCCTCTGAACCCAGTTGAGAGAAATGGGGGGGGGGGTAGGAGGAGCCAGGACTCCTGGGTCCCTTCCCTATACTCCTGGGTCCTCTGAGCCTGGTTGGGGGGGGTAGGAGGAGCCAGGACTCCTGGGTCCCTTCCCTATACTTCTGGGTCCTCTGGACCCGGTTTGGTGGGGGGTAGGAGGAGCCAGGACTCCTGGGTCCCTTCCCTATAGGGGTAGGAGGAGCTAGGACTCCTGGGTCCCTTCCCTATAGGGGTAGGAGGAGCTAGGACTCCTGGGTCCCTTCCCTATACTTCTGGGTCCTCTGAGCCTGGTTGGGGGGGGGGTAGGAGGAGCCAGGACTCCTGGGTCCCTTCCCTATACTTCTGGGTCCTCTGGACCCGGTTTGGTGGGGGGTAGGAGGAGCCAGGACTCCTGGGTCCCTTCCCTTCCCTATACTCCTGGGTCCTCTGAGCCTGGTTGGGAGAATGGGGCAGGACTCCGGGCTCAGTTGGGAGAAAGAGGAGGGGGCTAAGAGGAGCCAGGACTCCTGGGTCCTTTCCCTACTCTTCAGGGCTGGAAAGGACCCGAGGAGGAGGAGGAGGAGGAGGAGGGCCAGGGCTCCTGAGCCCTCTCCCTGCTCCAAGGCGCCATGGAGGTCGGGAGCGTGGGCTCCTCCCGCTGCCCTGCGTTGTGTTGGCAGGCGGCTAGCCCACCCGGACTCCTGGGTCGTCTCCTGGCTGGGAGGGCCATTCCTGGCTGCGATGAAGCCCAGTGGTGGGAGCGGGGTGGCCGGCCGGGATGCCTGGGCCTTGCCACGCTGGCACCCGGGAAGGGCTTGGAGCCCGCGAGGATTCCTGGGTCTGCTTTGGGAAGGGTCCCAGCTCTTGAGAAGGGACTCCTGGGTCCCACTTTGAAGGATGGGCCTGGGCCGCTCGGTCAGAGAGGGCTGGAGAGGAGAGGCCCCGATGGCCGGAATGAGATGAGGATGGGGCATCCTCCAACCTCCTCCAGCCCAGGAGTAAAGATTCCTGGTTTTTTGGGGGGGGAGAGACTGTCCTTTGGCATTCTCCTGCGCCCACGTTGCGAGGGGGCTGGCACAGACTCGCATTCAGCCCTCCCACCCCCTTGTCATCCTCGCGTGCCCCCACGGGGACCATGGCAACGGGAAGCCAGGACAACGGTGGCGAGGGGATCCAAAATAAGGCGGGTGGGAGAAAGAAGCAAGGAGGTGGCTGCCATGGTAACCTCTGGCCCCAGAGGGATGGGAGCATCAAGGGACTCCGTGCCACCCTTTCCGCTGCCATGAGGGCCAGGCCTAGTGGAGAGGGCCTTCGCCCCGCTGTGGGGTGCCACTTCTGGGGCAAGGCCTAGCCTTTCCTCGCAGAGGTCGGTCGCAACAGCCAGGACGCAGCTCTCCAAGAGGCGATGCGGAACCGTATTGAGGAAAAACAGGTTTAAAGTTCCTCGGTGGAACAGGCTTCCTCGGGAGGTGGTGAGCTCTCCTTCCCTGGAGGTTGTTAAGAAGAGGCTAGGTGGCCATCTGTCAGCAATGCTGACTCTGACCTTAAGCAGATGATGACAGGGAGGGCATCTTCTGGGCATGGAGTAGGGGTCGCTGGGGGTGTGGGGGGGAGGTAGTTGTGAATTTCCTGCATTGTGCAGAGGGTTGGACTAGGTGACCCTGGAGGTCCCTCCCAACTCTATGATTCTAAGGGTCCCTGACAAGCCTGCTAATCCATACACGTAAGATCAATGCCTTCTTGCAGCTGTAGGAATTGAGTCCAGACACTCTCCCATCTCTTTATTTTCTCTAGAAATTAAGCAGTCCTTTGGAGCCTCAAAAAGTCTTTTATAAATGCCATCAGATAATCCTGGGAGTCGACTCTGCAATATTCACTAGAGTTACTATTTGTTCATCGTTTTTAATGGCTTGTTCATACAGACCGGTGATTGGGCCGGCCTTAGCCAGCGTGGTGTAGTGGTTTGGAGCGGTGGACTCTGATCTGGAGAACCAGGTTTGATTCCCCACTCCTCCACATGAGCGGCGGACGCTAATCTGGTGAACTGGATTGGCTTCCTCACTCCTACACATGAAGCCAGCTGGGTGACCTTGGGCTAGTCACAGCTCTCTTAAGAGCTCTCTCAACCCCACCTACCTCACAGGGGGGGAAAGGAAGGTGATTGTAAGCCGGTTTGATTCTTCCTTGAGTGGTAGAGAAAGTTGGCATATAAAAACCAACTCTTCTTCTTAGGGCTCAACTCTGGAAATGTCACTTTTTTGATCCAGAAGCCCTACTCTGCTTCTTAAAGAACAGAGGCTTGCTTGGTCCCTGGGGATAGCTGAAAAATATCACCCTGTAATTCAACAGATCTGAATTGTGTTAGTGTAGAATGGGAAATTTGCAGGAAAGGCAGTAGATGCTACCCCTGTGACAGTCATAAAAGCCACAAAACGAGGACACCCGTGGACCAGGCAGGAGTTTCTACATACACCGGAAAAGATGCAGTAAAGAGCACCCAAAATGATCAGGGGGCTAGAGCAATATCCCTGTGAGAAGCGGTTAAAACTCTTAGGGCTCTTTAGAGTAGAAAGAAGGTGGTTAAAGGGAGATATGATTGAAGTATATAAAGTTATGAGTGGTATGGAGAGAGTGGACAGGGAGAAACTTTTTCCCCTCTAATACCAGAATGCAGGATCATCTGCTGTAGCTGGAGGGTGAGAGATTCCAAACATAAAAGGAAGGATTTTTTCACACAACACATAGTTAATGTGTGGAACTCCCTGCCCCAGGATGTGGTGATGGCTGCCAACTTGGAAGACTTGAAGAGGGGAGTGGACAAGTTCACGGAGGGGAGGGCTAGCCACGGCTGCTAGTCAAAATGGATACTAGTCATGATGCATACCTATTCTCTCCAAGATCAGAGGAGCATGCCTATTATATTACGTGCTGTGGAACGCAGGCAGGATGGTGCTGCTGGAGTCGTCTTGCTTGTGGGCTTCCGAGAGGCACCTGGTTGGCCACTGTGTGAACAGACTGCTGGACTTGATGGACCTTGATCTGATCCATGATTTTTTGTACGTTCTTATGTTCACGCTGAAAGGGGCGATTTAGGAGACTGGCGCCTCCAAGCTATTCACCTCCCCATAGCTATTTCTCATTTTCCCCCAGCTTGTAAATAATAGTTATTCATCGCAAGGCAACCACGCTCTGCACTTGCTCAGGGGCACATTTATCCTTAATTCATATAGTCCAGGCTTGAATTCTGATGCCAAAAAACCAGGGTTGAGCCATGCTACGGATTAAGCCCTGGCTTTGCCTGTTGCGAGCAGAAAACATATGGCTAGCATTTGTCTGTACTTCCTTGGGTAGCGGAATTGTATGTCTGAACTTTAATCACAGCTGCCTTCTCTTTCACTCGTCAAGAAAAAGAGCCTTGCAAAGCGGAAACGGGAAACAGTAAAGGTTTTTGTTTTTAAAATGTATCTGTATTGATGGCCCAGTCTAGTTGGGGTTCGTCATCAGCTCTTTGAAGCTAAGCAGGGTTGCCCCTGGTTAATACTTGGATGGGAGACCCCCACACCCCCCAAGGAAGTCCAGGGTCGCTAGGCAAAGACAGGCAATGGCAAATCATCCGTTTCTCTTGCCTTGAACACCCTACGGCGTCACCATGTCAGCTGCAATTTGACGGCATGTTTCACCACCATCAAGGGTGGGGGTTTTTTTAGATAGAAAAGCATTTTAATGACCATACACATGTATCCCATCTGTTCAGGAATTACCTTCAAGGAAAGGAAACATAAAGCAAGACTCAGGTGGTTACCGCACTTGTATTCCCAGCGATGTATTAAGAGTTTGAAAATGTTGTAAAAAATATTGTTCACACTTTCTATGTATTCCCAACCGACTCAAGAGTCGGTTTCAAGAGTTTGAAAACATTATAAAAAATACTGTTCGCACTTTGGCCCCTTTAGCTGTGAAGACGTCTTCCAACCATTTATAAGCCGTGGTATCCAAAAACCCTTTTAAAGCGATGTTTTTTATAACATTTTCAAACTCTTAATACATCGCTGGGAATACAAAGTGCGGTAACCCCCATACACTCACCTGTTCACCTGTCTTTGGGAGTATTGGTTTTCGTGCGTCTAGTACGGTACTTCCCCACTGGATACCAGCTAGGTTTTGCTGTATAGAACATTTTACTAAGTTCCTCAACTGTAGGACCTTGCTTGTTCTTGGGCTCTTCTACTTCCAGCTTAGATTTCAGCACTCGATCTTGTGTTTCGGCCATAAAATCCACCGGATCTAGCTGAGGAATGGGTCTTGCGTGCCCATGTGGAATGTCCACCAAAGGGTGATAGCAAACTGAGATCTTTCCATCTGTCGACACAGAATGTTCCACTTTGCTATTGTAGTCATCCGGAAGAGCTGAATATGTAGATTTGTGGCAAGAACAATACACGGCTGAGTCAGCCAGCGTGGTGTAGTGGTTAAGAGCGGTGGTTTGGAGCGGTGGATTCTGATCTGGAGAACCAGGCTTGTTTCCCCACTCCTCCACATGAGCGGCGGAGGCTAATCTGGTGAACTGGATTTGTTTCTCCGCTCCTCCACATGAAGACAGCTGGGTGACCTTGGGCCAGTCACACACTCTCAGCCCCACCCACCTCACAGGGTGTCTGTTGTGGGGAGGGGAAGGGAAGGTGACTGTAAGCCAGTTTGAATCTCCCTAGAGAAAGTCTGCATATAAAAACCAACTCTTCTTCAAATGCCAGAGATGGGGTCGGCAAAGTGCGGCTCCCGAGCCGTAAGTGGCTTTTTGGGCCCCTGAGTGCAGCTCTTCCCACGTGCGGGCGCGCAGGTCGCGAATGTCAGTCGAGACGGAGGTGGGGTGGGGGGGAACTAGACGAATACCAGCATGGCAGTACCAAAAGGGGGCGGGAGTCTGCGCAGGAGGCTCTCGTGTGACAAAGGAGCGACCACGTGGCGCTGATGCTGGTGGGCCTGCTGTGGGGAGAGAGTCTGCGCAGGAGGCGCTCGCGTGACGAAGCAGTGACTGCATGCCGCTGATGCTGGCGGGTTAACACCTGGAACAGTATTCCTGACTCATATGATCAGTTGAAAAAACTAGCGTTTGCTGTTCTTTCCCTTTTCGGTTCTACATATTCATGCGAGCAAGCAAGCATGAACCTTATCAAGAGTAAGTTGAGAAGTCGTCTTATTGATGAGAACTGGAATCGTGCCTAAAATTAAAAACAACAACATACAAACCTGACTTACCCAAACTTTCCAAGGAGATGCAAGGCCATTGTTCACCTTGTTTGTCAGTCATTGTCATGATTTAATGTTATGGATTCGTTACTTACAATTGAATTTTTTATCAATAAATAAGATCATTATTAAGTAAGATGTCAAGTTTTGTTCAGTGTACCTATAGTTTAATTAAGACTTAAAACTTTAAAGTTTATTAAGTTAATAAACAGTGTACCTACCTATATATTTTAAGTTTAAGAAATTTGGCTCTCAAAAGAAATCTCAATCGTTGTACTGTTGATATTTGGCTCTCTTGACTAATGAGTTTGCCGACCCCTGGACTAGATGACCCTGGTGGTCCCTTCCAACTCTATGATTCCTCATGCCTGCACTTATGTGATGGCGAGGGAAGGGGACAATTGATTGTTGCTGGCTCTTCAGCCTGAGTTGGAAATCAGCCCGTTAAAAATTGTTGGCGACCAGGAGGCTTTGGATGTTGCCGAGTTCTTTTATATCTTCTCACCCAGATGTGCGATCCTCCCATTTCCTTTCTGCCTGCGGCTTTTGCCAAGCGATCCCTCCTTTTATAAATGAAACACAGGCCCTGCAGATGGCAAGGACTTCTTAAGGGGGTCTGCACTTCCTGGCAGGCATCGAATTTCAACCTCTTTCTGTCAGTCGTGTCTTGGTTTTGATTCCACGTACGCTAAATGGAAAATGTGAAATCTTCCTCGATTCACTTTGGCAGCTTGAAAGCAAGACTCACTCCCCCCCCCCACTACGCATCTGGTAACTCGTTACGTGTAGATTCTCTCATCTCTGTAGGCGCACAGTATTTTCATTTCTGCAAACCTCGCTATTTGCATTTTTTCCCCTTAAAAAAAAAAGATACCTTCCCCGATTCTGTTGCATCTCTTGGCAATCATTTTCCAGCTTTGGAAATGCTGCTGCGGAATTGACTTTCTTCCGATGTTTTCTCATGTGAGTTCCCCCCCCCCCGAGTTTTGTCCTGGCGTTGTTTGAAGAATTGCTGTCCTCGCGCTCCGGCCATGGATATGACTTATAATTGGTTTGATGCATGGTCATGGGCAATTCAACGGCTGGCTTGAGTCTTTTCCCCGTCTCTAGCAGCACTGCGGGATCAGTCCAGTGAGCAGAGCTCTTGCACACTGCCCTACAACAGAAAAGCTAAGTGCTGCCTTCACCCTATATCAGGGGTGTCCAACTCAATTGTTATGAGGGCCGGATATGACATAAACGTCACTCGTTTGGGCTGGGGCAACCCCCGGCACAATGCAGGAAATTCACAACTACCTCCCCCCCCACACACACACACACACCCAGTGACCCCTACTCCATGCCCAGAAGATGGCCAAAAAAATCTTCCAGTATTTCTGGCCAATCTGGCCTGGAGGAAAATTGCTTCCTGCCCCCAAAGTGATGATCGGCATTTCCCTAGGCATGTAAGAAAAGGCCACGAGAGCCAAGCACTGACGCAACCCTTTCTGCCCTCCCTCTCATGATCTGCCTAAGTTCACAGAATCAGCACTGCTGACAGATGGCCATCTAGCCTCTGCTTAAAAACCTCCAGGGAAGGAGAGCCCACCACCTCCTGGGGAAGCTTGTTCCACTGAGGAACCGCTCTGTCAGGAAGCAGGACAAACAATGTACGATGTCATGCAGATGTTCCTGAAAACAGCTGCCGCAAGAAAGATGGAGCAAAACATCTTTGTGGAAAAAATCCTTGTCGGTACGTTGCTGAACTGAAACATGTACGGAAGACTTACAGCCACCCTCACTTTATAGCAGGGATGGGGAACCTCAGGCCCAGGGGCCATATGCGGCCCCCGAGGACATTTTTGTGGCCCTCGGGAGCTCTGGGGCCCTGCCGTGGAGGCACGGTCCAGGGCAGCCCTCCCTGGGGCCTCGTTTGCTCAGGTACACCGCTGGCTGCCCTCCCGCCGGGGAGGGGGGAGCGGGGGCGCCCTCCAGGCCTTCTCTGCGTGGTGTGCCCTGGGGTTGCCAACCTCCAGGTGGTGGATGGAGACCTGGCAACCCTAGCCTCTCCCCCCCACTGGAAGATCTACACCTGGTATGGCCCCCGAATGATGTTACAAATGCGCAAATGGCCCTTGGCAGGAAAAAGGTTCCCCACCCCTGCTTTATAGCCACCCCTGATATCCTGAGTTGGTGTAATATCCAGCAAGGGCCAATGTTTTCATTGCATTTACACCAGAGTTGGCGGGACTTGCTGACCCAGAAGGAAGCTGGCCGAAGCAATGGGTCAGAAAGCCAAGACAGATCAGAATGCAGAATCTTTTATTGCGTTGAACAATAGAGAGGAGCTCGCTCCAAGGAAGCCCCTCGGGAAGCAGAGGCGAGACCAGGCCTAGGAGCCGAATTGGCCCAAACCTGCCCATAAGAAATACCTCTCATCTCCCCCTCCCCGATTTCCAATCACCACCTCCCAGTCACCAGGCCTCACTGAGAGGTGATTCTCCAGCCAAAAGTGCAGTTCCCGCTGCTGCCAAAACGCACGAGAGCCTGGCTCTTCTTCCAGCATTATCAGACGTTGGAGTTCCTCCCCCCTGCTGGAGGGGCAAAAAAGCAGGGGCCTAAAGGATGATTTCCCTTTGGTTCTCCTCAGGAAGGTCCTGGAGGCCTTGGAGTTCACGCAAGCCCTGTGGCAGGATGCAGGGGGAGAAAAGAAAACCAACCTGAATCTAAGCAACCAGACTGATTTGGTGTGTCCACAGCTTCTGTCTCACCTCCACACAGGAGACAAACCCTTGTTCTCACCCACCCCCAGACCTCAGAACAACCCTTGAGAGAAAGGCAGCCCCTTCCAGCATGTAGTGGTTAAGAGCGGTGGACTCTGGTCTGGTGAACTGGATTTGTTTCCCCCCTCCTCCACATGAAGCCAACTGGGTGACCTTGGGCTAGTCACACTCTCTCAGCCCCACGTACCTCACAGGGTGTCTGTTGTGGGGAGGGGAAGGGAAAGTTATTATAAGGCAGTTTGATTCTTCCTTAAGTGGCAGAGAAAGTTGGCATATAAAAACCAACTCTTCTTCTTCCACCCCAGCTAAGGGCCCCCTTTTCTCAAGCAACTTGACACTCCCAAGATACAATGCCGCCCCCACCCCCACCCCAGTAGCAAAAGCATCACTCAGCACACCCCATTACCTCTAAAACCATCCGGATATTGGCTTTGATCTTGGCGGAGTCTGTGGTGAGGGTCTCGGCGATCCTGTTGAGCGAGACAGAATCCCCAAGTAGGTAAGGGGAGAAGGATGGATTTATCCATCCTCACTTCTGAACAGATCTAGGCAACAGGTCAGCATTTGTATAATCGTCATTCTTTCCGCAGAGGGTTCTCTGGATCTTACAGTTCTATGAGGGCAGGCTAATCATCTCAAATGAGGAATTCTCAGCCTCCTCGCCAGAATGAAATTACCATCATTCTTTGGGGAAGCCTTGACTGGTATAAATTTGTAGTGTTGAAATAATTCCCACCCTGTGGAATCAAACATTATGAGGTTTATTTAGCCAGCAGCCTACATTTTGGTCCTAAACCAAAATCCTACAACTCACTACTCTGAGTGTACCCCAGCAGCGTGGCCTGTCTGTGGGCAAGCAAGAAAAGACCACATCAAGTGGAGAAAACATCTGGCCAAGACCGACCCAGAGGCCCTCTGAGGAGCCAACTTCTTTGGGGTCATTTCAGGATAGGCGGGAAAGGTGATTTGCCCCCAAACTTACTCGGTCAGCAGCTTGTTCTTCTTCTCGATGAAGGCCAGTGCCTCGGCCAGCGTCAGCTCTGCGTAGAACCCGTACCCCAGCGCCACAAAGATGGTGGAGGCATCCGGCCTGCAGGAGGACAGGGGAAAGGGGGGGGGAAATAAAAGGTGCGCAACTTGACCCAGTCAAGAGGAAGGGCAGAAAGGCAACTTCCTGTTGAAACGTATCAGAAGTAGCTACTGCTCAAAAGGTACAGGGAAGCCAATGAACTTTTATGATCCGTTATGAAGAATTTTCTAACTGCAAGACAAGCAATGGAATAATGTTCTGAGGAAAGCTGAGGAACCTTGTTCCATGGAAGTTTTGTTGGATGAGAGCCAGCGTGGTGTAGTGGTTAAGAGCAGTGGACTCTGATCTGGAGAACCGGGTTTGATTTCCCACACCTCCACATGAGTGATGGACTCTAATCTGGTGAACCGGGTTGGTTTCCCCACTCCTACACAAGAGCAGCAGACTCTAATCTGGTGAAAGGTTTGATTCCCCACTCCTACACATGAAGCCAGCTGGGAGACCTTGGGCTAGTCACAGTTCTCCATGAACTCTCTAAGCCCCACCTACCTCACAAGGTGTATGCTGTGGGGAGAGGAAGGGAAGGAGATTGTAAATTGGTTTGATTCTGCTTAAAAGGTAGAGAAAGTCAGCATATAAAAACCTCCTCCTCCTCCTCTTCTTCTAGTGAATTAAGATCACAGGGACAGGCCCTCTTCACAGTCGCATTAACTAAAGAAACTTGTCTTGTTGGTACACAAGAGAAGGCCTTTTTGGTGGCGGCCCCATGATTGTGGAGCATAAACCAGGGAGGTGCGCCTAACCCCTTCACTTTCGCTCTTTTGGGGGTGGTCAGAGGAAGGAGGGGTTTGGAGAGGGGAGGGACTTCAATGCCATAGAGTCCAACTGCCAAAGCAGCCATTTTCTCCAGGGGAACTGATTTCTATCACCAGGAGATCAGTTGTAATAGCGGGAGATCTCCAGCCACTACCTGGAGGTTTTATCAGCCCATTGATGAAAGATTATATATTTACTTACAGTTATCCATGTCAAAATAAGTACTTGAGCTTTTTTCAATATGAGCTTTTTGTAGCTTCAATACTCTTATTATAAAAATCTTTTCCCTTTGAGGGATCAAAATAGTAACCACATATATTTTTACATCAATAATTCCAATAGGATATCCATTTCTTATGGTTGCACAGACAGGGTCACGATATTTGCAATACAGGATATAAAAAGGCTAAGCGTTATTAGCTGAAGTCTCTCCCTTTCCTTGCCCACCCCCAATTTCATTTAACGCCAAGAGGATTGAAGAACGGCCACTCTGCATTGACCATGGTGAGAACTAGTGTGGCTGTGTTAATAGCATTAGCTAGGAAAAACTCGATTTCCGTGCTTACTGGTGTTTGGCTCCAGAAAACGTCGAGGAGCCTTATGAGAAGAAGAGAGTTCCTCAATCGGGGTCAAGATTCGATCCCAGTAGCGCCTTAAAGACCCACAAGATTTTCAGGGCATGAGCTTTCGAGAGTCAAAGCTCCCTTGCTCAGATTGGCACCTGACAAAAGGAGCGTTCACTCTTGAAAGCTTACGCCCTGAAAATCTTGTTGGTCTCTAAGGTATTACTGGACTCGAATCTTGCTCTCCTACTGCAGACCAATACACCTACCAATACAGTTAAAACGCTTAGGGCTGTTTAGCTTGGAAAGAAGGCTGTTAAGGGGAGACGTGATAGAGGTCTATAAAATTATGCACAGTATGGAGAGAGTGGAAAAGGAGAAGCTTTTCTCCCTCTCTCATAATACCAGAACGTGGGGTCATCTGCTGATGCTGGAGGGTGTCATGGGCCCTGCCTTGGGAGCTGAGGACTCGGAGGACTCTGAAGCTGAAGTGGAGGAACAGGTTGCCTCTGGGCCCTCAGTACCTCCATTGCACCCAGTAGAACAGGAGCCTGAAACAACTCAGCAGGAACCACAGCTAGGCAGGAAGTTGGAACAAGGGCAGACAGAAGCTACTCTTCCCCCAACCCCTGCAGTGGAAGCTGAGAATGGCAGCCCTCCAAGCTCACCTGAACCTGATAGGCATATCAGGACTCGGCAGCATGTGGTTCTGCAAGGTAGAAGGAGAAGTGCTCGCTTGGAGAGGCTAAGCAGACAGAGAACTGGTGCTGAGTCGTTTCAGGATGAAGCCTAGCCTGGAAGTGCACTGACTGATAAAGGCAGTGCAGGCGTGCTTTCACTTTGCGGAAGCAACAGTGCAGTTTCTCTGTGTTCCAGCTACCGCTCATGATTAATCTCTCCGGCCGTTGACTCCTGCCTGCTTTGACGACGCCTCCGACTACTGACCTCGGTAGACAGCATAACCTTCGTCACCTGCTCCAAAAGGGGCTAGATACGTCTGAGGACTGCGGGCACGTCTGAGGACTGCGGGCACCGCCCGGCCCTTGGCCTACGCCGGCACGGAGGGTGAGAGATTCAAAACAGATAACAGGAAGTATTTCTTCACACAACGCATAGTTAAACTGTGGAACTCCCTGCTCCAGGATGTGGTGATGGCTGCCAACTCGGAAGGCTTGAAGAGGGGAGTGGACATGTTCATGGAGGAGAGGGGTATTCATGGCTGCTAGTCAAAATGGATGCTAGTCATGATGCATACCTATTCTCTCCAGGATCAGAGGAGCATGCCTATTATATTAGGTACAGTGGAACACAGGCAGGATAATGCTGCTGCAGTCGTCTTGTTTGTGGGCTTCCTCGAGGCACCTGGTTGGCCACTGTGTGAACAGACTGATGGACTTTATGGGCCTTGGACTGATCCAGCATGGCCTTTCTTATGTCCTTACCCACCTGAAACTATCCTCAGTCAAGAATCACATGGGGGAGGGGGAACTTTACACACTATGCTGCACAACAAAGAACCTCAACTACATGTCTGCACTGAGTGCAAATCCCTCCTCTTCCTTCCCCTTACCATCTGTCCTTCTCAGACGAACGTCCCCTCCTCCCCCCTCCCTTTCAGTTGCCCACAGCCAGTGTACGTTCATGCTTCTGTTGGCCCACTGCCAGCAGGAAGCAGAGAGAAAGAAGTGTCGCTTCACACTCAAACCACCCATTCTGGCTTGGGAGGAGAGTGAGAAAACAGCCTAAATTGCATTTGTTATGCTAAGTACCTTTCTGGTACGCATCAGTTATTTTTATCCGGAAAGAGTTCATTTGGGGATAAGCGCTCAGCGTTCTCACTCAAGCTAGCTTTTCCCCCTATCCAAATCCCATAAGTTTCGTCACGCAAAGAAGTTTATTTTATTTATTTCATTTATACTTCATCCTTCTCCCCGATGGGGACCCAAGGCGGCTTAAATCATTCTCCTCTCCTCCATTTTATCCTTATTAACAACCCTGTGAGGTAGGCTGGGCCGGGAGTGCGTGACTGGGCCAAGGTCACCCAGCAAGCTTCCGTGGCAGAGTGGGGATTCGAAACTGGGTCCTCCGAAACTAGTCCGACACTCTAACCCAGTGGTTCCCAAAGTTTTTGGGCAACCACCCCCATGGTTCCACAAACTCAACCCCAGCACCCCCTACCCTATCCAACAACACAGTTGAAGGGGCCCACCTGTAGCACCCCCCTGCTGCCCCTTGCCTCTTACTGCCCCCCTAGGTAATCCCACCGCTCCCCAGGGGGTGATACTGCCCACTTTGGAAACCACTGATTCTAAGCACTACATCACTCTGGCTATGGGGGGGGTGCTCTCAAACATCACCGCAAATTTCTGCAAGCCAAGCCAACAGACACCTTTGTTAGGTTTGGATCCAGCTGAGAATGCCACTTAACCCTGCTGCTAGTGTGGTGGGGTTGTGTCTAGGGATCCCTTGGGTCTCAGCTTGGGAAAGCAGGGGGGGGGGGTTAGAGCTCACATCGTTCTCTTCACTGGCAGTCTTCAAGCAGTGACTGGATGAAAACTTGTCAGGGATGCTTTAGGCTGACCCTGCCCCCCCCAGCCTCAGATTGGGGGGGGGGGGCAACTGAAGCAGGGCCTCCAAAGATGACTGGAGTGTATGGGTAGGTTCACATGGGAGAAGGTGGTCCTTGTGTCCTTCTCTACACATCTGCATCACAGAAGGTGCCTGCGTATCACCCCAAAGCCTCCCCCACGCACCAGAAAATCTTCCCTGCTTCAGGGAAGGATCACAATGCCACCGCTCAGCCACTGAGGCCGTGTTTTGCTCTCTCTCTGGGAATGGGAAAACTTCTCTGCTCCCAGAAAACCTCCCAGAGGCTACAGAGAAGTTTGTCTTCTCCTAAAAAGAAGAAGAGGGGTTTTTTTATATGCCGACTTTCTTTGCCATTTAAGGAAGAATAAAACTGGCTGACAATCACCTTCCCCTCCCCACAACAGACACCCTGTGAGGGAGGTGGGGCTGAGAGAGCTGTGACTAGCCTAAGGTCACCCAGCTGGCTTCAAGTGTAGGAGTGGGGAAACAAATCCAGTTCACCAGATTAGCCTCCGCCGCTCATGTAGGGGAGTGGGGAAATCAAACCCATTCTCCCGACCAGAGTTCACCGCTCCAAACCACTACACCACGCTGGCCTGACATGGCCAGTAAGTAAGTAAGGCCTGACATGGCCAGCTTAGCTACAATCAAAGAACGTTCTGTCCCATTTCACCATTTGAACTGAGTGCCCCTACAATTAAAATACCCCAACAGCTTCATGTGTTCGTGCGAGCTTGAGACCCCGATATTACAACAATTACACTGGCTATCAATTCACTCCCTAGCCCAATTCAAAGTGCTAGTTTTTTAGGGGAGGGGCTGTGGCTCAGTGCTAGAAGTCATGCAGAAGGTCCCAGGTTCAATCCCTGGCATCTCCAGTTAAAGGGACCAGGCAAGTAGATGATGTGAAAGACCTCAGCCTGAGACCCTGGAGAGCCGCTGCCGGTCTGGGTAGACAATACTGACTTTGATGGACCAAGGGTCTGATTCAGTAGAAGGCAGCTTCATGTGTTCAAGTGAGAGAATCAAAAGACATTGCCATAGAGCAGTCAGGAAACAAAGGGCTGGAACCGGCAAGGGAAAAGCGCCACACAGAAGCAGGTTCTTTGCGCTACTTACACTTCGGCATTGACGTAGAAATTGCAGCCAAGGTCTACTTGGGTCACCAGCTCCCGACTTCCGGTCTCCTGACAGGAAAAGGACAACAGCTGACCAATCCGCTTCCAATTCGAATAATTTATTTACAGCTTTTGCCAGAACAAAAAGTAAACAATGACCATCTTAAACAGGATTTTAAAAGGGTAGGTAACAAATCTAAAAATATCTCCATAACTTAACAGAAGTATGTTAAAAAGACAAAATAATTCCCTTTTAAAACATTGTCCTAAATTGGTTCTTGTAGGTTATCCGGGCTGTGTAACCGTGGTCTTGGAATTTTCTTTCCTGATGTTTCGCCAGCAACTGTGGCAGGCATCTTCAGAGTAGTAACACTGAAGGACAGTGTCTCTCGGTGTCAAGGGTGTAGGAAGAGTAATATATAGTCAGAAAGGGGTTGGGTTTGAGCTGAGTATTGTCCTGCAAAAGTATTGTCCTGTAAGTATCAAGATAATGTGCTAATGAGGGTATGGTATGTTAATATGGAACCATTGTATCCTGAAGTGATCTGTTAATGTGTGTAATCCAAAACTAATCTGTATGGCTATTGTTGAATGTTGTCTTTGTCTGGAGGTTTTTCAGGGCAGGAAGCCAAGCCTTATTCATTCTTAAACTCTCCTCTTTTCTGTTAAAGTTGTGCTGATGTTTATGAATTTCAATGGCTTCTCTGTGCAATCTGACAAAATAGTTGGTAGAATTGTCCAGTCTTTCAGTGTCTTGGAATAAGACCCTGTGTCCTGTTTGTGTCAGGGTCTTATTCCAAGACACTGAAAGACTGGACAATTCTACCAACTATTTTGTCAGATTGCACAGAGAAGCCATTGAAATTCATAAACATCAGCACAACTTTAACAGAAAAGAGGAGAGTTTAAGAATGAATAAGGCTTGGCTTCCTGCCCTGAAAAACCTCCAGACAAAGACAACATTCAACAATAGCCATACAGATTAGTTTTGGATTACACACATTAACAGATCACTTCAGGATACAATGGTTCCATATTAACATACCATACCCTCATTAGCACATTATCTTGATACTTACAGGACAATACTTTTGCAGGACAATACTCAGCTCAAACCCAACCCCTTTCTGACTATATATTACTCTTCCTACACCCTTGACACTGAGAGACACTGTCCTTCAGTGTTACTACTCTGAAGATGCCTGCCACAGTTGCTGGCGAAACATCAGGAAAGAAAATTCCAAGACCACGGTTACACAGCCCGGATAACCTACAAGAACCAATGAACTCTGACCGTGAAAGCCTTCGACAATACATTGTCCTAAACTTTGCATAAGAGTTAATTGTAACCAGTATTGACATTATCATTAGAGATCTCTCTCGAATGCATCTCGATTGCCTCTGAGCAAAATTTAGTGACTTGGGAAAGTCAAAAAGTGTCCCCTTCCCACAGCAAAAATTTCATTTCCTCTTCTTCTGAGACAAAATCTCTTAAGTTCATATGAGGATGAGTCAGCTTCTGCCTAATATCCTTATAAAAGTTACACCTTAGAATAATATGGCAAGAATCTTCCATTTCTCTGGCCCCGCAGGGGCACTCCCACTGAGCTCTTGGAAGATTCCTGAATTTTCCCTCCAGAGCTGCTGAGGGAAGTATGGAACCTATAGCAAGGGTACCAATCCCCTTCTGCTCCCCAGGGCAGAGCTGGCTTTACAATGGCCCCTCCAGCCCATGATCTGCTTAAAAGCAAACCCTCACATCATGCTACTTCAGATTTGACAAGATCCAATGACTGTTTAGAACTACAAATGAAAGACTTCTGAATTACCTGCAACCGCTCGATCACGCTCTTCAGCTGCAAGTACTGGGCGATCTTCTCGTAGACCTCGTCCCGCTGCTCCAACACTTTTCTAGGGGGAAACCATCAGTGACTGTCCAGCAGGGTCCGTACAAGTTATTTCGCCACCCCAAAGAATGTATGCCCTGTCCCGTATGGCCCAGGCTAGCCCGATCTCGTCAGCTCTTGCAAGCCAAGCAGGGTCGGCCCTGGTTAGAATTTGGATGGGAGACCATCAAGGAAGTCCAGGGCTGCTATGCAGAGGCAAGCAACAGCAAACCACCTCTGTTAATCTCTCGCCTTGGAAACTCTGGAGAACCAGGTTTGATTCCCTACTCCTCCACATGAAGCCAGCTGGGTGACCTTAGACTAGTCACAGTTCCCTCTGAACTCCCTCAGCCCCACCTACCTCACAAGGTGTCTGTTGTGGGGAGAGGAAGAGAAAGTGATTGTAAGCCGCTTTGAGATGCCTTCTTCTTCTTCCTCCTCTATGGGGTTGCCATAAATCAGCTGCGAGTTGACATCACTTTCCACCACCAAACAATGCCCACTCATCGCTGCCCGGCCTATGCCACCAATGGTTGAGACCTTGGTAGTGCAAGCCCAGGCAGTAATGGCAGTATGATGACTTACAGTGAGCTGAGCCCCTGCAGGGCATCAACACTGGGGCTGGGGCTCAGATGTACAGCATCTACTTGGCATGCAGGTCCCAGGTTCAATCCCCGGCATCTCCAGGTAAAGGGAGTAGGCAGGTAGATCATGTGAAAGACCTCTGCCTGAAACTCTGGAGAGCCGCTGCCGGTCTGAGTAGACAATACTGACTTTGATCGACCAAGGGTCTGATTCAGTATAAGGCAGCTTCATGTGTTCAACACCGTCCTCAGCTGCACCATTCCAAGCAGTCGCTTGGCTGAAGAATCGGGCCCCACTGTCTAACAGTGCAAGAGAAATTGGACCCAAAGCAAGAACCGGGGGGCATCAGAGGGCAGGAGCTTGTCCAAGGCAGAACACAGGGGTGGGGCGGGGGGATCACTCACTGGAGGTCTCTCTGCAGAACATCACTGATGAAAGCTTCATACTGCAGGACTTTCCCTTGTACTTGCTGTTCTCCTAACATTGCCATAGGAGTCCCCGAAAAGCGGTGGCGAACGGGACTGTGGAAAGGAGAAGTTAAACCACTGGAACTGGGGAGAAGTTAAACCACTGCGACTGGGGAAAAGAAAAAGCAGATCTCAACCCAGCAGTCCTGGGCACAAATCGAAAATCATTTGCGAGTTATACAGTTTGGCTCCAGCTGTTGAGATTTCTAGGAAGGCAAAGGCATCCCCAGTCTTCTGCTACCTTCTTCCTCCCTCTGCATTCATCACGTCACTCTGATGCTGTAAACATTGACCTTGCTGGTCTGCAGCGTGTGCAAACAAGTGATAATCAAGCAGGAAATTAAAGGGGGGGGATGGCTTTCTCTACCCACCCCTTTCCCCTAAGAATCATAGAGCTGGAAGGGACCACAAGGATCATCTAGTCCAACCCCCTGCACAATGCAGGAAATTCATAACTACCTCTCCCCCCACTCCCAGTGACCCCTACTCCATGCCCAGAAGATAGCCAAGACGCCAACCCTCTCATCATCTGCCTAAGGCAGAGTTTCCCAAACTTTTTGAGTCATGGAGCACTTTTCAGGAGATAAATCCTTCATGGAGCACTAATTTTCACCTAGCACCTATATACTAAGCCGAATGACAGTATTTTTTTTCTTCTTTCCAGTCTCTTCAAGGAGCACCAAGAGATGTTTCCCGGAGCACCAAGTGCTCCTTGGAGCACAGTTTGGGAACCTCTGGCCTAAGGTGACAGAATCAGCCTTGCTGACAGGTGGCCATGTAGCCTCTGCTTCGAAACCTCCAGGGAAGGAAGGAGAGCTCACCCACCTCCCGAGGAAGCCTGTTCCACCGAGGAACCGCTCTGACCGTTAGAAGATCCCTTCTGCGAGCTTCCCTGCTTTTTTTAGAATTAAACACCCACGTTTTTTTCTTAGCTCTCCGAATGGCACGAGGAGAGTGATCAGAGAATACGACCCAGGCGCCAAATAGGTCTCAAATACATATATATATATATATATAAACACAAGGTTTGGAAGCGGTCATAGAGACGGAGAAGGAATTCGAGCGCCTCGCAACCCATCACTTCCGGCATTCAAGCGGAAACACCCCCCCCCACACACACACACACACCCCACCCAAGAGGACAAGGCCCCACGGAGACGACCCAGGACTACAGGAAGAACAAAAAAAGAGTCCTCCTTTATAGCACTTTCACACGGCTTCCTCTCGCTTGGCTACCGACTGCCGCTGTCCCTTGGCCTCTGTACTGCCAGAAGGCCGCCATTTGCGGGGCGAAGGCTCTCGCTCTGGCCGCCCATCTCTATGGCGTCTCTCAGCCCGTCGCTCAGGGGGGCGAACAGGGAGGCGGGGGGATCTACTTCCGGGTTGAACATCCGGGTCCCGAGCGTCCCGTCCCGAACGCGCCGAGGCTTTTCTACCACAAAACGGGTTATTTAGAATGAAATTGAGGGATTTTTTTTTTCAAGTAAACGTACTAGCCGTTGTTTCCAATTAGGTTTCGCCAAATTACTATTATGTTAGGAAAATATGGAAGACGGTATTATAAAGAGGGGTAGAGATTGTTCAGATACCAACGAAATGATATGTAAATAATATTATCTTCGCTTTCCCTGTTTTTTTCCCTTTGTATATCTACTTATTAATGAAAAAAATAAAAAGTATACAATAAATAAATTTTTAAAAAGTTTCGCGTCTGGGTTTCGGAACCCGGGGGAAGCACCGGAAGTGGCCGCCTTCTCCCGTTAGGTCACTTCCGGTTTCCGTGACAAGTTTTTTTTTTTTAAAAATAAACCGGTTCTGAGTTCGTCGCCATGGCGGCGCCGGAGCTGCGCCTGCACGGCTCGATCCGCTTCTGGGTTTTGTTGCCCGTCGCTTGGATCGCGCTCGCCGTCGGGATCCTGCGCCTGCGCGTGGCGGCGCTGCTGCGCGGCGAGCGCGAGCCGGGCTGGCCCGAGCAACGGCAGGACGCGTGAGCGCGGGGGGGGCGGGGCGTAGTGGGGGCCACGCCCACAAATCCGGGAAGCGTTCCATGGTGGTTGGGGTGGATCTTCCCTATTGTGTTGCAATGGCGGGAGTGGGTTGCGTGTGCAAGCTTGCAAGCGTCAAGCAGCTCTTATCCGCAGTTCAGATAAGAACCCTGGAAAGTTTTGTAATGCCTATAATCTTCATTATTATTGGAAATGTAGGCTTTTATACTCAGGCCGCAAGCTCGCACTTATAAAGATGCTAAGCCCGGGGTATAAGGGTTAGCATCTAGCACAGTGGTTCCCAACCTTTTTTTGACCAGGGACCACTAGGACTTTTTTGTTCGGTGCAGGGACCCCAAGGTTCAAAATAAAAATTCCGAGAATTTGAAAATAAACTTTAATCATAGCTGTTAGTTAAACATTAAACTTAGAATAATATTTGAATATATATATTTTTATAATAATATTTGAATATATATATTTGAATAATATTTGAATATATATATTTTTATAATAGAGAACTTTTAATTGAAAATATTAATTTATTATGGGGTTATAACTTTGTTTCGCGGACCTTAATTTAGTTCTCGCGGACCCCTGGGGGTCCACGGACCCCCAGTTGGGAACCAGTGATCTAGCACAATACCATATTCTGCACACATAATGGCAAGACCCCATGTATAAGGGGTCAAGTATTATTCTTTGGTTCCTATCCACTCCTGTGTGGTCACTGAGTTAGCATAAAGTGGCATCCACTACGGATCAGGTGCCAGTGAGATCGTCCTTGCAGGCCTGGTACAGCTAGCTGCCCTAATGAGGCCCAAGGCAGTGATTTAGGAGTGTCAGATAAAAAGGTTAAGTTTCATTTCTCCATCATATGGCCACCTAAATCCACGCCTCAAAACCACACTGATAGAACGTGCTAATCCAAATGTATCCATTATTGGGTCTTTGTGTCTCTACGCACTATATTACGTAATTGTAACACCCCTGACCAGAAGTTATAAACGTTGTTGCAATCCTTTGTTCGGGTGTGTGAATTGTCCTGCGCATTTGGGGCAGTTCTCACCCGGTATGTATATTAGGCCTAATAAACTGCTTTGAACTCTCAACCTCCTGCTGTGTTATTGTCATTGGGAATTAATACAATAATACAGTTTCACAACACTTATTGCTGCATAAACTTTGAGCCTATCAGATGCATGACGTGTAGCCGAATTTGATGCATGGGCACCTCGGGGAGATTGCAGTGTGAAAGTGCTGAATCAGAATTCATCCAGTAGTTCAGTGGTTATTCCTTTCACAGGCTAGAGCAGCCGTTCCCAAACTGTGCTCCACGAAGCAGTTGGTGCTCTGCGGAACATCTATTGCTCCGGGAAGAGATTGGAAAGGAAAATACAACTGTCATTTGGTTTAGCATATAGGTGCTGGGTGAAAATTAGTGCTCTGTGATGAAGTTCTTTCCTGAAAAGTTCTCCATGACGCAAAAAACTGGGGAACCGCTGAGTTAGAGGGCATTGTTTTCATCCAGTTTGGATTAAATGGTGCCCAAATCCTGCCTATCAAGCAAGCCCCTATTTTATCCATTTTGATGTTCGATGAGTTGATATTTTACAGTTTTATTACAAGGATTTTATTGTATCTTATTGTGTAGATTGCATGTTGTGAGCCGCCCGGAGCCTGGGTTTGGCTGGGGAGTAAGGGTGGGGTATAAAACTAAAATAAATATCTGAAGCCAGTGATCCATCCTCGCAAATAATTTGGATAATTTGTCTCCTCAAAGAAGGTCTGAAACTGCGTAGCCCCTACGTGCTCAGAACCCTTGCCCGAGTCATTTGCCTCAGGCCCATAGTTAATAAAGTCTTTCTGATTCAAGGAACGCTTCAGGAAGGGCCTCATTGATACACCACGTCTTTAAAAATGAATGACAGGGCTTAACCAATCATAACATAGTCACAGGCATAGTCAAATGAACCCATCCAACAAAGCCAGCGCAATAACCGCAAGCACAACATACAACATTTTGCTACCAGATGCTCAGTCCCCATTATTCTCAAATACACTGTGGAAAAGGAGCTTGCTGAAGACGTGCCAGATGAACGTGCCCATAAATTCAGTTAGTTTAGGATCGATTTTGAGTTCTGTAATCTAGGGGCCACTGCCAAAAAAGCCCAGTCCCCACTGTTGGTCAAACTGCCCTTGAAAAAAGACAGAAGCTGAGGCCAGGTCTAGAGAATGACCCGAACAATCTGACAAGTTGATATGGGAGCTAATCGTCCTTCAGGCAGTACAGGCCCAGGCTACTGAGGGCTTTCAAAGTCAAATAGAGGCAGGCCTGTGGCTCAGTGGTAGTGCATGTGCTTTGCATGCAGAAGGTCCCAGGTTCAGTCCCCAGCATCTCCAGTTAAAAAGACCAGGCAGTAGGTGATGTGAAAGACCTCAGCCTGAGACCCTGGAGAGCCACTGTCAGTCAGAGTAGACAGTACTGACCTTGATGGCCCAATGATCTGGTTAGGATACGGCAGCTTCATGTGTATGTGCGTGTAAGAAGAGAGCCTTGCATTGCATCCGCCTATAAAAAACCAGCCCTAACCTGGATTGCTCCAGGCTAGCCTGATCTTGTCAGAGCTCAGAAGCCAAGCAGGGATGGCCCTGGTGTGTATGTGGATGGGCGACCTCCAAGGACTACCAGGGTCATGATGTGGAGGCAGGGAATAGCAAACCAGGGTCGTGACGCGGAGGCAGGCAATGGCAAATCGCCTCCGAACGACTCTTGCCTTGAAAACCCTACGGGTCGCCATAAATTAGCTGTGACTCGACGGCACAAACAAACTTAAGTTATTTCACTCAAAAGTATAATCTTGCCCTCCTAATTATCACCAGTTCTTAGGGCTATTCTGAGAATTTTTCCATTGCAATAACTGTGTCCTGATCAGCAATCCCCTCCAAGACCCCCTGCAAAGATCTCAGAGGAAACAGTTGCGTCATTCTTTGATTATTATTTCCAATAAGTGCACCCCATCTTTCTGTATGCCTAGATGCAATCCCGAAGAGCCCCGTGGCGCAGAGTGGTAAGCTGCAGTACTGCAGTCAAAAGCTCTGCTCACGACCTGAGTTCGATCCCGACGGAAGCCGGTTTCAGGTAGCCGGCTCAAGGTTGACTCAGCCTTCCATCCTTCCGAGGTCGGTAAAATGAGTACCCGGCTTGCTGGGGGTAAAGTGTAGATGACTGGGGGAAGCACTGGCAAACCACCCCGTAAACATGGTCTGCCTAGTAAACGTCGGGGTGTGAGGTCACCCCATGGGTCAGGAATGACCTGGTGCTTGCACAGGGGACTACCTTTACCTAGATGCAATCCAGTTTTTCCTCTGCGACCTTGCAAGGGATTTCCCAGTGCCATTCTGGTTGCTTCCCTAGTTCACAGGAGGGGAATGTGAGCGGTCTGGTCCTTTGGTGGTAGCTGCGGGTCACAATCAGCATTTACACCTTATGTGTAACATAGGCTGATAAATTATGTGGGAATGACTGTTGAGTGGAGTGTTCTTTGTCTGTCAGGCAGGTGCTGGCCCGGAGTCACCTCCTGAGGGAAAATGGACGCTTCCTGACTCATCAGGTAAGAGACCACGGGGCCAATCCCTTCCTGAAGGCCCTCTTCCTCCACTTCTCACGCAGTCCCTAGGACTGTGCTTCTCAGCAAGTGCACAGATATAGGCAGGGGTCCCCACACACGTGTGGGCCTTGTTCGATGTAGGACACTGACTCATGGGATCTGTCCCCATGAGAGTCAGCGTGGTGTAGTGGTTAAGAGCGGTGGTTTGGAGCGGTGGGGTCTGATCTGGAGAAGCAGGTTTGATTCCCCACTCCTCCACATGAGTGGCGGACGTTAATCCGGTGAACTGGATTTGTTTCCCCGCTCCTACACAAGAAGCCAGCTGGGTGACCTTGGGCTAGTCACAGCTCTCTCAGCCCCACCTACCTCACAGGGTGTCTGTTGTGGGGAAGGTGATTGTAAGCTGGTTTGATTCTTCGTTAAGTGGTAGAGAAAGTCGGCATGTAAAAACCAACTCTTCTTCTTCTTCCCCTCTTGGGGCTCTGTGCAGGCGCCAAAGAGTTCCATTCACACAGCTCACCAAAAAAAGCCCCAGAGAAGCTTGTCCAAATATTGCATTAATATCTCCAGTAGGAGAAAATGATCGTGGAGAACAAATTGGCCACCTTGTGTGATCTGAGGGGCTGCTGTATTCTCCAAACAGGTCCAGAGACAAGCAGTTACATTACGTTATTTGCGTTGCATATAAATATGTATATTTACAAATTATAAACACATTGGATACAACATGTAACATTAAAATAGAGAATATCTATTACTTACATGTTGGGAACATTTTTTCCTTATGGGTAATACTGCCTGTTCGTTTACGTACTTTTTTGTTGTTGGAAAGTTTACATCTGAGAGTGTAGGCTTTTAGAATGAGATTCTATGTGATTATTCCCCTGAGCCACCTACATTTCTGTTTATAAGGTATGGAAGAAGCGGTTTTATTTGGTTTACATGAAAGAAGAGGCTACCACAAACGCTCTTAAAAATAACCAATCCAGGAGCATGGAGGCAATTTCAACTTGAAGGGCAGCATGGGAGAAGTACGATGTAGTGGGGAGAACGTTGTTTTAAGAGCTGAGTGGCACTCTGTCGTGAAACTCACCGGGTAACCTCGGGCCAGTCACTCTCGGCCTGGTCTACCTTGCAGGATTGTCGCGAGGATAAAATGGAGGCAGGGAGAAGTCCCAGTGCTGCCCTGAGCTCCCGGGATGAAAGGGGGATAAAAATCTGACTGGAACTCTTCCTCCCCTGCTCCAAATCTGACTAAACATAATCTTTGAACCAGGAAGTTCCCTCTTTTGAGCCTTACAACAATCAGATGGTCGCCAGGTTGCCTATTTATCAATTCATAGGATTGTGCGAAGAATGACTGAGGAAATACAGGTGAAGCATTTTGAATGCTCTGAAAAGGCCTACTAGAGTCACGAGTCCCCTCTTTTGCCATTTGTATCCTCTCACGGCCCGTCGTGGTGTTTCCGCAGGGCTTCCTCATGCGCAAACATTACTTCAACAACCCGGAAAGCGGCTTCTTCCGTAAAACGAAGCGTAAGATGCAGCTACGGAACCCACTGACAGGTAAGGAGAGAGGCTGGAAGCGAGGCCGATGGAGGGTTTTTATTTATTTCACGCCATTTATACTCGCCTGTCCCTATAAGGCTCGAGGCAAATTTGGGGGCAGCTATCTGCACAGATCATTCTACAGGACCTGGGGAGGGGAAGCTGCCACCGGAAATCCTCTGGCATCTGGGATTTCAGCCCATCTTGTAAACATGGCTGGAAGTGCATCTTTGCAGCCATAGGGCTCGTACGGTCCTAGGCCAGTTGGCCCTGGTTCCCTTCCTCCCGGGCTGGCCCAGGTGTTTCCAAGCTGCCTGGCCAGGCACATCTCAAGCTACCAGGTGGTCAGGTGAGCCAGGTGGTGGTGCTGGGGCCCTGCGGGGCTTTAGTGTCCCTGGCCCCTGCTGCCTACCTGGTGGGCCACTAGGGCTGTGTGCAATATGTAACATGAAAATAGAGCCAGCATGGTGTAGTGGATACGAGCGGTGGTTTGGAGTGGTGGACTCTGATCTGGAGAACCGGGTTTGATTCCCCCGCTCCTCCACATGAGCGGAGGAGGCTAATCTGGTCAACTGGATTTGTTTCCCCACTCTTCCACATGAAGCCAGCTGGGTGACCTTGGGCTAGTCACAGCTCTCTCAGCCTCACCTACCTCACAGGATGTCTGTTGTGGGGAGGGGAAGGTGATTGTAAGTTGGTTTGATTCTTCCTTAAGTGGCAAAGAAAGTCAGCATATAAAAACCAACTTTTCTTCTTCTTCCTCACCATCGGCGGGAGGTTTTTGGGGGGGAGCCTGAGGAGGGTGGGGTTTGGGGAGGGACTTCAATGCCATAGAGTCCAATTGCCAGAGTGGCCATTTTCTCCAGGGGAACAGATCTCTATCAGTTGGAAGCAGTTGTAATAGCGAGAGATCTCCAGCGTCCACCTGGAGGTTGGCATCCCTATGGGCCACCCCCGAGAAGGCCTGGAAACTTTAGAAAGAAAACTGAGGTTCTGAGTTCGGCGGCTCACACCACAGCTTTAGAGGTTTCACTGTTCACCTGTTGGATCACAGCCTGCACAGACTCATGCTTTCATTCTTCCTTCCCCCCCCCCCCCCGTTTCAAGATCCAACCATGGTTATGGAGATGATGAAAGGGAACATCATCAACGTGCTCCCCATGATCCTCGTTGGAGGCTGGATCAATTGGGCCTTCTCCGGCTTTGTGGCGAGTGAGTGAGCAGGAACGAAGCCAGGCGAGGGGGTGACAGAGAGGTGGGCCAGTGGAGTTTAAAAGGCAAAATTCCAGTTGGTGGTTAGGCGTCTAGCGGCTTTCAGTGGCCATTATAGTCCCATTTTACAGATGGGGAGAACTGAGTCTTGAGGGTGGCTTGGCCCACAGCAAGCTAGTATAATGCAGCAGCTAAGAGCAGGAAGTCAGGAAATCCCTGGTTCGAATCTTTGCTCTTCCTTCCAGAAAATTCACAACTACCTCCCCCACACACCCCCAGTGACCTCCATGCCCAGAAGATGGCCAAGATACCTTCCCTCTCATGATCTGCCCAAGGTCATAGAATCAGCATTGCTGACAGATGGCCATCTGGCCTCTGCTTAAAATCCTCCAGGGAAGGAGAGCTCACCACCTCCCGAGGAAGCCTGTTCCACTGAGGAACCGCTCTGTCAGGAAGTTCTTCCTAATGTCTAGACAGAAACTCTTTTGATTTAATTTCAACTCACTGGGTCTGGTCCGACCTTGTGGGGCAACAGAAAACAACTCAGCACCATCCTCTATATGGCAGCCCTTCAGGTACTTGAAGATGGTTATCATATCCCCTCTCAGTCATCTCTTCAGGCTAAACATACCCAACTCCTTCAACCTTTCCTCATAGGACTTGGTCTCCAGCCCCCTCACCATCTTCGTTGCCCTCCTCTGGACACGTCCCAGCTTGTCTACATCCTTCTTACATTGTGGGGCCCAAAACTGAACACAATACTCTAGGTGAGGTCTAACCAGAGCAGAGCAAAGCGGCACCATCACTTCACCTGATCTGAACACTATAGTTCTGTTGATACAGCCCAAGATCACATTTGCCTTTTAAGCTACCGCATCACACTGACTGATTTCCTTCGATTGCAGAAGGGACGGGCCGAGGGTGTTTTCGCCAGAGAGATGAGGAGATGTAGAGCAGGATGGAGAGGCGCTTGGGGGTCGGTGGGCGGGTTGCTTACCGGGGGTCAGCAGTAGAGCTTGGTAAGGGGGAGATGCGGGCTCTAACCCTCTCCCTCCCCACCTCCTAGCCAAGGTTCCCTTTCCCTTGACCCTGCGATTCAAGCCCATGCTGCAGCGCGGAATTAACTTACTTTCCCTGGATCCCTCTTGGTAAGCATATCTCCCTCCTCCCCCCACCCCCAAAGGTCCAGCTAGTCCTTTGCAAGGGAATAAAGGGGGCTGCAGCCCTGAGTCCCTCCCCCTAGGACTGGGCCCCCAGAAAGGTTCCTTGCAATGGTCACCGATAGCTCTTCTCCTAACAGGGTGAGCTCTGCCTCCTGGTACTTCCTCAATGTCTTTGGCCTGCGCCGGGTGTACACCCTCATCCTGGGGGAAGAGACAGGTAAGAGAGACAGCTTGGGGATCAGGAAGGAGGGGTTAAAGGTTGACAGCGAGTGACGCAGCGGGGGAGGGGAGCCCTGGGCTGCAAGGAGCAAGCCAAGACGGGAGATTAGGATGAGGCTATACCACGTGGGGATTCATCACATCACTCAGAAAGGAGGAGAAAGCTGTTCTGACTATCAGAGGTTGGGGGGGGGGGACAAGACTCAAGGGCGGGAATCCCATCTCCTCCCCCCACCCCCCGGTGACCAAGCTTAGCACAGCTCCAGGCCCCACCACCCACCTTTGAGCCCAGCTGCAGCAGCGGCGTCTGGGAAGTATACTGTCTGTGTGTGTACAGATAACACTTTTATTTGGGGGGATTTAAACCCACCAATGTTTTTTTCTGCAAACCTGGGGTTCCCCCAAGTTTGCAGGAAAATCTGTTTAGTGTCCACGTGGACCCAATCTGCGGATTTAGGTATCTGCAGATGGGGGCCCACACATCGCTGTTATAAAACAGCTGACGACACTTTGAGAAGTGGATACTGCACTGTCTGCTACCAAGTAGATCTGTGAATTGCGTGAGAGATGTGGCAACTTTTTGTAGTGTCAAGAAAAAATAATAATCTTAATTTCCCCCTTTTTTTTAAAAAGGGTGAAATGGCAGATGAATAGCCAACGGCTGTTAAATCTTGGGAAAGGGTTTTAAATAGAGGTGGTTTAGGTTGGGAAGGGAGACTGGGAGGAGCATTCCCCTGTGAACCCGTTTGCAAGCTAAAGTGATGACAGTCCCTATACAGGTTTACCATTTCAATGGGAACCAAGTCCCTTGGAGTAAAGCAGTTTCCTTCCCCCCACCCCCACAATCACATTTCTCTTGGCAGCTGCAGAACAGGACCAGCTGCTACTGCAAGATCAGTTCCTGGGTCCCACTGTGCCCGCCCCACCTGACCCCAATAAGGCCTTCAAGGTAAGAACCGGAGTTTAGTTCAGCAGTGGTTGTACTTGAGTGTTGGGGGTGGATGAAGAATCTGCTCGTGTAGAAGTTACATGGCGAAGGTTTGTCCTGGATGGTTGAGGCGAGCCCGATCTCGGAAGCAAAGCAGCATCGACCCTGGTTAGTACTTGGGAGACTACCAAGGAAGTCCAGGGTTGCTGGGCAGAGGACTACAGGTGGCAACCACCTGCCTGCCTCTGCGTAGCAATACTGGGCTCCGCTTGGTGTCTTGTCCAGATCTCAAGGCTAAGCAGGGCTTGACCCTGGCTTAGTTCTAAGATCTGATGATATCGGGCTAGCCTGGGCCAACGCTCTGTTGTCTGTGAGTGTGAAAATCCGGCAAGGTCACAGCCAACTTATGTCACCATAAGTTGGCTGTGACTTGCCGGCATTTTACACACACTCACACACACACAGAGCGATGGCCCAGGCTAGCCCGATATCATCAGATCTTAGAATCTAAGCAGGGTCAGCCCTAGTTAGCACTTGGATGGGAGACCACCAAGGGAGCCCAGTATTGCTACGCAGAGGCAGGCAGTGGCATGCCACCTGTGTCTCTGCCCTGACCTGGATAGCCCAGGCTAGTCTAATTTCATCAGAAAGGAGACCAAGAAGGAAGTCTAGGGTTGCTACACAGGAGCAAACCCACCTGTTTTTCTTTCCTTCGAAACCCTACGGAGTCGCCCTCGGTCAGCTGCTACTTGACTCCACCACCAAGTAACACAACAGCAGATTTTGTAGGCCTACAAACTCTATAACCCCTGGGCCTTTGTGTCTGGGGACAGTGAAGCTCCGGCTGACGCATTCAAGAACAGTACAGTTGCTTAGAATGTGACTCCCCTCCACACAAAAAACACCCCCTTTAAAAAAATTTATCTTTGGCATCAGTTCACAAGGGGGTCTTCAGCAGTCTTCCTCTCCTGTACCCCAAAGCGGTAGGCAATCCTTGAACCTACTCTACAGAGCTGGTGGAGGAATTCTTAGAGTGGAGATGAAGTATTTTTCCTCTTAAGCGATGTCCAAACACCAAGTTTGGTTTAGTCCAGGGGTGTCAAACATAAGGGCCACATGAACACATGAAGCTGCCCTTCTACTGAATCAGACCCTTGGTCCATCAAAGTCAGTATTGTCTACTCAGACTGGCAGTGGCTCTCCAGGGTCTCAGGCAGAGGTCTTTCACATCACTTTCTTGTCTAGTCCCTTTAACTGGACACACCGGGGATTGAACCTGGGAGCTTCTGCATGCCAAGCAGAGGCTCTCACTGAACCACAGCCCCTCCCCAAAATTGTACCTGCGTTGGCCAGGAATCAAACCCGGGTCAACTGCTTGGAAGGCAGCTATGCTCACCACTATACCACGAACTCTCAAAAAGGTTGGGGACCCCCCGCCTATTTACACAACGCCTTTTGAACCCTCTCAAACGTGATTTTTAAAATGGGTTATGTATTCGCCAGGAGAAGCCTTGTCGCTTTCAAAGAGACTTACAGATTCGATCCCTTGAGAACCTTTATCCGGCTCATGAGTCAGCCTCCCCCTCCACTCTCAATCTGGGCTGGCGAGGCATGGCCCAGCCTGACTAAGCGACATTTATGTCATATCTGGCCCTTGTAACAAATGAGTTTGAGACCCCTGGTTTAGGCCCTTTAAACAAAACCTCCAGGCACCGATCCAGTTACCCGCACAGATGCCATTATAGCAAGGGTATTGGCCCAGGGCTGCAGTGCCAGCCCCCCCCCTTTTTTTTTTACGGTTGTTGCAGCGATATTTCTTTCCCTCCCCATCAGGCTGAGTGGGAAGCTTTAGAGCTCGTTTCTCACCACTGGGCTCTCCAGGACATCGAAGAACAGCTGATGGGCCGGGACCTCCAGTCGGCAGGGAGGTGTGGGCCTGACTGATCCCACCCCTTGACATCTGAGGGTCACAGTCCGACGGGGCAGCTACGAGTCCCCAAAGAGGGAGCGGCGAATGGCCACCGGATCTTGCATGGTGTGTTAAAAGTGTGGCATGGCTACTGGCTTGAGAGGCGGAGGAGAGCTGGAGCAGAGGGTGACAGGAGCAGAGAAACGAGCCCTCGGTCCCTCCTGCATGCGGTGCCGGGGGACGAGACAAAGCAGTGTATGGCGCTACTGCTGACAGGAAGTACGGCGTGTGGAGGGGGCTACCTCAGCTTATCCAAGCGTCAAGTTTTATGTAGATAGGGGAATGGTTTGAGTATTAAAACAGGTAGCTGTTAACTCTGCCTGTTTCAGTGGATACTGTGTCTTCTCTTTACCTGATGGCAGATAAAGCCAGGCTTTCTGCACGTGGGGCGGGAGGGGGGGTATTCCCCAAAACAGCCCTGATGGAATACTTCTTGAAGTCAGCTATTCCTTCATGGGGAGAGGCCATGGCTCAGTGCTATAGCATCTGCTTGGCATGCAGAAGGTCCCAGGTTCAATCCCCAGCATCTCCAGTTAAAGGGACGTTTGCCTGCTTATACTTATTATTTGACAACTCCTCGTCTTTCTAGAGCCTTCTGTTTAACTAGACTGAATGCTAATCCCTCTGTGGTTATGCAGGGCAGGATTTTGAATATACCATATCCAGACAGGACCTGTCCTTGCTCTTCTGGCTCTATCAATTCATTAGCTCATGCCCTCTTGGAATGCCTCTTTTACGAGGAACTTCGATCACATTATATCTCTCCCCTTTTAACATAATAATCTAATGCCTCTGTCTCTGACATAATGCCTTTTTACCTAAGTGACAGGGATCCCAAGGCTACATTGTCAGTGGCAAGATTTGTTTCAGTCCTTATATCCCTCAAACATTAGATATATGCTGCTCAAGATCAATGGATCAAGGAGCTTCTAAGGGATAAAGGAAGGAAGTTAAAGGGACAAGGCAAATAGGTGATGTGAAAGACATCTGAGACCCTGGAAGCCATTGCTGGTCTGAGGAGACGATACTGACTTTGATGAACCAATGGTCTGATTCTGTATAAGGCACCTTCATGTGTTCATAAGCACTAGGGACCAGTTGCTATTGCCAGAAGCTGACCGACCGCAAGGGTGGAGGAAAAGGAGGGAACAGGAATGGGAGGCTGAGATAGAAAACATTTGTATTTAAAAACAGGGCCTAAATACAGGCTTCCTAAAAAGCACAATTTTTATTTTTCACCCATCTTTTTTCCCCTCCCAAAAGGCTTTTATATATATCTATATTTTTTAGTTGTACGTTTGTGTATATGTCAGGATGTGTGTTGTAAAATTGTGTATGTACGACCACTGAGGAAAGCCTGTAAAAGGCCGAAACGCATCTGGTCAGATCTTGGTTATTTTATGTACTAACATCTTGGTCATTTTATGTGCTAACAATTTGGTCATTTTATGTACTATGTGTTGTAAATATTCGTAACTGTGTTTGTGCTTTTCAGGAAGCCTGTACTAAAGGCCCTGTGTTTTTAAATACAAATGTCCACAATATATAATAAAAATAGATGTATTGGTTGTTTTATTAGATAGTGTTTAACTCAACCCCTTTGGTTTCCCCTGAATTTTAAGTTGAGTTTATTTGTTCCCCTTTTTTTCAGTTCAGATAGAAAATGGCAATTTTGCCCCCTTCCAGTGTTTCTTCAAAGAGAAACGAATGAGGGTGGGCGAATATTCCATCAAAGCCGAACTGGCTGCTCACCTACTCGCCATCCTTTTCACACTTACAAACCACTTTTAAATCCAATGGGGCCCGTGAGACAGACAATAACATATCTATCTCATCCTGTGCCCTAGAATTTCTCCACCTATTGGCTAACAACAGCTTGCCAGTGCGAGCCGCCTTGGCCAACACGTTGTGCTGGTTTGGAGCTGCGAGCGAGGGAAGATCTGTGTTATAGTCTAGCTAGATGCCAAAGAGGGTATCGAACACGCTCGGCTGCTCAGGCCCTTAAAAGAAGCATGAGATAGTTTGAACGGTGCTAAAGAACGAGAACACTGGGGAAGTCTAGTATACAGCGGGGGGTGTAGCAAGAGAAGCCTAACCACAGACCTGGCTGTCAGATGACCCTCGAACAAATCTGACCCCCGAAAAAGCTAAGCTCAACTCGGGGGGCTTCCAACCACAGGGCTAAGCGTTTCTTTAGAGCAAGACCCCTTGTCCATCTCTCCTGTCCTCTCCCATAAGTGGGTAAGAGCTGATGAACACATGAAGCTGCCTTCTACTGAATCAGACCCTTGGTCCATCAAAGTCAGTATTGTCTACTCAGACCGGCAGCGGCTCTCCAAAGTCTCAGGCAGAGAAAAGTCTTTCACATCACCTACCTGCGTAGTCCCTTTAACTGAAGATGGTGGGGATTGAACCTGGGACCCTCTGTATGCCAAGCAGATGCTCTACCACTGAGCTACAGTCCTCTCCCCAAATCTTTGAAATTCCCATACCGAGAGTCGAACTCAGGAAACCAGGAATCCTGCTAGACCATACAGGAACCGATATGTAACATGAACCTACCCCCCTCCCAATAAAGAGGGTGTTCAGCTCCATTTCCACAAGAGGGCCATATGAAAAGGGAAGTGGGGGCAGGGAGAAGAGCACACACAACCTTTAAATGAAGTGGTTTTATGTACAGGTTTTTTGCCACATGCCAAAAATATTTTCTTCAAAAAAAAAGGGGGAGGGGGGACTCACTAAGAAGAAAGAGCCCCACAAGTCCAGTGACGGAAACTCCTTTCCAAAATCCTTAAGAAAATACACTTTGCGCTCCCGCGGTCGGCAAGGGCTGCGTGTGGGGCCGAGGCTGCCTCCGTCCGTGCCCTGCCCCGCTCTGCATGCCGAAATTTATTTACAAAACCAGTGTGATCCCTGAGCACGGAAAGCAGCAGCAGTCATGACACAGACCCCCTAAAAAGGGGACGAACTCCCGCCAACTCTTCCGGGGGCAGGGGAGGCCTAAGCAGAAAGGCTGCGACACTCCCCCCGACCGAGGTGGGAGGAGGGGGGGGGGCGCTGTCATGACCTTCTCTCCCTCAGACAGGTGGGGGGCAGGAACAACCCAGAGGCCGCAGATGCTGAACGCGGCCCGGTTCTCTTCCACCCCTCCCCCTCCAAATAGGCTTTGACAAGAAAATTCTGCAGCGGCACAAAAATTCTGCAGGGGCATGAAAATTCTGCAGGGGGGGATTCCCACCAAGCGGCTAACCGGCGTCGCCCTCGCTCGAAAACCAGGATACCGCGACTGAAAGACAGCCCGAAAAACCCATGCAAGTCCAGCGGTAGGAGGGCTACAGAAATTATTGCTCTACTTTTTTTGGGGGGAGGGGGAAGCCGAAGGAGGCACTTGGTAAGTAGGGGGCGGGGAGAGGAGGGCACAAGATGGCCTCTATCCCGCCCCTTGCGGCAACCGGGCTAGGGGCTCAGTGTGTCAAACTGGCTGCGGAGCACAGTAGAGGAAAGGAGAGAGAATACCTTTTTATATATATATAAAAAAAAACTTCCCAAGCAAAACGAGAGCCTGGTATGGCTGACCACAGGGAAAGCAGCCCTGGGTCCCGAAGCAGCAGAAGGAGGGCAGTCAACTCCGATGCTAAAAGAGCAAGTGAGGAGCCGGTATTGTTGGGGGTTTTTTGGGGGGAGGTCAGGTAGCACACCCAAGGAGCTCGCGGGAATGATCCACATGACGGTTCCCCCCTCAGTCTGGAAGCTCTAGCCCTGAGAACAGCTCCGTGCTTTTGAGACGGAGGAACCGGAACCCCACCCTGCCGCCCTTTATCTTACAAAATGCTGGTGCAACACGTTGGCCCAAAAAGGGACTGGGAGGGACAAAGCTCTCTCACCCCCACTTCAGAGCAAGGGAAACTATGTGCAACGCACAGGGGAACAGCAGAGTGCGAGTTCTCCTCCGGCCCTGCCCCAACCCTGTTCCAAGGCCTGAGAAAGATTAGCTGCTGCCCCTGGAGAGAATCCAGCCGCCAGCGTCGAGTCTGAGGAAAGGACGCTTTCCCCCCGGCGTCTCCTGGTTGCGACAAAGAGGAAGCGGGGAGCCCTGGGCGAGGGTCAGTCCACGTCCATGAAGTCTCGGCTCAGGGGCTGGCCGGGAAGGGGATCACAGCACGCCTCATACTCCTCCTGCTCTCCGGCGCTGGGGCTGCTCGTGGCCGCGGGACGGGGAGACGGGTGGCGGATTTTGTCCTGACGTTGGTAGAAAAGGACGTAGGCAGCTTTGGACTGTGGCGGGAGAAAAGGAGAGGGGGGGTGAGGGTCGGCAGGCGAAAGCTTAAGGGCTACACTGGAGAAACTTAAGAAAGGGACCCCAAGCAGATGAAACGGGGAGGATTGATGCAGGGTGAGGGTAGTTCCCAGTCATAAGAAGAAGGGTTGGTTTTTATATGCTGACTTTCTCCACCATTTAAGGAAGAATCAAACCAGCTTACAATCCCTTCCCCACAACAGACACCCCGTGAGGTAGGTGGGCCGAGAGAGCTCGAAGAGAGCTGTGACTAGCCCAAGGCCACTCAGCAGGCTTCATGTGTAGCAGTGGGGAAACACAAGGACAGTGAGTAGGGGGTTCAGACCCCCCCATTCTGCTCACTGACCATCCTTGGCAAACTCTCTCTATGGATTCGAGGGTAACGGCCCTTTTATTATGTATATACCCCTTGTACTAGTTCCTCAGCTCATCCTGTCAAGTAATTCGGTTGAGAACTGGAGTTGTAGAGAAACAGACCAGGGGGTCTCCCTGCAAAGTTCCATAAGATCTGTTCACGGGGTCTTCAAAGAAGGGAAAAGGAGTGGGAGGTGGCGCTACTACCTACGGAGGAATAAGGCCTGGTTTCCCTTCAGATGCGCAGACCCAAAAGGCAGACTCGAGCCTTTTTGTTAGTGGCAGGCCACAGTGTTTAGCACTGTAGTGGGTAAAAAGAGGGTAGGGTGGTGATGACACCCTTGAATTGGGTCAGCAAGTGCCAAGAAGGCATGGCGCTTCAGACGCCAACGTCTCGCTCACCTCGATCTGAGCCTTGGAAACCACAGAGACGTTGCTGTCATCGAAGTAGAACCACGTCCCGCTGTCTTTGTTCCGGGCGAACGTTGTGTCTGGAAGGCAGAAAAGGCCAGATGGGGTCAGGCGCAGCACCGCCTCGACACTCCTCCAACATACGTCAAGGGAAAGGACGCCCATCTTACTACCCAGATAATTTGCGTAGCACTGTGTCGATGCTGCCATCTTTAGACTCCTAGGCCTAATTATTTGCGGACTAGAAACAGGTGTCGCTGGAAAAGACAATCATGCTAGGAAAAGTTGAGGGCAGCAGGAAAAGAGGAGGACCCAACAAGAGATGGATTGGCTCTATAAAGGAAGCCACGGCCCTCAGTTTGCAAGACCTGCACAAGGTTGTCAAAGATGGGACATTTTGGAGGACATTGATTCATAGGGTCGCCATGAGTCGGTAGCGACTTGAAGGCATTTAACACACATAACACAAAAACAGGTGTGCCATGGGCGAGAAGAGGTATGAGAGAATCCCCACCCAATAATGTGCTTGTGAGTCAGACTGTTCAAGCTGCTACCCCCCGCCCCCCAAAAATAGGCAACCCCTCTTTTGGGGGGGGGGGGATCCTGCCTCATTTTGAAGAGGAAAGAACTGCACAAGGCAAGTATCTGTGCAAATGGATCGCAGTGACAAATGCCTCAGTCATAAGTTATGATACCCTGCATGGTGGAGGAGGGAAGATATATATGCAGTTCCTCGGCTACAACACATGCCATAGAAACACATAGCTGGAAGGGACCTCCAAGGATCATCTAGCCCAGCCCTCTGCACAATGCAGGAAATTCACAGCTCCCTCCCTTCCCCCTCGCTCCATAAGTGACCCCTGCTCTATGCACAGAGGGAGACAAAAAAAAAACCTCCAAGATCCCTGGGCCAACCTGGCCTCAAGGAAAATTACTTCCTGACCCCAAAGTGGCGATCGACATGAAAGGTAAAGGTAGCCCCCTGTGCAAGCACCAGGACATTACCGACCCATGGGGTGACGTCACATCCCAAGGTTTACTAGGCAGACTATGTTTACGGGGTGATTTGCCAATGCCTCCCCCAGTCGTCTACCCTTTACCCCCAGCAAGCTGGGTACTCATTTTACCGACCTTGGAAGGATGGAAGGCTGAGCCAACCTTGAGCCGGCTACCTGAAAACGACTTCCGCTGGGATCGAACTCCGGTCGTGTGCAGAGCTTCTGACTGCAGTACTGCAGCTTACCCCTCTGCGCCATGATCGGCATTACCCTGGGAGTATATGAAAGGGCCACGAGAGCCGAGCGCCGGCTCGCCCTTTCCTGCCATCCCCTCTTACAATCGGCCTAAATTCACAGTGAGTCTTAGAATCAGCCTTGCTGTCAGATGGCCATCTAGCCTCTGCTTAAAAACCTCCAAAGGAGGAGAGCCTGCCAACTCCCGAGGAAGCCCAAGTAGGTATCAACCAGGTCACTGTTCCCACCCTTAACGGCAACAGAAGAGACAGAGAATGAGACTGCCGATAGTTTGGGGAGGTCTTCCAGTAACTGGACTTTCTGATCTCTTTGAACACATGAAGCTGCCTTCTACTGAATCAGACCATCGGTCCATCAAAGTCAGTATTGTCTACTCAGACCAGCAGCAGCTCTCTGGGGTCTCAGGTAGAGGTCTTTCACATCATCTACTTGCCTAGTCCCTTTAATTGGAGATGCCGGGGATTGAACCTGGGACCTTCTGCATGCCAAGCAGATGCTCTAGCACTGAGCCCTTTCTTTCTCCGGGGACCCCAGTTCCAGCCTCCATCTCTCCCGCCCCCCAAGCACGAATCCATCGCTTTATGTCTGAAATGCTGTCACGACTACTTCAGTGCAGAGAAGAATACCACGGTTGTTCTGTGTCGAATCCCCGGGCAAAAGCAATGCCCATCATCCCACAAAAAGAGCACAAAAGGTGCTGCCTTTCAAAAGGAAATTTAACCCCCTAGATAATAAAATATAAAAATAGCTATGCAGTACTCTGGAGCCGCTGCATGGTCTCTTGAGAGACAAAGCTGGAAGCAGCTGCTGGATTGTCTCCCCACCCCCCAAAAAAAGCTTCAAAACCAAGCTACTGCCGGTCAAGAGCAAACCCTACAGCAACTGTGTTGAGCGGTGGCAAACTGCCAGTATAAGACACACACACACCAATTCCATAACCCCTTTTTCCTCTTTCTGCTACTGCCTCGTTCTGCTGTCTGAACTTCAGCACTGCCCAGGAGGATTCACTATTGAAGCTGAAGACAGATATTGTATCTCTTCCACCTCCCTGCCACCTGTCTGGGCCCTCTCACCCTCCCAACAACCCCCCCCCCAGTACTTACAATGCCCGTCTCGGAGGCCGCCGTAGTGGTTGGACACAGCGATAAGGTCATACTTGTACACCGTGTGGTCCGTTTCTTTCCGTGGCTTTATGATGAAGTCAGAGAAATCGAGGTCCCTACAAGACAAAAGATTTTGATACTGAAGCTTTCCTCTAGAAAACTTCCTTCCTAGGAGTGACAGGGTGTTCCCGGAAACATACTAGACAGACGTTGGCCAAGGTTCTTGCGGTGGAGATCACTATGTGCCTATGAGAGCCAGCGTGGTGTAGTGATTATAAGCTTCATGTGGAGGAGTGGGAAAACCAACCCGGTTCTCCAGATCAGAGTCCACCACTCCAAACCACCGCTCTTAACCACTACATCATGCTGAGCCACAAGAGCCTAGCCCTGACTCATCCCTACCTGCCCTCCTTCTCACGATCTGCCTAAATGCATGAACCGTGTTGGGTTTAAAGAAATAACATCGCAACCAGATTCATCCGACTAGCAGAGGGGCACCGATGCAGGTGAAGCCAGACATCCAGGCAGCTTTTCCAATGAGATTCCCCTATCCAGCTTACTTACCCTTAGCAGCTCACAGTTATTTACTAGGGATGCCAACTCCTGCTTGGGAACTTCCTGGAGATTGGGGGGCGGAGCCTGGGGAGGGCAGGGACCTCAGCCAGTTATACAACCCACCCTCCAAAGCAGCCGGGGACTAATCTCTGTAATCTGGGGATCAACTGTAAGCTGGCTCCCCCATTCCCAGCTGAACGTTGCCCAACTGTGCATCAGGGACACGAGCCTCCAGCAATGTTTGCCACATGTTATCTCCCCACCAACCCCAACCCCCGACTCCTGGGCCGCAAGGGGGGGCCTGGCTCCAAACCCTCACCGGATCGGGAATTCCACAAGGGTGTCGAGCTTCTCCCGGGAGAACTTGGTGTAGGAGAAGCGCTTGAGGTGAATGATCAGGGTCTCCGGCAGTGACCACAAGTCCAGCTTCTTGGTGGCCAGCTGGTGCTTTTTGCAGGTGGGGCAGTACCTGGGGGGGGGGGAGAACCAAAACAAAGTTACAGGGGGCACAGGCTCTCAGGCTCTCCCTCCTGCCAAGAAAGGTAGCACTGAGCCACTCTGAGAGCTAGATTCGAGTCCAGTAGCACCTGAAAGGTAAAGGTAGTCCCCTGTGCAAGCGCCGGGTCATTCCTGACCCATGGGGTGACATCACATCGTGATGTTTACCAGGTAGACTAGGTTTACAGGGTGTAAATAAATAAATTTTATTTGCGGCTAATATGCCAGATAAAACAGAAACTGACCATACAGAGTAGATGTTTACAATCAAGGCCAACAAAATTAGGTATCACCCAGCTTTACACTTCCACAGATTAGGGAACATTGAGGCGATGTAGCTTCATTGCTATGGGACAATATTTTGCAACCTGGGTGGTGATTGGTGAGCTGTTTCCCAGCAGAAACCTTTTGGCCCATTCACGCTCATCACCAGAGCCCATTTCCCTAATCAGAGGGTCAATAGTATTGAAGTGGGCTGACTTGTAGAGGGGACATCTAAAAAATACATGCTCGATGGTTTCCAGCTCCCCTGTGTTACACGGGCAAAGTCTCTCCACCCTGGGATCTTCTTAAATCTCCCTTCTAATATGGTAGATGGTAGGGCTGCACATCCTGCCTGTGTATAGGCCCTCCTATGTGTGTTCCTTTCCAGGGAGTATAAATATGCAGCTGGTGCTAGAATATACCTGGAATGTTGAGGTGCTATAAATGCAGGGGATCTCTTGTTTACAGGGCGGTTTGCCGTTGCCTTCCCCAGTCATCTTCCCTTTACCCCCAGCAAGCTGGGTGCTCATTTGACCGACCTTGGACGGATGGAAGGCCGAGCCAACCTTGAGCCGGCTATCCGGAACCGACTTCCGTCAGGTTCGAACTCAGGTCGTGAGCAGAGCTTTTGACTGCAGTACTGCAGCTTACCCCCCTGCGCCACGGGGCTCTTAGTAGTAGCACCATAGAGACTAACACAATTTTCAGGGTCTAAATGTTTGAGAGTCTAAGCAACCTTCGTATCTGACGAAGGGAGATTTGACTCTCGAAAGCTTATACTCGAAAACCTTCTTGGTCTCTAAGGTGCTACTGGGCTCGAATCTATCTTGTCTATTGCCGACCAACAGGGCTGCCCTTCTGAAACTGAGCCACTCTTAAGACTCTCCAAGGAGGAGTTCTGAGCCAGACACTGGGGGGGGGGGGGAGAACAGTCTCCCAATGAGGGTGCTGAAATTCTGCATCAATGCATATTGGTTTTTTAAAAGTGGAAACACTGATTTGCTGGTCAACGTACCCTACCGTACCCAGCTCCCCCACACACACAAACCCGACTGCTCTCACCAAGGGTTCTCCTCCTCCAGCGTCTCCACGGTGGTGAAGAGCTCGATGCACTCCTGCAGTCTGACGGGGTTCTTTTTCAGCGTGTAGCCCATGCAGTCGTGTTTGACGTAGCCCTGTGGAAGACGAGCACGGCCGGAGGGGTGGGCTGCAGGACTCCCACCCCAAGGCGGGACAGAGAAGGGGGGCGGGGGGGACGGGGTGAGAGAAGGGGCATCGCACGCACTCACCTCGGCCTCCGCCTCGTTGTAGTAACGCTTCTTCATGTCCGAGTCCCAGTCCATAGCGACGTACGGTTGGGCTGAGCAAGGGAGAGAAGTCGGAATGAGGGAGAAAGCAAACCTGAGTGGGCAGTGGGGTGTGTGTGTGTGTGTAGTCAGCTGACTGGGGACAGATGGTTGTCGAGAAGATACATATTTCCTGCTGGATCCCCTTTCCCCAACATGTGTTTTCAGGAGCTACGAGTAATCGTGTACCCCTAGGGCTGCAAGAGAAAAATGTCCTGCCCTTTTAATAGAGGTGTAATGTGTAGGAAAAGGTAGTGGAAGCTTTTTGTGGCATGGGACTCTCTCCCCAGGGAAATCCGTCTGTCCCCTTCTGTTGCCACCTTCTACCAGCAGGGGAAGACCCGCCTAGCTTCGTTTGGCACTCCCTCGGTGATCCCTCCTTCCTGAGGAATGTTTTAATTGCTCTTTTTAACATAAGAACATAAGAAAAGCCATGCTGGATCAGACCAAGGCCCATCAAGTCCAGCAGTCTGTTCACACAGTGGACAACCAGGACGCCCACAAACAAGACAACTGCAGCAGAAGCATCCTGCCTGTGTTCCACAGCACCTAATATAATAGGCATGCTCCTCTGATCCTGGAGAGAATAGGTATGACTAGTATCCATTTTAACTAGTAGCCATGAATAGCCCCGTCCTCCATGAACATGTCCACTCCCCTCTTCAAGCCTTCCAAGTTGACAGCCATCACTACATCCTGGGGCAGGGAGTTCCACAATTTAACTATGCGTTGTGTGAAGAAATACTTCCTTTTATCAGTTTTGAATCTCTCACCCTCCAGCTTCAACAGACGACCCTGCATTCTAGTATTATGAGGGAGAAAAGCTCCTCCCTGTCCACTCTCTCCAAACCATGCATAATTTTATAGACCTCTATCATGTCTCCCCTTAGCTGCCTTCTTTCCAAGTTAAACAGCCCTAAGCATTTTAATCGCTCCTCATAGGGCCGTTGCTCCAATCCCCTGATCATTTTGGTTGCTCTTTTCTGCACCTTTTCAAGCTCTGCAATATCCTTTTTTAGGTGCGGTGACTAGAACTGTAAACAGTATTCCAAGTGTGGTCTTACCATAGATTTGTACAAGGGCAGTATGATATAAGCAGTTTTATTCGCTATTCCACGTCTAATTATGGCCAGCATGGGATTTGCCTTTTTTTACAGCGGCCGCACACTGGGTTGACATCTTCATCGAGTGATCCACTAACACCCCAAAATCCCTCTCTTTAGCTTTTAAGGGTTTGCGTGGGAGGTGGATGTACAGCCCTCCCATTACTACCACACGCCCAAGACTGGGAATTAATCACAGGAAGAGGCCCTCCTGACTGTGCCATCAACGAAAGAAGTTACAGCGGTGGGTACATGAGACAGAGGGCCTTTTCGGTGGCAGCCCCACGATTATGGAACAACCTCCCTGGGGCGATGAACCCAGCCCTCTCCCTTATGATCTTTAGGAGACAGCTGAAGAGGGTCTGCATTTAGGACTGCATTTGACTAATTTAGTTTTTTATTTCTTGGCAGTCCTAATTATGATCTTAAATTGTGGTATTTTATGTGTGTTTTTATATCATTATGGTTTTATTCGCACAGTAAATCACCTTGAGTTTTGCAAGGTGGAGCGGCAGCTAATAAACGTTACATCGTTATCACCCATTGTGCAGAACAGAGGTCAGTGCTCCAGAAGGATGGGACTCACAGTTGAAGGAGACGGCACTGCCCTCGTCCTGACCGGCCATCCGGTCACTGGTACCGTTTGAGTTAACCGGCTGGAGGGTGAAGAGCAGCTTTCGCCGCTGCAGCAGGCAACACTTGCGCTTGGGCTGGTTGGCCGTCGGAGGACTGGGGCTGGAAGAGGGGGCCCGGGGAGACTTGGCTGGCTGGTGCGGGGACGGACTGGGGCTCTGCCTCCCCTCCCCGCCGGCTCCTTCTTCCCCTATGGATGCGTCGGAGGGGTTTTCCTCTGCTTCCGAGCTGGGTTCCTGGCTAGTGGAGCCTTCCGCTGTCGTCTCCTCCTCCTCCTCCTCCTCTTCCTCCTCCTCCTCGCCTGCGCATCGGGGAAAGACCAGACAGCAGCTGTAGCGGAACGCTTATAACCCACCATTGTATGCCCACGCATGTAAGTGACGAAGAAGATGCTCACCTTCACTGAGCCCGTTGGGCCTCTTGCTGTAGAGGTCCTCTTCCTCACTCTGATCCTCCTCCTCCTCTTCTTCCTCAGAGTCTGGTCGAGTCACGTAGCGGCTGCAAAGAGAGGCAGGTCGTACCCCCAAACTGGCAAGAGTGATCCCTCCCATTGTTACACCCTCTAGATTTATGGGGGCAACACAGGCTCCAATTTCTTGCAGCAGTCAGCTGTGGTTTCATACAAGTCAGAGGAGAAACCCCACAGCTACAGCCTGTGAGACACCCTGTGAGGTAGGTGGGGCTGAGAGAGCTGTGACTAGCCTAAAGTCACCCAGCTGGCTTCATGTGTAGGAGTGGGGAAACCAACCCAGTTCACCAGATTAGCCTCCGCCGCTCATGTGGAGGAGTGGGGAATCAAACCCGGTTCTCCAGATCAGAGTCCACCGCTCCAAACCACCGCTCTTAACCACTGGGTAACCTTGGGCTAGTCAGTTCTCTTAGAGCTCTCTCAGCCCTCACAGGGTGTCTGTTATGAGGAGAGGAAGGGGATTGTAAGCCAGTTTGAGTCTCCTTAGAACAGGGGTGGGGAACCTTTTTTCTGCCAAGGGCCATTTGGATATTTATATCATTCGCGGGCCATACAAAATTATCAAATTAAAAATTAGCCGACCAATACGTTTCTCCATGGCCCAGGTGGGAAAGGGTTAACACAGTTTCTTGGGCGGTCCTAGCAGCTCCATAGTTAACGACTCTTCTGTAAGGGGAAGGAAGGTTCCTTTTCTTGGCAAAACAAACTTATATCTGCCTTGAATAGAGGCTATTCCTGTCTGTGGGAGGGGGTGGATCGCCAGTCTTAGATCCTTCTGAGCTAGACCAAATGATTTCGTGAGCCTTAAATGGCCCCCGGGCCTGACGTTCCCAACCCCTGCCTTAGAAGGTAGAGAAAATCGGCATATAAAAACCAACTCTTCTTCTCTTGCTGGTCTCGACTCACCAGCTGAAGACGAGCGCTTTGGGGGACAGACCAGCGTGGTCCCCCTTTGTAGCAGGCGGATGGGAAACAGAGGCAGGAGTGCCGGGGCAGGGAAAGTTTCCGGCTGGACGGGGAGAAGGAAACACAAGCCACTCACGAGAGCCGATGCAGCAGGAGCTGGTAAAGGGCATCCCAAGAGAGCTGATCCCGAGGCACAGAGACCAGGAGCGGGTGGCCGAAGAGCATGACCCCGTAGTAGGTGTCACTGTACTCGCGGCCGTGGGTGCGTTCTCGCAGGTACACAGGCAAGACCACCGCATCTGCTGTGGCCGGGTCCTCCTGCGTGGACACCGACACTTCGTATCTGGAGGGAGGAAGCAAGACAGGCCGTTGACGTTGAAGCTGAATTAAATTCTCCACCAGGTAAGAAGAAGAAGCCCCCAGAATCCCTGGCCAATCTGGCCTGGAGGAAAATCAGTTCCTGACCCCCAAAGTGGCCATCGGCATTTTCCTGGGCATGCAAGAAAGGGCCACGCGAGCCAAACGCTGACGCAACCCTTCCTGCCCTCCTTCTCATGATCTGCCGAAGGTCATAGAATCAGCATTGCTGACAGATGGCCATCTAGCCTCTGCTAAAGTAAAGGAGAGCCCACCACCTCCGGAGGCAGCCTGTTCCACTGAGGAACCGCTCTATCAGAAAGTTCTTCCGAATACACATGAACACATGAAGCTGCCTTCTACTGAATCAGACCCCTTGGTCCATCAAAGTCAATATTGTCTGCTCAGACCGGCAGGGTCTCAGGCGGAGGTCTTTCACATCACCTACTTGCCTAGTCCCTTTAACTGGAGATGCCGGGGATTGAACCTGGGATCTTCTGCATGCCAAGCAGATGCTCTACCACTAAGCCACAGTCCCTCCCCGAATGTTTAACCAGAAACTCTGTTGATTTAATTTCAACCTGTTGGTTCTGGTCCGACCTTCTTGGGCAACAGAAAACAACTCGGCACCATCCTCTCTGTGACAGCCCTTCAAGTACCTGAAGATGGTTATCATATCACCTCTCAGCCGTCTCCTCTCCAGGCTAAACATATCCAGCTTCTTCAACCTTTCCTCATAGGACTTGGTCTCCAGGCCTTTTGTCCTTTTTTGTCCTTTCAAGCCACACATGGCTTGGGACCAGGGTGTCCTAAGGGACAGTCTTCTCCCATACATCCCTGCCTGGGAACTCAGATGCCCTCCTGACTGTCCCAGAGATCAAAATAGCTCATCTGGTGGGCAGTACAAGAGATTGCCTTCTCGGTAGTGGCCCCACAATTATGGAACAGCCTCCCCAAAATGGGAAGCCTGCCCCCTTCACTTCTGATCTTTAGGGGGCAGCTGAATATGATTTTATTTGATTAGCTTAGTTCTTCTGCCTACTGGCAGCTTTAAATTGTGATTTTAATTCACGGCCTCGTGTATCTTATGTATTCTATTCTGTTTAGAGCCAGCACGGTGTAGTGATGAACTCTAATCTGGACAACCGGGTTGGTTTCTCCTTCCATATGAAGCCTGCTGGGTGACCTTGGGCTAGTAACAGTTCTCTCTGAACTCTCTCAGCCCCATCTACCTCACAAGCTGTCTGTTGTGGGGAGAGGAAGGGAAGGAGATTGTAAGCTGGTTTGAGACTCCTTAACGTCGAGAAAACCTGGGTATAAAAACCAACTCTTCTTCTTCACATTGTGAGCAGCTTAGAGATCCATAAGGTAGCATTACGGCTAATAAATGTTTTAACTAAAATAAATAGAAGAGTTGGTTTTTATATGCCGACTTTCTCTACCACTTAAGAGAGAATCAAACTAGCTTACAATCACCTTCCCTTCCCCTCCCCACAACAGACACCCTGTGAGGTAGGTTGAGCTGAGAGAGCTGTGACTAGCCCAAGGTAATCCAGCTGGCTTCATGTGTAGGAGCGGGGAAACCAACCCGGTTCACCAGATTAGCATCCACTGCTCATGTGGAGGAGTGGGGAATCGAACCCGGTTCTCCAGATCAGACTCCACTGCTCCAAACCACTGCTCTTAACCACTACACCACGCTGGCTCTCTATTCATCTTGTAGTGACAATACTCCAAGATTCTCCACACGGTTCTTTCAGGCAAAGGCCAATTCATATGGGAGTCATATGGGATATCTTTGCACCCAGGTCGTTCCCATCCACTGGACTTCCCCAGTGATCCACCCTCCCGCCGCAGCCCCAGACTCACATGAAAATATCGTCCCGGTCCAGGATGCAGCTCAGGGATTCTTCGATCTGAAAGATCTTGTAGAAACGGTGACTGAACACATCCGCCACCATCATCTGGGAAGGGAGGGCGGTCGACGGTCACAGAGGGAAGGGGACAGGTGACCCCAGCCCAGGAGAGCTGGCCCGCTCCTCCCGCCTCCTCCAAACTTACCCGCTCAGCTGGCACGCCCGTGTGCTTGGATAAGGTGCGGCAGAGGTCTGATACTTTCCCGGCCTTTGGGACAATCAGTCTGTGCTGTTAAAAAAAAGGGGGGGTAAGGATATACAGCAGGGGTGGGGAACCTTTTTTCTGCCAAGGGCCATTTGGATTTTTATAATATCATTCGCGGGCCATACAATATTATCAACTTAAAAATTAGCCTGCTGTATTCTTGGGCGGTCCTAGCAGCTCCATAGCTAACGACTCTTCTGCAAGGGGGGCTAAAGGTTCCTTTTCTCAGCAAAACAAACTCACATCCGCCTTGAATAGAGGCTATTCCTGTCTGCAGGAGGGGGCGGATCGCCAGTCTTAGATCCTTCTGAGCTAGAGATCTGCCAGAACCCATGAAGGGCCAGACCAAATGATTTTGCGGGCCTTAAATGGCCCCCGGGCCTGATGTTCCCCACCCCTGATATACAGAGATCTGCTGCAAAAAGAGCGCCTGTATGCAGATGAGCATTTAGGCATAACTTTGTTATAACTTTCAGTGGTATCTTCAAGGCCCCTGTTAAGTAATAAACTCCAGATAGTTACAGCCTTCTCTGGTAAGGACATCAAGGCCCCGACCTGGATAGCCCCCGGCTAATCTGATCTCATCAGCTCTCAGAAGCCAAGCAGGGTCGATCCTGGCTAGAACTTGGATGGGAGACTACTAAGAAGAAGAGTTGGTTTTTATATGCCGACTTTCTCTACCACTTAAAGAAGAATCAAACTGGCTTACAATCGCCTTCCCTTCCCCACAACAGACACCCCGTGAGATGGGTGGGGCTGAGAGAGCTGTGACTTGCCCAAGGTAACCCAGCTGGTTTTGTGTGTAGGAGTGGGGAAACGAATCCAGTTCACCAGATTAGTTTCCGCTGCTCATGTGGAGGAGTGGGGGAATCAAACCCCGTTCTCCAGATCAGAGTCCACCGCTCCAAACCACCGCTCTTAACCACTACACTGCACTGGCTCTTTTTTAAAGTGAAAAATAAAGTAAAAAATAATATCATTAATTGGCTTTGCCTGTGTCTTCTATAAAGTTTGTATCTCCGGTATCCAGCATTAAATTTTATGGTATGCACGGCCCGACCAAGTGACATTTATGTCATATCCGGCCCTTGTAACAAATGGGTTCAACACCCCTGAGTTGGGAGCTAGACTGCAGGGCTCAGAGTTCCACCTAGAATCAGAAGAAGCCCCGCCTTCCTTTCCTACGACGAGTCTGACCCAATCAACTCCCCCTAACCCGCCCCCAAGAGCCCGGGCGGCTGGCACCTGCTCCGGCTTCTTGCTGGGGTCCATGTAGACGAAGAAGACTTCCATGACGCGCTCCTTGCTGACGGGCAGGGGGACGCTGAGGTAGCAGAAGGGGTCGAAGGTCACAGAGACCTTGCCGCACTCGGGGCACACCAGTGTGGACTTGAAGAGCCCGTGGAAGGTGTCGACGATGACAGAGTCGTTGCGGCGCTTGTGGTTGCGCCACGCCTCCTCCGCCACTTCCTGGAGAGAGGGAGGAAGAGTGGACGTGAGCGCCTCCCTCCGTGCTCTGCGCCTTAGGGTTGCCGACTCGGGTTGGGGCATTCCTGGAGATCTGGAGGCGGTGCTTGGAAAGGGAGCTCAGCTGGGTAGTGACGGTGGCTAAGTGATAGAGCATCTGCTTGGCATGCAGAAGGTGCCAGGTTCAATCCCGGTCATCTCCAGTTAAATGCCCTAGGCAAGTAGGTGATGTGAAAAGTCTCTGCCTGAGACCCTGGAGAGCTGCTGCCGGTCTGAGTAGACAACACTGACTTTGATGGACCGAGGGTCTGATTCAGTAGAAGGCAGCTTCGTGTGGTCCATGGAGTCTGCCTTTCCAAAGCTCCTGAGAATCAAAGCTCTCTTTGACTCTCGAAAGCCCATGCCCCCAAAAACCTAGTTGTTTTATAACAGTGGGCGCCACGGCACCTGCCAGCAACTTTCCTGGGGCCTGCCAAGTGCTTTTGGAAAGTAGGCGGGGCCAGGCTTCTGGATTGGCCACTGGAGATTTGATTGGCGGTACAGACTTTTAAAAACGTTGCTTCGACAGCGGCGGCCACCCCAGCACAAGGGCCTTCACTGTGTGGCCGAAGGCAGCCATATTGTGCCCACCACGCTGGGTCAGAATGTTAAAGGTGCCCCCAAACTAAAAAATGGTCTCTAGGAGAAGAAAAGTTGGTTTTTATATGCCGACTTTCTCTACCACTTAAGGAAGAATCAAACTGGCTTACAACCATCTTCCCCTCCCCACAACAGACATCCTGGGAGGTAGGTGAGGCTGAGAGAACTGTGACTAGCCCAAGGTCACCCAGCTGGCTTCATGTGGAAGAGTGGGGAAACAAATCCAGTTGATCAGATTAGCCTCCGCTGCTCATGTGGGAGTGGGGAATCCAACCTGGTTCTCCAGATCAGAGTCCACTGCTCCAAATCCCCGCTCTTAACCACTACACCTCGCTGGCTCTCTAAGGTGCTACTAGATATAAATCTGGCTGTCCTACTGCCAACCAACACGGCTGTCCTCTGAAACTACAACTCAACAACGTGTGTGCGTTTTCCCCCCCTAAAGCGGGATTCAGTCACCCTGATTTAGGCTCACCGACACCCACCCAGGCAACCCCCCCCCCGCACCTCGTCCGGCCGCCCGGCCGCGTCCTTCAGCTCTATGTACTCCTTCTTCTTGACACGGTTCAGGTCCTCGTGCAGCCCGTCGAGCAGAAAGGAGAGGAGCTCCTGGGAGTCGTGCTGCTGGTAGCCGAGGAACTGGGAGGCGAAGTGGCCCACTTTGGTCTGCGGGGGAGAGAGAAAAGGCAAGACAGGGGGCCTCAAGCTCTGCCAACAGGAAGGAAGGGCGAAAGGAAAGGCAGGCGCAGCTCAGCGGAGGGGCTGCGACTCAGCAGCAGAGAATCTGCACAGCACACAGAAGGTCCCCGCTTCAACTCCTGGCATCATTAAAATTAAGTACCCAAAAGGTCAAGAAAAAATAGACATCCAAGTCCAAAGGTTATACACTCTAAAAAAAAAGTAAGTACAAAATTAGTATATATTCATTGCAGGATAAAATCAAATACCACATATAATACATATAGGGCCCTGCAAAAGCCTACCAAATTGAAGAAGAAGAGTTGGTTTTTATATGCCAACTTTCTCTACCACTTAAGGCAGAATCAAACTGGCTTACAATCACCTTCCCTTCCCCTCCCCCCAGAGGTAGGTGGGGCTGAGAAAGTGTGACTAGCCCAAGGTCACCCAGCTGGCGTCGTGTGTAGGAGCAAGGAAACAAATCCAGTTCACCAGATTAGCCTCCACCGCTCATGCGGAAGAGTGGAGAATTGAATCCAGTTCTCCAGATCAGAGTCTACTGCTCCAAACCACTGCTCTTAACCACTCACCATGCTCATATAACACAATAAGACATAAAATCACACAATTAGACTCTGACCATACACGTTTCGGCCATACAGCCTTCTTCAGTGTTCTAAGCAATCAACATTCCAGGCTCAAAGATATTCATAAATATATTAAAAAATCTTGATGACTCTGTGTGCCTTGTTTTTGCAGGAAAACAATTAAAATACATAACCACAAAACTGTTTTAGGCTTCCATCCACATGGAAAACTAATCCTCATGCGTGTCTCCCTCTTAAATGAGGGGATGTAATATTGCAGCCACAAATACAATGATCAATATCTCATAGTCAAGAAGTAGTCATAAAGTCTGGAGTAGTATCAAGAAACAAGGTTTCCATCTCCAATCAAGCATCCATTTCCAGCATCTCCAGTTTTAAGAGAACCGAGAGAGCCCATGCCAGCTGACGGTACAGACCCTGACAGACCGAAGGCAGGTTCGTGTGCGCGGCTCACCTTGAACATGCGAGGCACGATGGAGCGGTGGTGGCCAGACCACTGTTGCTTGATGAGGTCGGCGTAGGCTTCCGCGATCTCCCCCTTCATTCCCAGGGGGTTGGTGAAGTTGAGCTCCTCCAGGTAGCAGTTCTTGAGGAAGTACTCCGTGAGAGAGGGCACGTTGCTCAGACACTACAAAGAGAACGGGAAGCCCTGAAGGAGAGGTGCTCAGCCGGGCTTGTGAGGAGCGGTTAAAACGCTTAGGGCTGTTTGGTTCTTAACAAAAGAGCATTAAGGCATTTAATGCTCTTTTGTTAAGAACATAAGAAAGGCCCTGCTGGATCAGACCAAGGCCCATCAAGTCCAGCAGTCTGTTCGTAGAGTGGCCAACCAGGGGCCTCTAGGAAGCCCACAAACAAGACGACTGCAGCAGTATTGTCCTGACTGTGTTTCACAGCACCTAATATATTCGGCATGCTCCTCTGATCCTGGAGAGAATAGGTGTGCATCATGACCAGTGTTTAATTTGACTAGTAGCCATCTTCCATGAACACGTCCACTCCCTTCTTAAAGCCTTCCTAGGTGGCAGCTGTCACCACATCCTGGGGCAGGGAGTTCCACAATTCAACTATGTGTTGTGAGAAGAAATACTTCCTTTTACCTGTTCTGAATCTCTCACCCTCCTGCTTCAGCAGATGACCCCGCGTTCTGGTATTATGAGAGAGGGAGAAAAGCTTCTCCCTGTCCACTCTCTCCATACCATGCATAATTTTATAGACCTCTATCATATTTTCCCTTAACCGCCTTCTTTCCAAGCAGGGCCAATGTGCTCAATTCCCCCCTCCCCACCCATATTTTAACTCCCCATCTACAGCAAAGACTCTCCTGACTAGTTATCCCCCCCTCCCATATCGGAGGGCAACTTTAAAAATCTGCAGAGGGTGGGGAAAGCCCTTGCGAGTGAAATTTGAGCTTTTGCTGCCCACTTGTGGGACAGACGCAAAACTGCAGCAGAAGCGTCGCAGACAGCCAGGACTTCCTGTAGAGACGCTAATGCTCCCGGACCTGGGTGGCCCAGAGGTTTGGGAGTGTCACAAAATCGGTCGCGCCTGCCCACGCTCCGCCCCCTGGTTTGGTACCTGCAAGGCAGAGTTCATGAAGCAGGTGTTGCCCAGGTTGGTGAGGCCGCAGACACCCGGCTGGCCCTGGTACAGTTCTTCGTCCTCCATAGAGTTCTTCCTAAGGGAGGCAGGAAAAAAAGAGAGAGTTTCAGAGGGCACCCGTGTTGGTCCACAGTAGAACAGGTAGATTTGAGTCCAGTACCACCTTGGAAGCCAGCAAGAGTTTTGGGGTATCAGCTTTCAAGAGTCAGAGCTCTCTTTGTCAGACATGAGTAGAAATGGAAGAAGTTGTTTTTTATATGCCGACTTTCTCTACCACTTAAGGAAGAATCAAACCGGCTTACCATCACCTTCCCTCTCCCTCCCCACAACAGACACCCTGTGAGGTAGGTGGGGCTGAGAGAGCTGTGACTAGCCCAAGGTCACCCAGCTGGCTTCGTCTGGAGGAGCGGGGAAACCAATCCAGTTCACCAGATTAGCCTCCGCCACTCATGTGGAGGAGTGGGGAATCAAACCCGGTTCTCCAGGTCAGAGTCCACCGCTCCAAACCACCGCTCTTAACCACTACACCATGCTGGCTCTCTCAGCATGGTGTACACAGGCAGACTCCCTTGGGACGGTGCAAAGTGCCAGAATGAGATACTCACATGATATGCGGCCTAGAGCTGGGCCAAGTGCCATCTTTGCTCCTCGTCTCCATGATCACCATCTGGCAGAAGCACAGGCAAGAAGGGGGAAGGAAGAGGGGGAGAGGAGAGAAAGGGGATTTAGAAAAAAAAGGAAACGTTAATCCAATTAACTGGAGGGTATCTGAACAGCTATATGTAACCCATACCCAAAGTGGCCGTCGCTTCAAGCCAGTGAAGAAGGGAGCAATAAAGCACTCTAGATTATGCAAACCTCTGGTTCAGTAAGTCTGTTAAGGGACCATAAGGTGCATAAATTATGGGAGGAAAGGTACCAGCTAGACATTAGGAAAAAATGTTTTTACAGAAAGAGTTGTTCGACAGCGGAATCAGCTACCTAGAGAGGTGGCGAGCTCCCCCTCACTGGCAGTTATCAAGCAGCAGCTGGACAAACACTTGTCAGGGATGCTCTAGGCTGATCCTGCATTGAGCAGGGGGTTGGACTAGATGGCCTGTATGGCCCCTTCCAACTCTATGGTTCTAAGACTCTATTCTATGATTCTAAAGGAAGTTACAAAATCATACTTCCTTACGGTGGCAATCACAGGGTGATTTGTATGTGATGCGGAATGAAACGAGTTTTAAAGCCAGCCAGTGGGTGCTGGGCCAACGCAGGGGCTCCTACTTGCAGGCAACCCATCCCCTTTTTCTTAAAGGCAAATGCGCAGCCTCTGCCCCCCTTATGTACTGTCACTCTTCTCATCCTCCCTTGGCACTGGAAGCCTCAACAGAACTGGAGTTCATGTAACTCAGACTTGCCCGCTAGATTATTTTTCAAAGGGTGGGCATCTCGGATGAGAGCGAGGGAGACAGTCCGGGGGTAAAGAATAGGGTGACAGGGGCGGAAGGAGAGAAAGGGGCAAAATGGCAATTCCCAGGGAGGGGCTGTGGCTCACTGGTAGAGCATTTGCTTGGCATGCAGGTCTCAGGTTCAATCCCCGGCATCTCCAATTAAAGGGACCAAGCAAGTAGGAGATGTGAACAATCTCTATCCGAGACCCTGGAGAGCGGCTGCCAGTCTGAGTAGACAATACTGACTTTGATGGACCAAGGGTCTGATTCAGTATAAGGCAGCTTCATGTGTTCATAAGGTCTCTGCCCAAGTGCAAGATCTCCCCTCTCTGAACCCACCCTTACAACCTCCTTTTTCTAACTTTCTCTTTCTTCCCGTTTCCCATATAGATCCCTATACAACGCAGTGGGTGACTGTTTCCCTTAAGGATAACGCTCTCGCGTTGTGATCTTAATAACATTTCTTTCAATTATAAATTAAATGTTTAAAACGTCGCAGGAAATGTAGATGGTTCCCAACAGTAGCGCATTCCATTATGCTCATTGATCTCCGCAATCTCTTAGCGAATACAATTAGGTTACCAGCTCAGCAGGTGGCTAAGTGAAGGCACAGCGTGAGCAGACGTAATCAGGGCAAAATAACACACTAGTGCTGAGCTGTTTCCCAAAACGACTGCATATATCCCCCCCTTAAAACTATAACTGGCAGTATTGTGACTGCTGCACCTCCTTCCCACATCCACATGAATTTTTTTTAGAGCAGCAAACAGCTACAAATCCCCTAAATTGAGGGTCCCCAACATGGTACCTGAGGGGGCCAGGGCACCTGCCAACACCTTTCCTGGCACCTGTGAAGGGTTTTCAGAAAGTGGGTGGGGCCAGGTGGGGCTTTTGCCAAGCAGGAACATTGGAGATCTGATTGGCTGTGCACAAGGCATTACTGTGTGAACAAGATATTGGGGTACGGGTGGACCGTATGTTAAATATGAGCAGCCAGTGTGATGCAGCAACAAAAAAGGCTAATGCGATCTTGGGGGGCATCAGCAGAGGCATAACGTCCAAATTGCAAGATGTTGTAGTTCCGCTGTACACTGCATTGGTCAGGCCGCACCTGGAATACTGTGTGCAGCTCTGGAGGGCTCACTTCAAAAAGGATGTGGACAGGATCGAGCGGGTGCAGAGGAGAGCGATGAGGAGGATCAGGGGCCTGGAGACCAAGCCCTGTGAGGAAAGGGTGAGGGAGTTGGGAATGTTTAGTCTGGAAAAGATGAGGCTGAGGGGGGACACGATTGCTCTCTTTAAGTATTTGAAGGGCTGTCACTTCGAGGAGGGCAGGGAGCTGTCCCTGTTGGCAGCAGAGGATAGGACTCGCAATAATGGGTTTAAATTGAGGGCAGAAAAGTACCGGCTGGATATTAGGGAAAAATCTTTTTGCAGTAAGAGTTATTCAACGGAGATGCCAGGATCGCTCCAGAGACCTTCTGCGAAAGAACGGCCCTGCCCCGAACCCGCTCATCTGGAAACAACGGCGTTACCTGCCCTGAACTGAGGCAAGCGTCCAGCACCGTCATCTGCAAGTTCCGCAGCCTCTCGCAAGACCCATCCGCATTCTTCACCCACAGCCTCGTCTCCTCCTCGGCCGAGACCGCAAAGAGGCGCCGGGCTTCCTTAAGGACATTGTCTAGGAGGAAGGGGACGGGGGGGGGGGTGAGGGGGAAATTATTCCTGGCCTGCGAGGATCGCGGCCCATGCCCTCTTCTCCCACGCTTGCGGAGAGCCTCGAGTGACTCAGGTTCTTACCGATGATGTCCACACGGCTGAAGGAGGCCATGAGGGGGTTGTCCATGTCATTGTGCTGGCAGAGGAAGAGTTCCACCAGGTAAACCTCCACCTTTGACATGCTCGGTAAGTCCACCACCTAATAAGGAAGGATGAGAAGAAAAATCAGGCGGCAAAGGATACGAGATCTCCCCCAAAGGACAAGCGTAGGAAGTCACTGTAGGAACAGTACAGAGACATGCGTCCCTTCTTGAAACACTGCTTTGTAATTGGCTGTAGTGCTGACTGTGAGAGAAAAGTCCCCCGTCCCACCCCCAAACCCAATTGAAGAATAAAAACGCATTTTAAAAAACAGAGCTCTCTAAAAGAAATGGGGAGTGGGAAGAAGCCCCAGCCTCAGTATTTCCCTAGGCATGCAAGAAAGGGCTACGAGGGCCAAGCACTGACGCAATCCTTCCTGCCCTCCCTCTCATGATCTGCCTATGATCACAGACTCCAGCAAGCAAAGGCACACCCAAGGGCAAAGGAGATGGTTTTGCCCTAAACGGCGTCTGCTATCCCCGCTCTCCACAACAGCAAAAAAGAAGACCTATTCGTTTATAGGAGAGACGGTGAGGAGGGAGCCCGTTGGCATGACACCAAACCAACTCCCTGTTGTTAAGGACCGACAGGTCTTATCTGGGGGTTATCTTCTCCCCGTGTGCTGCAAAGCCTAACATCCCCCACCCCCCCAAGTTCTCCTCCGCAAAAACGACAGACCAAAACTGGGAGGTGGTACGGCTTCCAGCACACCCATTCCCTGCAGTGGAAAAACACATCCCTCCTCCTGTTCAAGGGGCTAAGCTGCCTCTCCTGGTATACCGGTACAAAACTGGAATACCCTTACGCTACACTGTAAACTTAATAAAAATAGACAGCATAAGCCAAGAACGTGCAATATATGTATATCTATCAAACAGTACCACAACCATAAAATATTCAATAATTACCTGTATTCTCAAACAGAGTAATGAACAACCATACAACATATTCCATGAAAGTCTATAGACTAATACATAGTATTTTCTTTATCTCTTCTTTATTTATGTAAGAAACAAATGAGTACAAATACAGCTGATCATAACACTTGAAATTTGTATTTCTTTCCTTTTCTTTGCAGGTAACTTATACAGAAGACAATATCTTTCCAAAGGAGAAATCTTCAAAGAAGAGAAGACAGCCTCGTTCAACTTCATTCAAGAACCAATTCGCATTGCTCAAAGTGAGCTAGGCTTTTTCAATTCTCCAAAATGATATTCTTGTAAACTCATACCCACACAGACAGCGCCATATCACTGTTGCTTCCATCCTGGTGGATCAAATCTCCTGGTATACCCCCGGAGGACGCTAAGATCGGCGGATGAAAACCTACAGGTGATCCCTGGCCCTAAGAACCTGTGGCTGTCCTTGACAAGAGCCAGGGCCTTTTCAGCCCTGGCTCCGGTCTGGTGGAATGCGCTGCCTGGTAACATCAGGGCCCTGCGGGACCTAAAAGAGTTCCACAGGCCCTGTGAGACAGAGCTTTTCCCACCAGGCCTACAAGTGAGGAAAGCCGCCAGTATCATCTTTACTGGCTCCCCGCTTTCTTTCCCCTTTGAATATGGGAATTATATAGTTTGAAGATGGGTGCGAAAGCTGGACATTGAAGAAAGCTGATAGGAAGAAAGTAGATTCCTTTGAAATGTGGTGTTGGAGGAGAGTGTTACGGATACCCTGGACTGCCCAAAAAAAACAAATCAGTGGGTTATAGATCAAATCAAGCCTGAACTGACCCTAGAAGCTAAAATGACTAAACGGAGGCTGTCGTATTTTGGTCACATTATGAGAAGGCAAGAGTCACTGGAAAAGACAGTCATGCTAGGAAAAGTTGAGGGCAGCAGGAAAAGAGGAAGACCCAACAAGAGATGGATTGACTCGATAAAGGAAGCCACAGCCCTCAATTTGCAAGATCTGAGTAAGGCTGTCAAAGATGGGACATTTTGGAGGACACTGATTCATAGGGTCACCTTGAGTCGGAAGCAACTTGACGGCACTTCACACACACACACACATAGTTTGAAGGGGGGGCCCACCTGTACACAGTATACTTGGGTATTAGTGCGCCATCATGTTGGGGTTTTTAGAGCTTTACTGTTTGTTTTTTATTAATGATTTTATGTATTACTGAACGCTATTTCATGTTTTAAATGTTATTCCAAATTTTGAATGATGTTACCCGCCCTGAGCCGGCTTGCTGGGGAGGGAGGGCTATAAGCCTGAAATATAAGATAAATAAACCCCTCACCTTGCGTTCAATGGGCGGCTGCTCATGCTCGATGCCATACCAGCTCACCAACTTGTCCCACACTTCCTCCGGCACCAGAATGTACTCCTCGTACTCCACCAGCCTGTCCTTCAACCGGTACGACTCCAAATCTGAAAGGAAGGAAAGAAAGAGGGCTTGAAAACACAGGTAGGCCCGCCTTTCCGGAGAAGAAGAAGAGTTGGTTTTTATATGCCGGCTTTCTCTACCACTTGAGACTCAAACCGGCTTACAATTGCCTTCCCTTCCCCTCCCCACAACAGACACCCTGTGAGGTGGGTGGGGCTGAGAGAGTGTGACTAGCCCAAAGTCACCGAGCTGGCTTCATGTGTAGGAGTGGGGAAACAAATCCAGTTCACAGCTTAGCCTCCACCGCTCACGTGGAGGAGTGGGGAACCGAACCCGGTTCTCCAGATCTGAGTCCACCGCTCCAAACCACCGCTCTTAACCACTACACCACGCTGGCTATAAACAGTGACTCTCCAGCAAGCAGTGCTTGGCCAGCTCCAGCGCAAACCGTAGCGGGTGCTTAATCGGCGGAACTCACTGCTACAAAAAAAAGGGAATGATGTTTCCCGACGAGCCGAGACACACCGCCTTCAACAGCAACAGAGTCGAGGGCCAAGCACTGGTAGGAGAGCGAAAACCGTACCTTCGAACAGCTCGGCGTTGTTGATCCGACCCGGGTAAGAGCTGGAGTTCTGGTCTCCGGATTCCACGTACTCCTTCCACTGCTGGTACCAGTGGTTCTCCAGCAGATACCTGTGCAAGGAAGCAGGAGATGAAATCCAGAGGACGGCAGCGTGCAAACAGGAACGCTAGGCAACTTCTCTTCCCACCCCTACTTCAAATCAGAACTGGGGAGAAGGAGGAGGAAGATGAAGAAGAGAAAGAAGAAGCGGAAGAGTTGGTTTTTATATGCCGACTTTCTCTACCACTTAAGGGAGACTCAAACCGGCTTACAATCACCTTCCCTTCCCCTCCCCACAACAGACACCCTGCGAGGCATGTGGGGCTGAGAGAGCTGTGACTAGCCCAAGGTCACCCAGCTGGCTTCGTGTGTAGGAGTGGGGAAACAAATCCAGTTCACCAGATTAGCCTCCGTCGCTCATGTGGAGGAGTGGGGAATCGAACTCCTGGTTCTCCAGATCAGAGTCCACCGCTCCAAACCACCGCTCTTAACCAATATACCACGCTGGCTCTTATTGCATGTTCAGGGTTGCACTAAGAACAACAGGACACCGCTTAGAACGCATAAATCCAGGCGCTTGAGAATGACAACGATTTCATTTTTGAAGTTTCCCGGTACCTTGGCTGTTGAGATAAGCTTTCCAAAATGAAAGTGACATCAGCTAAAGGCTGACAAGAGGGAGACAAAGGCTTCCCGCGGCCAAAGCCAAGAGATTCCTTCCATTCTTTTGCTCACCTTCAACTTGAAACTAAACTCCAGTATTTCCCAGTATCCTGGAAGGCACTTCGCCTTCCCCTAGCAATGGCCATTAGGATGGGTAATCCTCAGTGCTTTGTAAAGCAACCCAAAACGCATCTAGGAGCATGCCTGTTACATTAGGTGCTGTGGAACACAGGCAGGATGCTGCTGCAGTCATCTTGTTTGTGGGCTTAAGAACATAAGAACGGCCATGCTGGATCAGATCAAGGCCCATCAAGTCCAGCAGGCTGTTCACACTGTGGCCAACCAGCTGCCTCTAGGAAGCCCACAAGCAAGACGACTGCAGCAGCATTATCCTGCCTGTGTTCCACAGCACATAATATAATAGGTATGCTCCTCTGATCCTAGAGAAAATAGGGATGCATCATGACTAGTATCCATTTTTACTAGTAGCCGTGAATAGCCCTCTCCTCCATGAACATGTTCACTCTCCTCTTAAAGCCTTCCAAGTTGGCAGCCATCTCCATATCCTGGCGCAGGAAGTTCCACAATTTAACTATGCGTTGTGTGAAAAAATACTTCCTTCTATCTGTTTTGAATCTCTCACCAGCTTCAGCAGATGACCCCATGTTCTAGTATTATGAGAGAGAGAGAAAACCTTCTCCCTGTCCACTCTCTCCACACCATGCATAATTTTATAGACCTCTATCCTGTCTCTCCTTAACCGCCTTCTTTCCAAGCTAAACAGCCCCAAGCGTTTAATGCACTCAGGACATTCTCACGTGCTGTATAAATGCCTGTTTACCTGCCAATTAAACTCACTGAGCCTTGAAGTATTACTTATAATTTATTCCAATGTTCAACTTGCAAAATGTTGTCTATAAAGGTGAGCCCTGGATTCTTTTTTTGCCCCGCAATAAGCCAACCTTCTTTCCTAGCCCACAGACAAGTTCCCAGGGAAGGAAAAGGAGCTAGGCGCTAGCTTTTGCTATCGGGGAACTTATTACTGGGAGGGCTTTATTAATACAATAGGAGGGGCTGTGGGTCAGTGGTAGAGTCTCTGCTTGGCATGCAGAAGGCCCCAGGTTCAGTCCCTGGCATCTCCAGTTAAAGGGACTAGGCAAGAAGGTGATGTGAAAGACCTCATTCTGAGTCCCTGAAGAGCTGCTGCCGGTCTGAGTAGACAAAACTGATGATGTCCGCTACTCTTCCTGCCTCTTCTTCAGCGGTGTGAAACGAGCCAAGGTTGTCACGAGAAGCACTGAGTTCTCCAGAAATGACTGAATGGATCAGTAAATTATTTGACTTTGCTTTGATGTCAAAACTAATGTACTTGGTGAAAAGGAAGCCAATAAACAAATTTAAGTTAAAGTGCCAACCTCTTTGAAAGGTAGGACAGTTTTATCATTCCCATACTACAGACGGGTACAAATGTGCTGAAGGGTGTGTCTTGTCTAAGGCTACCTATTGAGTTTGTGTCAGAGGCAAGACCTGAGCAGAAGACTTATCAACCACTATTCTCCTATTCCAGCTTTCACTGGGTTTTTGGCAGCTTTCAGCCCCGAAGCCCTGAGCTAGAGCTCCTCCCTCCACCTGCTGCTGCTTGCCAAGTTCCCAGGATCTCGTGGGAGGAAATGGCCTCTTCCCACCCAACTACAAATATTCCGGGGGCAGCAGAGTTCTCGGTCTCAGCCCTCGCACTGGGTGACTTGTGAACTACACCTATGCAGTCTGTTGAAGCGTTCACACCGGTCAAAAGCTTCAACTCCCTTATCCACAGAAAAGAGATACAAGTATGCATGCCTTTTGAGTTACACAGAGCTCTTTGACCTAACAAAAAATGCTGTGTGACTCAGAAGTTTGCTAAGTCTCAAATAACTTCTCTGTAGCATCCACAGATTTAAGATTCATGGCTACTAGTTAAAATGGATATTAGTCATGATGCATACCTATTCTCTCCAGGATCAGAAGAGCATGCCTATTATATTAGGTGCTGTGGCAGGATAATGCTGCTGCAGTCGTCTTGTTTGGGGGCTTCCTAGAGACCCCTGGTTGGCCACTGTGTGAATAGACTGCCAGACATGATGGACCTTGGTCTGATCCAGCATGGCCTTTCTTATGTTCTTACGATCTCTCCAGTCTCAGATGAGCATGCCTATTATTTTAGGTGCTGTGGAACCCAGGCAGGATAATGCTGCTGCAGTTATCTTGTTTGTGTGCTTCCTAGAGGCACCTGGTTGGCCACGGTGTGAACAGACTGCTCGACTTGATGGGCCTTGGTCTGATCCAGCAGGGCTTTTCTTATGTTCTTAAGCCTGACGGCAACTCTGGAAAGTTTTCCAGGCAACGAACTAACAGAGGTGGGTTGCCATTGCCCGCTTCTGGGTAATAACCCCGGTATTCGTGGGTGGTCTCCCGTCCAAATACTAACCAGGGCCAACCCTGCTTAGCTTCCACGATCTGATGAGATCAGGCTAGCCTGAGCTATCCAGGTCAGGGCAAGCCTGACATACTCATCCGTTTTACCCCAGAACTAACAAAAACCGCACAACTTGGCCAGGAAGCAATTTTAACGGCACCAGGAAGTTAAAATTTTCCCGGGGGGGGGGCATAACTGGAAGGAGTTATGCCCCCCCCTGGAGTTGGCATCCCCAAAACTGGCACTGCTCGCTCAGACCAAGGTGGGCGCCCTGTCTTTCCAGGAAACCAGAACCAGCTTGGAAAGAAGCTACACACCCATTTGTCTCTCTCGTTTATTACGAGACAAAACCCAAGTCCTCCCTGCACACCACCAGTTAGAACAGTGGTTCCCAAACTTTCAGGCCACTGCCTCCTTTGTTCCACAAACTCAACCCCAGTGCCCCCCTACCCTATCCTATAAAAAGCCCTATTCAAAACAGGGGTTTGCACGACTCACTAAACAAGATTATAACAGAAAAATTTCAAAACAGTAACAATTAATTACACATCTATTCAAAATCAAATTTAAACTTTTTAGTTAACGTTCATTCAACAAAACTTATGAATGTGATCCAGTGGTACCAGCTCTTCAAAGTCTGGAAGAAAATTCTGAGAGCTTCCACCAAATTTGCCAGCATGGGGCCATAGCTAGATCTATTGTAAATTAGCGAACAACACAGTTGAAGGGGGCCCACCTCTAGCACCCCCCTGCTGCCCTCTCGCCTCTTAGTGTCCCCCTAGGTAATCCCACCACCCCCCAGGGGGTGGTACTGCCCACTTTGGGAACCATTGCCCTAATTGTTCCTCAACCAGAAGAAACCCTGTGGAAGGAGTTAAGCCCCCTCCCCCCGGAGTTGGCATCCCAAAAACTGGCACTGCTCACTCAGACCAAGGTGGGCGCCCTGTCTTTCCAGGAAACCGGTACCAGCTTGGAAAGAAGCCACGCAGCCGCTGATCTCTTTCGTTTACTACGAGACAAACCCAAGTCCTCCCAGCACACCACCGGCTAGAAAAACAGCAAGATGAGTCACAAGAACAAAGCAAAACCAAGGACTACGTTGGACAGGAGCAAGTAAGGAAGAGAGACAACCGGTATTTTGCTTGGTGTGAGCAGATAAGAGAGGGGACCTACGGCAGGTGTGGCGAGGCGAAGGAGAGCGCATAACTATGCAGCTGTCAGGAGATCGCAAGACATTTTATGTTTACATAAAGACTAGAAGCTTCAAGTTGACAAGGAAAGAAACACATGAATTATCACTTCTGCAGCATTACAACTGGCATTTTTAAAAACCGTTCTTATCTCCTTTAGGCTGCAGCTCGGCCGGCACTTTGTCGAAAGAAAGCTCCATCGAACAAATGCGGGACCGGCTTCCAAGTCAACACACGCAGGAGCCTAGCTGCCCGACTACAGATTCCCAAGGAGATTGCCCGCAGTGGAGAGGGCTCCTCGGCTATCCCGGTGCTACCGACTGGCTGTCAACCGCACGCGCAAAGCTGCCTGTTCGCATCCAGCCGGCCAGGAAGGACAAAAAGTGCGGGGTGTCAAACTGCTCCAGTCCCCCACCCAAAGACGTGAAGGTGGTGGGGGACTGAAAAAACTTAGAACGAGCAGCTGGAATTACCCCACAGGAAACTGGTCAGCAAACAGAGCAAAACCAAAAGTAATTCCTTAGACGAGGGGGGGTAAAGCCACATAAGGATATGCGAGCGGGCTGAACGTTCAGCAGACACACCAATATACCGCACCCACGAGGGTGGGGCAGCTAGGAAACAGAAACGTCGACACTTGGGTGGCCGGCCGCCACTGCTGCCATAAGGGAGCCACAGGACACGCAAACAGCATTACAGAGTAGCCCCGGCCCCAAGGGAAAAGTCAGGTGGTCACTTTTTGGAGAGGCAGGGCTCCGCGGCGCAAGAGGGGAACGCTCGGGAGATGCAGTTCTCACCAGCGCGCCGGGAAAGTTACACCCGTTGGAATTCTGCCTGCCACATACCCCTAAAAAGCACTAGTGTAAGAATCAAGCGGTGTCTTTTTTCACTTGAGAAGACGAACCATTGCTAAGGAAGCTACGAGCTGATCCTCGATCCCATTTTCATTCAGAGGCACATGAAGGGAGTGTTGAGCCACGCAAAGCCTAGTGCGTTCAGTTCTACAAAAAGGAGAAGTCTTGAATGGCAGCTACCAGGAAGTGGGAAGGGTTGCGCTCTGATGTGACGAAGTTGTCGGTACCGGGACCTCTGGACTCAAGAAGGGAGCATGGAAATCAGCCAGACATACCACAGACACACGAGCACACGCTTATGGGCTGAGCCAGATAACGACCAGATCCAAGGCCACTGGAGGGATTCACATGTTCACACCGCAAGTGAGCGTGTATTGAAAGATAGCTTCAGAGGGTACATAAGAAAGGCCATGCTGCATCAGACAAAAATCCATCAAGTCCAGCAGTCCACAGTGGCCAACCAGGTGCCTCTAGGAAGCCCACAAACAAGACGACTGCAGCAGCATTATCCTGCCTGTGTTCCAAAGTACCTAACACAATAGGCATGCTCCTCTGATCCTGGGGAGAACAGGTATGCATCATGACTAGTATTCATTTTGACTAGTAGCCATGGATAGCCCTCCCCTCCATGAACACGTCCACTCTCCTCTTCAAGCCTTCCAAGTTGACAGCCTCCACCACATCCTGGGGCAGGGAGTTCCACAATTTAACTAGGAAGCCACGTTGGCCTTCAGTAGAAAAGCTAGATCCGAGTCCAGTAGCTCTTTGGAGACCAACAAGATGCTGGGGGGTATAAGCTTTGGAGAGAGCTCCCTATCTGACAAAGGGAGTTGTGACTCTCCAAAGCTTACGCCCTAGGTGCCTTGTCAGTCTCTAAGGTGCTACTGGATTCGAATCTACGCACTGAAAGAAGAGGCGACCCGCCTCCCAACCCATAAGGGAACCTCAGCAGGTGGCTAGAAGAGTTCCAGAAGAAAACCGATCATAGTGATGTGATCTTGAACATGTCCTCTGCAACAGAGCCATACACACAGCAGAGAAGGTTTTTATATGCCAACATTCTCTACCACTTAAGGGAGAATCAAACCGGCTTAAAGTCTCCTTCCCTTTCCCACAACAGACACCCTGTGAGGTAGGTGAGGCTGAGAGAGTGTGACTAGCCCAAGGTCACCCAGATGACTTCGCGTATAGGAGTGGGGAAACAAATCCAGTTCACCAGATTAGCCTCCGCCGCTCATGTGGAGGAGTGGGGAATCAAACCCGGTTCTCCAGATCAGACTCCACCGCTCCAAACCACAGCTCTTAACCCCTACACAAAGCAGCGCACAAGGGATAACTCTGCAGTACAAGCTCAGGATGTGAATCCTTCCCAGAAAACCCTACCGCGTTCACAGATGGCTTACTCCCACAAGATAGGCCTGCATCCCAAGATTGTATGCTGCTAGGGGCAGGGCCCCAGCTCCATACTGGCCACTAAAAGGTGTTGTTGATATTAACAACCATATATAGATAAATTAAACAGTGGTCTTTGAAGCACCTGTACGACATCACATAATTTATCCTGGTTTTAGCTTTTGAAAGTTCCCGCTTGCGGAAACTTAGGCTAACATGAAATTTCATTAGCCTTGATGGAGAGCCAGCATGGTGTAGTGATTAAGAGGGGTGGTTTGGGGTGGTGGACTCTAATCTGGAGAACCTGGTTTGATTCCCCACTCCTCCACATGAGCGGCGGACTCTAATCTGGTGAACCGGGTTGGTTTCCCACCTCCTCCATACGAAGCCTGCTGGGTGACCTTGAGCTAGTCACAGTTCTCTCCAAACTCAGCCCCACCTATCTCACAAGAGTGTCTGTTGTGGGGAGAGGATGGGAAGGCAATTGTAAGCAGGTTTGATTCTTCCTTAAATGGTAGAGAAAGCCGGCATATAAAAACCAAATCCTTCTTCTAATCTGGAGAACCGGGTTCGATTGCCCACTCCTCCAAATGAGCGGCGGACTCTAATCTGAAGAACCAGGTAGGTTTCCCTACTCCTACACATGAAGCTAGCTGGGTGACGTTGGGCTAGTCACACTTCTCTTCGAGCTCTCAGCCCCCCCTGCCTCACAATGCGTCTGATGTGGGGAGAGGAAGGAAAGGAGCTGGTTTGACTCTTCCTTAAGCGGTAGAGGAAGTTGGCATATAAAAACCAACTCTTCTTCATCGCTGAACGCCTGTCTCATTTGCTACAAGGCAAGCAATGGGGCTCCAGCCCCTGGCAGCATGACTTCGGACATAGCCAAGTGGAGCGGAAAACCCATCTTACCTGCCACTCGCTGCATCTGAAAATGCAGGTTCTCTTTCTGGCCCACGGAAAGAGCATGCAGAAATAAAAACCTTGCCAGGCCATCTTTCAGGAGCCACTAGGCTCCGGGCTTAATTTTGCAGCGCCAGATCCAATGCGCCTCCCCACCCCACCCCCAGGCAATATATAAATAACTAAACACACACACACAAGACAAGAGCAGGATTGCAGCTCCTATTTCGTCGCAGGATGAGAAGAGGAAAGTTACTCCGGGCGACAGAAGTCGGGGCTTTTGCTCAGCAGGGCTCCAGCTGGCGGTTTTGAACCGCGTTGCCCTCAACGTGTAAGAAGAAGAAGAAGAGTTGGTTTTTATATGCTGAATTTCTCTACCACTTAAGGGAGAATCCAACCGGCTCACAATCGCCTTCCCCTCCACATAACAGACACCCTGCGAGGTAGGTGGGGCTGAGGGAGCTGTGACTAGCCCAAGGTCACCCAGCTGGCTTCGTGTGCAGGAGTGGGGAAACAAACCCAGTTCAACCAGATTAGAGTCCGCCGCTAAGTATTTAATATTTAAAGTATATAAGATGATAATATGTAGCTTATTGAAACGATCTAATGAACTATAATGAATTAGAAAGCAAATGCAGAGGGGATTACGTAGATATTAATTTGATAGAGGAGAGGAAGTCAGAAAAAGTCAACACTGATTAGGCTGATCCGTTTGAACTTATTTTATTTCATGTGACTCTGAAGATGTCAATATTGAAATTGTATGTGGCTTAATACTGCATGTGACTTAATTGTGTGTGACTTAATAAGAAAATTAAAAAAAATAATTAAAAAAAAAAGAGTCACATAATTCCTCCTCATGTGGAGGAATAATTCCTCCATGTGGAGGAATGGGGTGGGGGATCAAACAGGCGCTTTGGAGACCACCCCCTTTCCCTGCAGCCCCCTTCCCTGCAGCCGGTGCACACAAGCAGCCGCTAATTCGGATCAGGATCCCTCCCCTTTGCAGGGGAGGGATCCTGATCCGAATTAGCGGCTGCTTGTGTGCACAGGCTGCAGGGAAAGGGGGTGACGGCTAAGGGGTCAAGCGAGGGGCCCAGCGGGAGAGGCCTATATCCCGCCGCCCCCCCTCTGCCCGGCTTAAACCCCCCCAGGCCACCCCCACCCCCACTCGCCCGCCCCCTTACCACTTCTCTCCCGCCAGCAGCTGCCGCTCCCGCCCAGGCTGGCCAGGCCCGTCCCCCTCGACCTGCCGCTTCTGGGCCTCCAGCCCCGGCACCCGCCGCTCCGCCGCCATCGCCTTCCCCGCCGCCGCCTCCTCCTCCTCGCGCCGCTCCGTTCCTCCGCCGGCCCGGAAACGGGGAGCGGAGACACCTTGTTTCCCACTCCCGGCTCGCGAGCGGTCCCGCCCACCCGCTTCCGGCCGGCCATGATAGGTGTGGCGAGGGAGGGTCGGGAGGAGGCGAGGGAGGGCGGGGGAAAGGCAGCCATGTTGAGTGTGGCGGAAGCGTCGCCCCGGCCGCCCTCTTGCTAGTACTACCCAAACAATACCCTAAGCCAGGGGTGGGGAACCTTTTTTCTGCCAAGGGCCATTTAGATATTTATAATATCATTCGCGGGCCATACAGAATTATCCACTTAAAATTAGCCTGCTATATTCTTGGGCAGTCCTAGCAGCTCCATAGCTAATGATTCTTCAAGGCAGAAAAAAGGTTCCTTTTCTTGGCAAAACAAACTCACATCCGCCTAGAATAAAGGGTATTGCTGTCTGCGGGAGGGGGCAGATCACCAGCCTTAGATCCTTCTGGGCTAGAGATCTGCCAGGACCCACGAAGGGCCAGACCAAATGCTTTTGCGGGCCTTATACGGCCCCCGGGCCTGACGTTCCCCACCCCTGCCCTAAGCTGAAACGATTAGTTTATAATTGTAACAGCAGCAACAAGAATATTCTTCCAAATGTTCTTGTTGCTGTGGAAGAACACTTTTTTTGTGGTTGATTGTGGATGAATATTTACCATGGCAGAACACGTTGTGGTTCATTGGGGAATTTACCTGTATTATTGTGTCTATGAGCTTTCGTGAGCCACAGCTCGCTTCTAAAGTCAATGAGCTGTGGGTCACGAAAGCGCAGACCCCTGCCAGAAAATATTTTTGTTAGTCTTTAAGGTGCTACTGGACTCTTGCCCTTTTGGACTACTGCAAACAGACTAACACGGCTACCCACTGTGAATTATTGGGTTTATGGTGCAGTAACCTGTTATGTTTTGGGTGGTCAGCCATTCATTATTTTCTTGCTTGAAATATATCATACTTGGACGTTTGGTCAATGTTTTATGACCTTTTCCCACAATATTTCACAGTAAATTGTTATTTACACTTGGAGCCTTGTTGCTGTTGTTGCCATCTTGTTAGTGCCTGAGGGAAGGGAAGGGGCCGTTGCCAACCTCCAGGTGGGGTCAGCCGCACAAAGGAGACACAGCGCGGGGGCCAAGATGCGATCAATGCGATGCGATGAAAATCCTGCAGTGCCTAGAAAAGAGCAAGAGTCCAGCAGCACCTTAAAGACTAACAGAAATATTTTCTAGCAAAAAAGAGCAAGAGTCCAGCAGCACCTTAAAGACTAACAGAAATATTTTCTAGCGGAAAAGAGCAAGAGTCCAGCAGCACCTTAAAGACTAACAGAAATATTTACTAGCAGAAAAGAGCAAGAGTCCAGCAGCACCTTAAAGACTAACAGAAATATTTTCTAGCGGAAAAGAGCAAGAGTCCAGCAGCACCTTAAAAACTAACAGAAATATTTTCTAGGGGAAAAGAGCAAGAGTCCAGCAGCACCTTAAAGACTAACAGAAATATTTTCTAGCGGAAAAGAGCAAGAGTCCAGCAGCACCTTAAAAACTAACAGAAATATTTTCTAGGGGAAAAGAGCAAGAGTCCAGCAGCACCTTAAAAACTAACAGAAATATTTTCTAGCGGAAAAGAGCAAGAGTCCAGCAGCACCTTAAAGACTAACAGAAATATTTTCTAGCGGAAAAGAGCAAGAGTCCAGCAGCACCTTAAAGACTAACAGAAATATTTTCTAGCAGGAAAGAGCAAGAGTCCAGCAGCACCTTAAACACTAACAGAAACATTTTCTAGTAGAAAAGAGCAAGAGTCCAGTAGCACCTTAAAGACGGGATGTACTAAAACGAACGACAAGTCAGCCCATTGGAAGCAGTGGGAGAGGCTGCACAGCCCATTGAAGAGAATGGGAGAAGAGAGTGTCGGTTGACTTGCGTTGACTCCATTGGAAGTCATCCCCACCTCAGAACGGTTTAGAAACCTTACTGGGAAAGAGGTCAGTCTCTTAGACAAAGATTAAATGGACATGACATCAGAAACCACAATATTCAAAACCCAGTGGGAGAACATTTCAACCTTCCAGGACATTCTGTTGCAGATTTAAGAGTAGCAGTTCTCTTACAAAGGAATTTCAAAGGGAGATTGGAAAGAGAAACTGCTGAATTACAGTTGATATTCAAACTAAAGACATTGCATTTACCTGGGCTGAATAAAGACCTTGCATTCATGGCTCATTACCAATGCTGATTTCTCCACACTCCTCTCTCCCCTGGACATCACAGACTCTTCTGCAAGCCACACCTAATCCCATCACTCCTGCTATTCACATTTGCATACTGCTAACATTTACATACTAATGCTTGTCTGAATTCACTCTCCTCTACTTAAAGACAGATGGAGTCACATTCTAGCTGTATCTGAAGAAGTGAGCTGTGGCTCACGAAAGCTCATACCCTGCCAGAAAATATTTTTGTTAGTCTTTTTTTTTTAATTATTTTTATTATTTTCTACAATTCAACAAAAATAAACATATCTCAACAATATATTCAGTTGTAACTGCTTGTAACAAAAAAAATTCATTGCTATTACTGAGAATATGTTATCTATAATATTCAATGCTATCTACTATATGTGACTTCCCCGCATCTTCTTCAGTCACTAATTCTACTGGTTAACACTTTAGCATTTCAAATTAACTTCTAATCCTTATTTTCTCTCATACAGACTTGCTTTAAGCCATCTATACTACTTCTATAAGCAATTTCAAGTCCTACCTAGTTATAATATTATCATCATTGTCTCTATATAACATTCTATTATTCTATAATAAAGGGATTAGATCAATACATAAACACATTTTCCCATTAGAAATTCATCAAAGTAAATCCACCGTGGCTCCCTTACACCCCAAAAATAAGCATCATTTTAGCCATTATCTTGTTTTGGGAGGGGATCTGCCAGTCCTTCTTTATTTCCCAATCCCCACCCCCCGTTTTTCAATATAGTAGCTGCAATTCTGGCCTCTGAAAATGTAAAAAAAGATCCCAGTGATTGTATCCATTGGCTTCTTGTTAAAATTTCCAGCAGCTTCTTGGTAAAATCCTTCGTCATGTCTCCCTCCATCGCTGGCTGCCAGGAAGTGTTTTCTTGGGATAATAATGTTCCTCCTGTCAGCAGTAACTCAGACAAGTAGATTGTAGAGGTATTGAGTTCTCTCATGTTGCTCTCTCTCATTGCCAGCTGGTCACTTGCAGCTACCTCTTTAAAAATAAATTGTTCTAATTCATTGTCATTTTTTTCCATTGACATAATTGTTGTCATATCTTGGGTCTTCATATCGTGGATCTCCTCAATAATTGCGTCCAGTTTTCCATTAATTGATTTAAATAGGATATTCATCACCTCAGCTAGTTGAAATACTTGATGTGAGAGCGCTTGTTGTTTTTCGAAGACTAAATCTTGTTGCACTGCAAACATGTCCATTTGTTTGAGTAACATCTCTTCAATCCTCTTGTTTGACATATCTGCTTGTATTCTTATATAGAAGCAGGCTTTGTAATTTTCAAGATATCCTCAATTACGCTTCAAAGCAGCACAGATAAAGAAAAGAAAGTAGACAGGAAACTGCAGTATCATAGACCCTGTGTCGTCTCCTCTCGGTGGTTAAGTGGTAGGAACGATTTGATGGTTACACCGGGGAGATTCACTTCAAGTCTTCCAATCTGCCCTGTCTTTTCGATGGTAACAAAGCCCTTCTTATTATCTTCCGGTCTTAAGAGGCGATGTGGCTGGACATTGAATCAAAGAAAGCCGGAAGTGGGGGGGGAAGGTTTTTGTCTCCCTCCCTCCCCTCAAAGCATTTAATTGGTAGTTGTAAAGTCATTCAAAAGTCCCTTTTATTGCGTCTACTCACTGATCAAGTTGATAAGGTCTTAGTCAGTTCATTTAATGGCATTTGTTTATTTTAAAAGTCTCGTTATGCTGGGCAGGGAGTCGCCGGTTTTCGTAGGTGTTTGTATCGTCATTCAGGTCTTCTCAATCAAGATAAAGGCAAAAAGTGTCTTTTTACTCACTCTGACTTCCAAAGGTGAGGCTTCTTGTTCTTTTCATAGATTTTTTGATGTTAATGTATAGAGGAGGTCAAAGCCTATAATCCAAAGAGTCGTCCGTGGCAATGGTGGCCCCTATGTGCCGGCGGGGACAACTTCCAAGTCTAAGAGAGGCTTAATAAAAGCTCTCTCAGAGAATATGGGAGTCCAAACCGCTCTTGAAGGCTGCAGGGGAGTTTCCTGCTTCCCGATCCACTATTTAGGACCGAGTTGGAGTGCTTTTTGCACTCCAAATCTAAACGACTCTTGGTGTCTCCTGGGAGCCCCCAGGAAACAATGGCGCTCGGACCAAACGCTCTACAGGAAGTCATATTTTTGTTAGTCTTTAAGGTGCTACTGGACTCTTGCTCTTTTATACCTGCACACATAGTATATGAGAGATATATACTAACCAATATTACAACTAGAACCTATTATACTAGATGTTTGAGTAATTGGGAATAGATTTTACAACATATACACATGCCTGGATGGGTTTGAACTGTTTGTATTTATTAATGTATTTCTGTAAATGCGTGCAGGCTTTAAAAGGGTTTTAATTAACCACAGAGGAAGGCCCCATAGGCCGAAACACATTTGGTATGTGGTTACAGTTATCAACCTCAGGAAATGCCATTGTGCTATTTTAATGCTTCTAAATAATTTTAACTTTTACATAGCGGTCCAATAAATTATACTTTCGGTATTTATACATAGACTTATATATATTTTCTTTTCACCCAACCTTGGGTACCCAGCTTCTGTTTTTAGGTTGGGCTTTATTCCCCTCCTTTTTTTTCTTGCATTTATACCTAGGGTTGCCAACTGCCAGGTAGTAGCACGAGATTTCCTGCTAATTCAACTGATCTCCAGCCAATAGAGATCAGATCACCTGGAGAAAAATGGCCGCTTTGGCAATTGAACTCTATGGCATCGAAGTCCTTCCCCTCCCCAAACCCCGCCCTCCTCAGGCTCCGCCCCCAAAATCTCCAGCCAGTGGTGAAGAGGGACCTGGCAACCCTACCTATACCCCACTGAAGGCCAAGGGAGGTGGACTCCATGGCCTTATACCCCATCGAAGTCCCTCCCCTCCCCAAACCCTGCCTTCCCCAGGCTCCACCCCCAAAACCTCCAGCCAGTGGTGAAGAGGGACCTGGCAACCCTACCTATACCCTACTGAAGGCCAAGGGAGGTGGACTCCATGGCCTTATACCCCAATGAAGTCCCTCCCCTCCCCAAACCCCGCCTTTCCCAGGCTCCACCCCCTAAACTTCCAGCCAGTGGTGAAGAGGGACCTGGCAACCCTAGCTATACCCCACTGAAGGCCAAGGGAGGTGGACTCCATGGCCTAATACCCCATTGAAGTCCCTCCCCTCCCCAATCCCCGCCTTCCCCAGGCTCCACCCCCAAAATCTCCAGGTGTTTCCCAACTCGGAGCTGGCAACCCTAGCTCTTCTAGTGATATTGGGCGGGAGCGAACTATGTGAGGCAAAGGGCCACGTTGAACGAGGGCCCCAGCGCACAAATGCCCCCACACAGCCCTGGGCAGTACACACCATTGCCTGCCCGCCTTTGTCATGCAAAGCATATGCGAGATGTTGAAGTTGCAGAGTTTTGCTCTGTTTTATGTTGCTGATTAAATAGGCTTTAGCCAAGCAGGGTTAGCAAAGACTAGGCCATTGGATATCTGAAGGCCTACCTCTCTCATACGCAAAGCTGCCTTGTACCGAATCTGTTGGCCCATCAAGGTGGGTCTTGTATACTCTGGTTGGCAGCGGCTCTCCAGGCTCTCAGAGGTGGGTCCAGCATGGTGTAGTGGTTAAGAGCGATGGACTCTAATCTGGAGAACGGGGTTTGATTCCCCACTCCTCCACATGAGCGGCAGACTCTAATCTGGTGAACTGGGTTGGTTTCCCCCTCTCCTCCACACGAAGCCAGCTGGGTGGTCTCGGGCTTGTCCCAGTTCTCTCAGAACTCGCTCAGCCCCACCTACCTCACAAGGTGTCTGTTGTGGGGAGGAGAAGGGAAGGCGATTGTCAGCCAGTTTGATTCTTCCTTAAGTGGTAGAGAAAGTCGACATATAAAAACAAACTCTGCTACACATAAAGCCAGCTGGGTGACCTTGGGCTAGTCACAGCTCTCTCAGAACTCTCTCAGCCCCACCTACCTCACAAGGAGTCTGTTGTGGGGAGAAGAAGGGAAGGCGATTGTAAACTGCTTTGAGGCTCCTTATTGTAGAGAAAATGAGGGTATGAAAACCGACTTCTTTTTAACTAGAGATGCTAAGGATTTAGCCTGGAACTTTCTGCATGCCAGCAGATGCTTTTCAGTGCATAGGGCACACACGTGAAGCTGCCTTCTGCTGGGTCAGACCCTGGGTCGATCAAAGCCAGTTTTTTCTACCCTGAGTGGTAGCAGCTCTCCGGGGTCTCAGATGGACGTCTAATGTCTAAAGGTAAAGGTCCCCTGTGCAAGCACTGGATCATCCTGACCCATGGAGTGACGTCACATCCTGATGTTTAATAAAAAGACTTTGTTTACGGGGTGGTTTGCCAATGCCTTCCCCAGTCATCTTTACCCCCAGCAAGCTGGGTACTCATTTTACTGACCTCGGAGGGATGGAAGGCTGAGTCAACCTTGAGCCGGCTACCTGAAACCAACTTCCGTCCGGATCGAACTCAGGTCGTGAGCAGAGCTTGGACTGCAATACGGCAGCTTACCACTCTGCTCCACGGGGCACCTGTCTATCTGGTTTGTTTGTTTTCATTGGCGATGCTAGGGATTGAACCTGGGACCTTTTGCGTGACAAGCAGCTGCTCTTCCACCAAGGTATGTCCCTCTCCCAGTCACCCCCCCCTCAGGTTCAAGGGCTTCCAACAGCTGCATCCCCACCCCTCAAGCAAAGTGGGCTAGAGTGAGAACTCTTTCTTGGGTAGAAGGAAACTAAACAATCCGTTCTCTTGCCATCTCCGATACAGAGTGCAAGAGGTTTTTCAGAGAAAAGCTAATCCAGAATTGTTTTTATGGACTCTTTTGAGGTGTTACCTTGTTTGGGCTGTTATAATCACCCTGTGTTATAAGATTTGGGGTGTTTTCCCCCCTTCCAAAAAGTGCCGTCAAGTCGCTTCCAACTCATGGCGACCCTATGAATCAATGTCCTCCAAAATGTCCTATCTTTGACAACCTTGCTCAGATCTTGCAAACTGAGGGCTGTGGCTTCCTTTATTGAGACCATCCATCTCTTTGGGTCTTCCCTCTTTTCCTGCTGCCCTCACCTTTTCCCAGCATGATTGTCTTTTCCAGTGACTCTTACCTTCTCATAATGTGGCCAATGTACGATAGCCTCAGTTTAGTCATTTTAGCTTCTAGTGTCAGTTCAGTCTTGATTTGATCTATAACTCACGGATTTGTTTTTTTTTGGCAGCCCACAGTATCCGTAACGCTCTCCTCCAACATTTCAAAGGAATACAGATACAGCGGCTTAAATAAATCGAATATTAGCACGCAATATTCTGAAAGAAATGTCAGCGAGAGTCAAGCCTTGAATAAGGACAACTCACCTATGAGGCTCAATAACACTCTGAGCTTCTTAGCAATTGCAATGTTCCACTCCTCCACCCCCACCCCAAATTCCCCATTTGTCAGCTAGCGTGGTGTAGTGGTTAACAGCAGTGGTTTGGAGCAGTGGACTCTGATCTGGAGAACCGAGTTTGGTTCCCCACTCCTTTATATGAAGCCAGTTGGGTGACCTTGGGCTAGTCACAGCCCCCTTAGAGCTCTCTCAACCCCACCTACCGCACAGGGTGTCTGTTGTGGGGCGGGGAAGTTATTGTAAGCCAGTTTGATTCTCCCTTAAGTGGTAGAGAAAGTCGGCATATAAAAAACCCAACTCTTCTTTTCTCTCTTCTCTTCTCATTGAGGTCAACCTCTGAGACACGATACTTTCCCCCAGAGAACAGCTGAGAATCAGTCTTGCTGGCCTGTTTGCATAGCGCTGCTCTGGCTGCTGCGGTTTATTCTCACCAGAACCTTAAAGAGAGTGGAATATAATATTGGGGGCTGAGTTTTTCTATAGAGATGGGAAATTACATGCTTGGGAGCGGGCCCAGGAAAGTGCTAACAGGGACCTGATCGGCAATCAAAAACTTGTGCGATCATAGAGCGAACGGCTCCCGATAAGGGCCGCAGAGGGATTCTTTCTTCTGCACAAACCCATACCACCTACTTCTACTTTCTTTCGTCTGAATCCAAAGGAGAGATGTTGGACACCTGGAATTCTTGAAGACTTTTAATCAGTTTCGTACATTTGGATATGGCGCAAAACCCTGAATAAGGGGAATGGAGGAGCAGCTGGGAGAGAATTCTGCAGGTTGTTGTTTTTTCCGCCGCCAGATCTTCTTCTGCAACGATCACTGCTTTCGGATCCGCTAAAGCAGAAAAGCTGCTTTTTCGGTTCAGGTTCCATACAGGGTAGGAGTTTCCTTCCCCCCCCCCCATAACAGGAGAACTAAACTCCATATCCACCCCAGCAAAAGGTGGAGGGAAGCACATGGAGACAGTTCGTTCCATATGCCAACGACTATCCAATTCCAGGGCTTCTTGTTCACAGCAAGAAAAGGTTGGCTTATTCTGGGGAGTTCTTCCAACCAGCACCCCTTCCTCCAAAGTAATTCGTCCAGATCCTCTGCACAGTCTCTCTTCAACAGGCCACTTTGGGTTTCCGTCTCAGAATATCCACACTGGATTATCCCCATTCTCAGATACTAAGGATACATCTATATATTGCAAGCCGACCAGTTTAACTATCATGGCACCCTCCAAAAACTACAATTCCCACAGTTTCCGGGGAGGAAGTCATGACAATTAAAACAGCATACAGCCAGCTTACAGCTGCAGGTTAGTCATATCATTTGCTGTATCCAACTAGGCTACGTATCGCTGTACTCTATTTCTTCTCTTCCGGTAACAGAGAAAACTTAACGTTAGATTCTGTACCCCTCAAAAAAGCAGCATCAAATCCCTTGGTCAACGTCTCCCCACTACTCACACCCAGACCACACCGTAACAGGAACTCCTGCGGGCCCGGAGCAGAGGTAAATGTAACCAAGGTTTGATGTCCTTAACCACAGATAAGGGGTCTGCGTACCTAAAACCATCGTTAAGGACTGGCTGCAAACCAGGATGAGAAACCACAGGCCGAAGTTGTTTGCAAACCACCGCTTGGATCCAACGGAGCACTTCCATGGATGGCCCCAGAGCAGCATTTCGGGGGACACGCTGGGCCACAGTGGAGGAGGGAAGCAATAAAGTCCTGTGGTGGAAGAAAAGGTCCTGTCCGTAGAAAAACTTTGTGGGATCCAAGACCATGGTTTATATTAACCATAGTTGAGCATTACATCTGCACTGAGCAAACTATAATTAAGGCAGTTTGTCCCACCTCTGCTGTTTCTGGTGTCTCCCTACATATGCCCTCTGGTGCCAGGGTTCAGCCTGGGAAACTAAACCAGGGCTGCCTGGTATCTCGATGACTTTAACCTGGGTTAAAGAAATAAGCCGGGGCTTTCTGTTGGTCCTGGGCTGCAAAAGGAGGAGCGACAAGGAAACACACCCGCGCGCTCCGAACTGCAAGCTCCCGCGGGAAGGAAGGGTGACTCTTTTGAACCCAGAGATGGCTGGTGTTTCTTTAAGACAAAGGCAAGGAGAACTTTACTCTCGGTAGGCCCGGAGCTCTTAAAGAAACAGATCTAAGTAGGAAGACTGGGTGGGGACCAAGGAAACGTTCCCCCTAACAACAGCCTCTTCGGTCGTAAGGTGCAACACGGGGAAAAGATGAAAAGAGAGGAACCAGGGGGCCGCGGCCTCGAGTGGAGCTGGCAGGAGGAGAGGGAGGGTCATGCAGGCAGATTATGGGGCTAGCGTTGCTGTTCTCCAAAACTGAAAGGAAGACGCTCTTCTTTCCTGCTTATTAGGACCCCCTCTGTAACACAACCCACTTTTATCCCCTGAGCGTTAGGTTACCCTCAGCATATCACCGTGGTGGTTATCCCCAGACCGTGGCGAGATTCTCCCTGCATCTCTCCGCCGCACAGACCCCACGTGCCAGGCCAAGAGGTTTCCCACACCGCTAATTCCTCGCTTCTCGGCACAAAGCAGACTTAAGTTTCTGCACGCCCCCCCTGCAGAGGCGGCATCTTCAGCAATCCTACAAGCTGCCAGAGGGTGGTAGCAATAATAATATGGCTCTAATGGGGGGAGGGGGGGTATTTTTTTGAACCTTACAAGCGTTCCATGCTGCATATAAAAATGGTTACATATGTACATATATACACACAGACACACAAATTACATATATATAGGCCATGATTGCGGGGAGGAAAGTTGGGTGCCATCTTGTCTATGCGTGCAAAGATAACCAAAGGAGGGACTGAATCGACGTCCTAGATTTCTGTCCACCCAGGACTCTGGGCCCTGAGCTACAGAAACAATCTGGACTGCTTGGGAAGCAGCGATACTCTTGCACCAAGCGTACTGCAGTATCACAAAAGCTTAGATTTTGGAGTGGGGACTGTAGACAGTCCCCTTTTCCTCTGAGGTATCTCTCCACAGTAGAAAGACAGAAGGACGGGGAGTCAAAATCCTCGAGGATCCCATGTACCGGCAGGATTCTCCAGGAATTTCTGAACCTCAATAAATAAAGGCGGGCAAGTTCTCATGTAAGAACAGGTTGAGGAACGGATGACATATATCGCACAAAGAGTAAAACAGAAGCCGTGGAGAATGAAGTGTTTTTTGTGTAAAGGCTAAGGGGGTCAAATTAACCTTGGAGTCCGTGCTTGATAAAGCAGCAGAAGTCGAGAGCTTGTCCGTTAAACCATAAAATACAGGCTCACTAAGTAAAGAAGGAAGAGGCCAGTTAACCTCTGAGCCAGTTAACCTCTTTGACAGGCCAGGTGCTGAGGAACCCCTTACTCAAAACTTTCAGCTTTTTGATAAGGTTTAGGGTGCCCTGAGAGCAAAATGGAGGCTAGTGACCCTCAGGATATCCGTCGGCTTACCTTTGACACAGGGCAGAGGTGGGGCTCAGTTTAAGGAAAGGAAGAGGAGCAACTTAGTTAAGTGTCCGGAAGGGTTGCAGATTGCACAGTAAATGTGAAGCCTACGGAAGAAAAAAATGGGGGAGCAATGACGGGGGCCAGTGCACGGTAAGTATCTGCGCAGAGATAAACAAGGGCTCCGTAAATGCTGTAACATCGGGAAAAGGTTGCGAGTACTGTAAAAACAGTAGCCCAGCTTTAAGAAGCAAGGGGACAGCAACAAGAAGTGATTGCCAAAGACTTAAGTATCGGGGGAGGGTGGGAATGAGATCCAATCCTGGGGGAATTTCTTCTGGGCAAGCCGTACTGACAGCGGCTCCCATTCATTTCGACAGGCTTTGCCCAGAAGAAGATCCTGGTGGAAGCGGGCCCGTGAAGGAGCACGGGCAAACCCTGAGTAAGCAAGCAAGTCATGCGAGAGGCATGACCGATCGACAGGAATAACTCAGCCAGGATGGACAGGGGCTGACCAAGTGAGCATGGTGAGCCCAAGCGAGGCACAGATCTAAGGAAGAGAAAGGGTTGTTGTTGTTGTTTTAAAAAAGGGCTCTACTACGGTGGGAAGAGAAAACAGGGAGTAGCTGGCCACACCTCTGAGCAGAAGCCGCTCGGAAAACACAGCAGGACTCCGGAAAAGTTAGCGGGGACTCTGCACGCAGCATGGAAGATGAATAACCAAGCAGGGAAGGATGGCAGAAAGGAAGAAAAGGATACTGCTCCCAAAAATACTCATGGATACCGGTTCACCTGGCTCAACAGGTGCGCTTTCAATACACCTCCCTGCCAGGAAGACTTCCACCCCCAGCCAAAGCCAGTAGTAACTCGAGGAGGGGGCAGACAATATGGGAAGATTTCAAACCCAAGTGAGAATAAGCCCATCTTTCAATCGACCAAAGTCGCTCTCTCCCACCCCGCTTGCAGATATGCAAGAGTGCAGAAGACGGCTAGACAGACAGCGGCCCGTATATGTTCCTCCCCCTTTCTCCTTCATGCTCCTTTCCTCCCCACCCCTCCGCCCAATCGGGTTGAAGCAGGGTTGGGCTCCCTTGCAGACAATACTGTATGCTCCCCGCGACTGGAGAGGGCAGAGCACGGGGGACCCTCTCTTCATAGATATTTGTAAATATAATATTTATCATATTCCGTTGAAAAAATAAAAACTTAAAAAATGAAACGAAACACCGTGCGGGTATGTATGTGTGTGTGTGTGTGTGAGAGAGAGAGAGAGCAAGGGAGGGAGGGTCTATCCCAGCAGCGGAGGGTTATCAGTTCCCGGCCATCTGACGCCAGGGGTCGGAGGCGCTTATCCTCGGCTCCAGGGCGTTGTGACCCCCACCCCACCGCGCCCCTGTGAAATTCCCAGCACGAGTCCTCGCTCCACAGTTCGACACAAAGAAGCCGGCAGTTGGGGTGTGCCCAGGGTGGGGGAGCTGGTTTATTTTCTGCCCCAACAACCCAGATCCAAGGGGGTGTTCAAAGCAGCAGGCTCGGTCGTCCATTCTGCCCGTTCACTGAAAGAAAAGCACAAAAAATGATTCAGGTGCGTTTCGCCTGTGCTCCCCTCTCTGGAAACGTCGCCCCCAATGATCCTCCGAGTTTGCCTGCACTGTCTGCCGTATCTTTTAAAGTTCCCTTTCTCACCTGCAAATTCTGTCCTTCTGCCCATTCGTCACCATCCTTGTATCATTTAAGACAGTTTCAGAGGGTAGCCATGTTGGTCTGCAGCAGAACGGCGAAATTCGAGTCCACTGGCATCTTGGAGATCAACCAGATTTTGGGGGTATGAGCTTTAGAGAGTCCAAGCTCCCTTGGTCAGATCAGGGAGCTCTGACTCTCAAAAGTTGACACCCCGAAAATCTTGTTGGTCTTTAAGGTGCCAGTGGACTCAGACCTAGATCTCATAGCAATTGGAAGTGCTCCGCAGTACTAGTACCCAACAAAAGTAGTCGGTATTAATCCGACTGAGGCTGAGAGATCATGGCTTCCCTATGGACCCCTAGTGAACTCATGACATGGGTGACATTTCAAAGGGGACTTCCTGATTCACAAATAAACAGGGTTTGTTTGTTTGTTTGCACTGTTGTCCTTTTCTGTAGCCCGAATAGTACGGCAATGTGAATTGGATGTCTCCGCTGCGCGATTGCTTTATATTCTGTAATCCCCCTTGAGTCTTGGGGAGAAAGACGGACTATAAATGAAGTCAATAACAAAGAACTCAGGGTGGCATGAGTAGTCTCCCCGCCTTCGTTTCACCCTCTGAGGTGGTTTAGGACGAGGTGGGCCCAAATTTGCCCAGTGAGCTTCCAAGGCAAAGCGAGGATTCGAACCTGGATCTCCCAGATCCTAGCCCAGCACTTTAACCGCTACCCTAAGCTGGCTCTCAGCCACCATACTGCACCGTCTACATTCCTTTTGCCACCTTGAGCCCTCCCCCTACTTCCCCACACCCTATACCGCCTCCCCTGCTTCCAATCCCAAACAATACATCATCCCCAAAGGGATGTGTATCGGGGCAAAAGGTAAGAGCTCAGATGGGAGTGAGGGGAGGGGGAGGTTGAAAGGGCTACGACCGTGTGCTGATGTGGGGGGGGGGGAATGCCGCATGTCATGCCGAGAACAGGAAGGGTGCTGATGGAAAGGGGAGGGGCACAGATACCTGACTCGGCGGCTAAAATTCAGTGTCCACTACCTGGAACGCGGCGCTGCCTGTGGGAGAGGAGAGACTGTTCACCACTCGGCCGCAGAGTATGACTACGAGGACTGGACACTGGACAGTTAATGGGGGGGGGCAGGGTTCGAGACAAGGTGTGTGTCCTCTTCTAGAAGGTATTTTGAGAGGAGAAGGAACAACAGGCAAAGAGGCTGCTCCTGAGATATCTTTTGTGCTGTTATGTGAGGAATATGTGATTTGTGAAGAGGAGAGAGCTTTAGCCAGGGCAAGCCCGAGATATTTTGGGGGCCATATTAGAAGATCTGAATGCCATCCTCTTCCCGTTAATTAATGTCTCTGTGTGAAGTGCCATCAAGTCGCAGCTGACTTAAGGCGACCCCGTAGGGTTTTCAAGACAAGAGCAGTTCAGTTGTGGTTTGCCATTGTCTCCCTATTCAAATACTTGCCAGAGTGTGTGACTGGCCCAAGATCACCCAGCAAGTTTCTATGGCAGAGTGGGGATTCAAACCTGGGTTTCCCAGATCCTAGTCCAACACCTTAACCACTCCACCACACTGGCTCTCTGTTAATTAACATGGGGACACAATCCCCTCAAACGTCCCCCTGTGCCTCACTGTGATAAATGGGGAACTGTGCCCCACGCGACATAAGAACGTAAGAAAGGCCCTGCTGGATCAGACCAAGGTCCATCAAGTCTAGCAGTCTGTTCACACAGTGGCCAACCAGGTGCCTCTAGGAAGCCCACAAGCAAGACGACTGCAGCAGCATTATCCTGCCTGTGTTTCACAGCACCTAATATATTTGACATGCTCCTCTGATCCTCAAGAGAATAGGTATGCAGCATGACTAGTATCCCTTTTGACTAACAGCCATGAATAGCCCTCTCTTCCATGAACAAGTCCACTCCCCTCTTAAAGCCTTCCAAGTTGGCAGCCATCACCACAACCTGGGGCAGGAGTTCCACAATTTAACTATGCATTGTGTGAAGAAATACTTCCTTTTACCTGTTTTGAATCTCTCACCCACCAGCTTCAGCAGCTGACACCGCGTTCTAGTATTATGAGAGAGGGAGAAAAGCTTCTCCCTGCCCACACTCGTTGTACCATGCATAATTTTATAGACCGCCTTCTTTCCAAGCCCTGAGCATTTTAACTGCTCCTCATAGGGCAGTTGCTCTAGCCCCCTGATCATTTTGGTTTCTCTTTTCTGCACCTTCCCAAGCTCTGCAATATCCTTTTTTAGGTGTGGTGACCAGAACTGTACACAGTATCCCAAGTGTTGTCTCACCATAGATTTGTACGAGGGCACTATGATAGCAGCAGATTACTTCCCTTCCTGTTCAGCTGCCTACAGATGCCTCACCCTGGCCTCTGGCTTTGGGAAAAGTGAAAGATGGCGGGCAAAAGTCGGGAGAAAGAGCAGGAGCAAAAGTGGGCAGGGCTTGATTCCCAGTGGGTGGGGCAGATGGGAAAGCGGGGCGAGGCTCTTGAGGAGAGGCAAGAGGTTGCTCACCTGATTCAGGCAGGGAAGCCGATCTCAGCCCCGTCTCTTTCTGTAACTGAATCTCTTTTAGTGCAAATATTGATGTGGCTGCAAAAAGAAGACGGAAAACGAGAAACGCTCAGCAAGCGGGACAAACGCCTTTTACTGGATACACTCATCCAGCGGTTCCCAAACATCTCCCAGGGCTCCATTAAGATAATGGAAAGAAAAATAAAATAAATGTGACAAGGTCTCAAAATTGTGATTTTTTGCAGCCGTGAACTATGTGTAGGTAAGTATTGAGTAGAAATACTGCCGTCGTTCGGTTTAGTATATAGATGCCAGGTGAAAATTAGTGCTCCGTGACAAATTTCTCTCCTGGAAAATGCTCCATGAGTCAAAAAGTCTGGGAACCGCTGGACTAGTCTATAACAGTTCTTGAGTGGGAATTTGAATAGCCACTAAAAACAATCTCTACCTCTATCTCTATTCAGGGGACGACCACCATATTCTTAAATCAAAGATATACGTTTCTAGTTGTAATCAGGGGTTCCCCAACCTTTCTGAGCCTGCGGGCACCTTTGGAATTCTGGCACAGGGTGGTGGGTGCCGCCCAAAAAAATGGCTACCTTACAATGGCTGCTGAAGGAGGCGGAGCCAGCCACAAAATGGCTGCTGCAGTTTACCTTCAGTCACGCCGTGAAGATCCTTGTGGTGTGGTGGCAGCTGCTGCCAAAGCAGCGTTTTAAAAAATCTACACAGCCAATCAAACCTCCAATGGCCAATCAGAAGCCTTATTGGGCAAAAGCCCCACCTGGCTTCTGCCACTTTTTAAAAACACCTGGACACCAGGAAAGGTGTCAGTGGGCACCTCGGTAACCATAGGCATCACATTGGGGACCCCTGTTCTTAATCCACATTTTTAGTCACATTCCCAGCTATGCATGGTGTGGGATTTTAAGTTTTTTTAAATGTTCCCCTCGAAGTTGAATGTTAAAAGTTCTCTCTCCGGTTTTCCAAATTCAGGCCAATTATGAATGTGTAAAAACGTATTCCAACTTGAGTCTGATCTGTACATTTCTCATCAAGTTTTAATGCGCAGAATTTTAACCAATTACATAATACTCATAATGCCAGGACGGCCAACTCTTCAAAGACTTTTTGTCTGCTTAAATTCAAACTGTGAAAAGTTTATAAATAAACATGAACACATGAAGCTGCCTTATACTGAATCAGACCCTTGGTCCATCAAAGTCAGCATTGTCTACTCAGACCAGCAGCGGCTCTCCGGGGTCTCAGGCAGGGGTCTTTCACATCGCCTACTTGCCTAGACCCTTTAACTGGAGATGCCAGGGATTGAACCTGGGACCTTCTGCATGTCAAGCAGATGCTCTACCACTGAGCCACGCCCCCTCCCATCATCAATGTATTAACAGCATCAATGTTTTAACAGCATCTCGACATACAGCCCCCTTTTGAGAGCAAGGGAGGTGTAAGATATCCCTGATTGGCAAAAAGAAGTGCCATCTATACTGCACTTTGCTTGTGGGGATGAAGCCTCAGCTAGCAATTGGCTCAGTGGGTGTGATGCTACAGAACACTTATGAACATTCCAATAGCTCAGGGAACAGCCCTCAGCAGCCAAAACAGTCCCAACTTCTACGGGAAGGAATACATGTCAGTTCGGCTGAGAATGAACATTCGCACAGGCCTGATGGAAGGAGGAGCCATCTATGGAAGGCAATGGACTGGAAGTCTGCTTGGGAGGCGTCCCAAGAATGGTGGGAATGTAAGAGGCAACGATCCAAGAGACGGGGTGACTGAATGAAAGAGTAAGACGTGGACTGTTGTACTCGAAACAGAGCATGTTGTGTTAGTTTGAGGATTTACTGGAGATGGAGGTCTAAGGAAATGGCTGCAGAACGTGGGCTAGAGACGTTATCATGTAGGCATATAGGGTTATCAGGTTGTCTCTGAGGGGTAGGGTTGCCAGCTCCGGGATGGGAAATACCTGGAGATTTGGGGAGGTGGAGCCTGAGGAGGGCAGGGTTTGGAGAGGGGAGGGACTTCAATGCTATAGGGTCCAATTGCCAAAGTGGCCATTTTCTCCAGGGGAACTAATTTCTATCACATGGAGATCAGTTGTAATAGCGGGAAACCTCCAGCTACCACCTGGAGGTTGGCAACTCCACTGAGGGGGCTTTTCTAAGAGCCGTAGGGAGAAGTGGTGCTTGCTGTTGATTCCATTGTCTTTACAGCATTGTGAGCCCACAAACAAGAACATAAGAAAGGCCATGTTGGATCAGATCAAGGCCCATCAAGTCCAGCAGTCTGTTCACACAGTGGCCAACCAGGTGCCTCTAGGAAGCCCACAAACAAGACAACTACAGCAGCATTGCCCTGCTTGTGTTCCAAAGCACCTAATATAATAAGCATGTTCATCTGATCCTGGAGAGAATAGGTATGCACCATGACTAGTATACATTTTTACTAGTAGCCATGAATTGCCCTCTCCTCCATGAACATGTCCACCCCCCTCTTCAAGCCTTCCAAGTTGGCAGCCATCACCACATCCTGGGGCAGGGAGTTCCACAATTTAACTATGCGTTGTGTGAAGAAAGACTTCCTTTTATCTGTTCCGAATCGCTCCTCCTCCAGCTTCAGCAGATGACCCCGCGTTCTGGTATTAGGGGAGAGGGAGAAAAGATTCTCCCCTGTCCATTCTCGCCATACCATGCATAGTTTTATATATAATAAATCTAAGGGTGCAGCAAGGGCAAACAAATCAGAGGGGCGATGTGTTTGATTTCCACACAGTGAACCAATTCTCTAATTTGCTATAGGGGATAAACTAAATATTTTGGGACTTGCTCCGTCAGCACTTTTGCAAATGGGTATGGACCAAGCTAGACTAACTATAAAGGAAAGAGTCAAAGATACTAAGCGTCAAACAGATCTCTTGAGATCCCCTGCATATATAGCACCTCAACATTCCAGGTATATTCTAGCACCAGCTGCATATTTATACTCCCTGGAAAGGAACACACATAGGAGGGCCTATACACTGGCCGGATGGGCAGTCCTACAATCTGCCATATTAGAAGGGAGATTTAAGAAGATCCCCAGGGTAGAGAGACTTTGCCCGTGTAGCACAGGGGAGCTGGAAACCATCGAGCATGTATTTTTTAGATGTCCCCTCTACAAGTCAGCCCACTTCAATATTATTGACCCTTTGATTAGGGAAATGGGCTCTGGTGATGAGGGTGAATGGACCAAAAGGTTTCTGCTGGGAGACAGCTCTCCAATCACCACCCAGGTTGCAAAATATTGTGCAGTAGAAGGCGGCTAAGGGGAGACATGATAGAGGTCTATAAAATTATGCATGGTTTGGAGAGAGTGGAACAGGGAGAAGTTTTTCTCCCTCTCCCATAATACTAGAATGCGAGGTCATCTGTTGAAGCTGGAGGGTGACAGATTCAAAACAGATAAAAGGAAGTATTTTTTCACACAACGCATAGTTAAATTGTGGAACTCCCTGCCCCAGGATGTGGTGATGGCTGTCAACAAGGAAGGCTTTAAGAGGAGAATGGACATGTTCATGGAGGAGACGGCTATTCATGGCTACTAGTCAAAATGGATACTAGTCATGCTGCATACCTATTCTCTCTAGTATCAGAGGAGCATGCCTATTATATTAGGTGCTGTGGAACACAGGCAGGATGGTGCTGCTGCAGTCATCTTGTTTGTGGGCTTCCTAGAGGCACCTGGTTGGCCACTGTGTGAACAGACTGGTGGACTTGATGGGCCTTTGTCTGATCCAGCAGGGCCTTTCTTATGTTCTAATGAAGCTACATCGCCTTAATGCAAGTGTAAAATTGGTTGATTACTAATTTTGTTGGCCTTGGTTGTAAACATCTACTCTGTATGGTCAGTTTCTGCTTTACCTGTTTTATCTGGCATACTAGCTGCAAATAAAATTTATTTTTTAATTTAACTGCAGGCTTCCACGGTTTAATCGGCCATCAGCCTTGTTTCCACCCAAACACTCCTTTGGCTTCCCTCCCTTGCACTTACTGTCCGGGAGTTTGAGGACTCTCTCCCCCAGACTGTGGAAGAGCTGGTGCCGCATGGCATCGTCCGCGGAGATCCGCTTTCTGCCCTCAAACTGCATCGGAAAGGGGGGGGGGAGAGAAGAGAGGGAAAGAGAAAAAGGAGAGCTCAATCCCAAGGGCTAGAGCAGGGGTGGGGAACGTCATGCCCGGGGGCCGTTTGAGGCCCGCGAAATCGTTTGGTCTGGCCCTTCGTGGGTCCTGGCAGATCTCTAGCTCAGAAGGATCTGGCGATCCACCCCCTCCCACGGACAGGAATATTCAAGGCAGATGTGAGTTTGTTTTGCTGAGAAAAGGGACCTTTTTCCCCCTTGTAGAAGAGTCGTTAGCTATGGAGCTGCTAGGACCGCCCAAGAAATTGTGTTAACCCTTTACCGCCCGGGCCGTGGAGAAACGTATTCCCACTGTACTACAAGAGGGCTGGGGGCGGAAGTGGCGACAATGGAGGGGTTAAAGGGGGCAGAGCCAGAATGCACGGGGGGGGGGAGTTCTTAGCCAGTGTGTCCTCATTTCATCCCTGCAGGCGGAGGTAGCAGGAGCCAGCTGTATAATCCGGCCCTGACCATGCGGAGCAGGAGCAACTCCGGCGTGTGGCTGGACAGCTACGCCCGGCTGGTGCAACAGACCATCCTGTGCCACCAGGTGGGCAAGTGCACTACCGGTTGGATGCCTGCCTGCCTGCCCGCACGAGGGGGGGTCATTTGGGGCAGCTGCCCGCTTGGGGCTTGGTCAGCTAATTTTTAAGTTGAAAATTTTGTATGGCCCGCGAATGATATTATAAATATCCAAATGGCCCCTGGAGAAAAAAAGGTTCCCCACCCCTGGGCTAGATCAAGTCTAGAAGGTCACATGACCACCCTTCCCGACTCGCACCAGGAAGTCTACCTCCACCAACACACGACGGGTGGCCATGTCAGTCTGTCTGTAGCAGTAGGAAAGAGCGAGAGTCCAGTAGCGCCTGAAAGACCCAACAAAATTTCTGGCAGGGTATGAGCTTTGGTCACAGCTCAAGTCTTCCTAGCTGTATCTGAAGAAGTGAGCTGCGGCTCACGGAAGCTCATACCCTGCCAGGTATTTCGTTGGGTCTTTCAGGCGCTACTGGACTCTCGCTCTTTTCTACGCCACCGAAACAGAACAGCTATGTGGCTTCCGCTCGAAAAGGGTCCTGTCAGAGCCCTGGACCAAGTATGTTTGTGTGGAACTACACCAGTCTCCAAAAAAAGGAGAATACCAGGGCTACAAATTTCCATCTTCTGTGGGGGTAGCCGCGTAATTCCACTCTGATGGGGTGGAGGAGCGGAGAATCAAACCTGGTTCTCCAGATCAGAGTCCACCACTCCAAACCACTGCTCTTAACCACCTGGCCCCTTCCCACCTTCTAAAAATACTTGGTGGGTGCCAAGAAAGGTGTCGGCTAATACCATGGCGCCCAAGGGCACTGTGATGGGGACCATTGCATGACAGGGAAGGCCTTCCGCCGCTCAGGCTGAGAAGGAAACCTAGGGAATGGATCCCGAGAAGCCCCCCCAAACCCCAGTGCTCACCTGCAGCAGCTTCCCCAGGAGGTCGGCCCCATCATTATCCAGCCTGTAAAGTCCCAGAGAGACAAGGGGAAAAAAATCAGTCTAGCCATCCCTTCAGAGAAACTCGAGTCTCTACTTCCCAGGGCTTCATGAGGCTGCTGACCATCTTTAAAAGGTAAAGGTAGTCCCCTGTGCAAGCACCGGGTCATTCCTGACCCATGGGGTGACATCACATCCCGACGTTTACTAGGCAGACTATGTTTACGGGGTGGTTTGCCAGTGCCTTCCCCAGTCATCTTCCCTTTACCCCCAAGCAAGCTGGATACTCATTTTACCAGCCTCGGAAGGATGGAAGGCTGAAACTGGCTACCTGAAACCGACTTCCGTTGGGATCGAACTCAGGTTGCGAGCAGAGCTTTCGACTGCAGTACTGCAGCTTACCACTCTGTGCCAAGGGGGGCTCCTAGCTGACCATCTTTGCAACATGTGTAATGGGGAAAAGGGAACTTAAGACCACCAGGCCACCAGAAATTTTCTTCATAGCCTGCAGCAACAATTAAACACGTAAAAAACCAACAAGGGCATTCCCAAACTCCACATTAAGAGGATAATATTTGGCTCTGCCACTTATCACTTAGTTCCTAAGGCTGTGTGTCTGCTGTGATTCTATAAGGGGGCACAAAAAGTGCTGAACGTTATGCCAAACGGAGACTACACCTCCCTGAGGACTGCAGATTTCATTTGTTCCCTTCAAAAGAAAAAGCAGGTTCCTAGCTGTGATGTAATGGTTAAACATAAGAAAAGCCCTGCTGGATCAGACCAAGGCCCATCAAGTCCAGCAGTCTGTTCACACAGTGGCCAACCAGGGGTCTCTAGGAAGCCCACAAACAAGATGACTGCAGCAGCATCCTGCCTGTGTCACACAGCACCTAATATAATAGGCACGCTCCTCTGATCCTGGAGAGAATAGGCATGCTCTCTCTATGGACATGTCCACTCCCCTCTTCAAGCCATCCAAGTTGGCAGCCATCACCACATCCTGGGGCAGGGAGTTCCACAATTTAACTCAGGAAGCAACTTATTGGGAATCAAGTCTTTCCTACAGTGATTGTCTTATAGCCTTTAACAAGTTTGCATGCGGGGTTCTGGTCCTCACCCCAATCCCTGCCCAACCGAATTATTTTGTCTTACTAGGAAACTTTACTGTTGGATTCAATTGTTATACCCTGTAAACCATTTACTGATTGACTGAAGTTTTTATCATACTTGTAGTCCACCTTGGGTCACAGCGAGAATTATTAATAGTCACATAGACTAATAATAATAACATTGTTGTTGCTGTTATTGTTATTCTTATTAAAAGCAACCACCCCCATAACTGCAACAATATGCTTAGTATTATGTTGGCAATGCCTGGCATGATGTTAGAAGTTGCTAGACCGAACACGTCCGTTGTGCATAATGTGTTTGCTTCTTAGCAACTATGCCAGATTCAGAGGGTCTCCTTTGATTCATATCTGATTCATATGAACACACATGAACACATGAAGCTGCCTTATACTGAATCCGACCCTCGGTCCATCAAAATCAGTATTGTCTCCTCAGACCAGCAGCGGCTGTCCAGGGTCTCAGGCAGGGGTCTTTCACATCACCTACTTGCCTGGTCCCGTTTGCTGGAGATGCTAGGGACTGAACCTGGGACCTTCTGCATGCCAAGCAGATGCTCTGCCACTGAGCCATAGCCCCTCCTCATATGCTGACACTCACCTAGGAGCATGGTTGATCAGGGCCTCAGAGCGATATTTGGGGTAATTGTAGGTTCGGAATTCCTCATTGGACAGGATTCCAGGCCACGTTTCTTCATTAGGTGTCCCTGACAGTGAAGAAGAGGAGGAGAAACGGAGATGAGTAAAATCAGCAAATAGCATGGACACCCTAAACCGGAGAACAATGCCTCAGAAGAAGAGGAAGAAGAAGAGTTGGTTTTGATGTCCCGATTTACTCTACCTTTAAGGAGTCTCAAAGGGGCTTACAATCACCTTGCCTTCCTCTCCTCACAACACAATGGGTAGCTCTGTTATTCGGTCAATATCAGTAGAAAAGAGCAAGAGTCCAGTAGCACCTTAAAGACTAACCTTAAATACTAACAGGGTATGAGTTTTCGTGAGCCACAGCTCACTTCTTCAGATACTCCAGTGGCTCACGAAAGCTCATACCCTGCCAGAAATTTTGTTAGTCTTTAAGGTGCTATTGGACTCTTCCTCTTTTCTCCTCACAACAGACACCTTGTGAGGCAGGTGGGGTGGAGAGAGTTTAAAGAGAACTGTGACTGGCCCAAGGTCACCCAGCAGGCTTCGTGTGAGGAGCGGGGAAACAAGCCTGGTTCACCAGATTAGAGTCCAACTCCCATGTGAAGGAGTGGGGAATCAAACCCGGTTCTCCAGATTAGAGTCCACCACTCTTCACCGATACACCACACTGGCATAGTATTGTTATAATCCCTCAGAGTCAGCTTTCAAGGGACATTCCCACCGTCACTCCTCTTTCATTTTCTTTCCTTATAACGCTTGCTGAACTAGGACAGAACTGCGTGTGTTTCCTGTACAGACTTGCTTTCTTCTTCCGGAATCTGAGGTTCCTCCCCAACCCATTCAAATGCTGAATTTGTGTACTTGGCTGCCAGTTTATAAATAAAATAAGAGCAGGGGGACAGAACAGAGACAGTCTAACAACCAGAACTTAGGATCTTGACATAGACTCAGTTTGGTCATTGTAGCTTCTAGGGACAGTTCAGGCTTGATGTGATAAGCAAAGTTTACAAGAAGGAGAGTTGGTTTTATATGCCAACTTTCTCTACCACTTGAGGAAGAATGAAACCGGCTTGCAATCACCTTCCCTTCCCCTCCCCACAACAGACACCAGGTGAGGTAGGTGAGGCGGAGAGAGCTGTGACTTGGCCAAGGTCACCCAGCTGGCTTCGTGCGTAGGAGTGGGGAAACAAATCCAGTTCACCAGATTAGCTTCCGCCGCTCATGTGGAGGAGTGGGGAATCAAACCCGGTTCTCCAGATCAGAGTCCACTGCTCTTTTGCAAAAAGAAATTACAAGATGGCCAGGGCTGCATCTACATGGGGGAGGTGGATGGGGGGAGGTGGTAAAACATGCCCCTGCAGTAGCAGCAGATGTCATAGCTTTCTTCAGGTTTTTGAGAGCAGCTTGGGAGAGGAGATTCAAAATTGCCTGAAGGGCGTTTACAGGGGAGGCTCAATGGGTCTTTGAAGGGTGTGGCACCCGAACACATCCCTCTCACCTGCCCATTCTCCCCCCCCCCGAAATGCCCTCCCCAACATTTGAGTGTGCACTCAAGAGTGTGCACTCAAGAGCTAGCTGAGGTGATGAAGTCACCATTTGGTCCTCAAAAACATTATTTCGACAGGAATCCCATTATTTTGACAGGAGCCAGCGCGATGTAGTGGTTAAGAGCAGTGGTTTGGAGTGGCAGAGTCTGATCTGGAGAGCCGGGTTTGATTCCCCACTCCTCCACATGAGCGGCGGAGGCTAATCTGGCGAACTGGATTTGTTTCTGCGCTCTTAAACATGAAGCCAGCTGGGTGACCTTGGGCCAGTCACACACTCTCAGCCCACCTACCTCACAGGGTGTCTGTTGTGGGGAGGGGAAGGGGATTGTAAACCGGTTTGATTCTCCTCCCCAATGCATAATCAGCAATGCGGCCCTGTCAGACCTCATGAGGCCCATACCCAATATCCGAAAAATGAAGTGCAGCTGCTCCTCAACGGTGGAACCTGGGAAAAGCGGCCGTCCTGTGGACATCTCGTAGAATATGCAGCCCACGCCCCTACGGGGAGAGAAAGACAGGCGTCAGGGGCTATGAGGAGGATGTGTTAGGACCTGCCCTGTAAACGCTTGTTTCAAAATGGAAGCCTAACTCTGGGCCCGGAGAACTGAAAGTCCTGCACTGAGAAAAGCCAGCCTCTGTGATTCAAATCTCTCTCTCTCTCTCTCTCTCTCTCTCTCTCTCTCTCTCTCTCTCTCTCTCTCTCTCTCTCTCTCTCTCTCTCTCTCTCTCTCTCCCTTTCCCCGTTCTTACAGAGGTCTTGAACAATAAAACCATAAAACATAAACAAGACCCATCTCTAAAAACACCTCCTTTCAATTCTTCTCCACAGCCTCCCAAAAACGAGTGACAAAAGAAGTACGCTGAGGGTCAGTCCCCTAAGAGGAACTGAACCTTTTGCTCCAAAGTTGCTCGAGAAAACATGGACCGTTTCGGAAAGCATGGTATAATCCATTTTAGCCTAAGTTGGTAAACGTAAGGGCAGTGCAAAAGGATGTGTACCAAGGAGTCCACCAGTTTGAATCTATCACACAAACCCAGTGGTCAGTGGGTAGCACGTGAATACTCCATGTAGCTAGATGTAGCACTCGTGACGAGCAAAACGGTATTACGCAAAAGGAGATGAAAATGAACTTAATTCATGTATGGGTTACAGAATTCAGCTTTGGATTCACCTTGGCACTAAGCGTTCATCTTTTTTCATTCCAACTGTTTGCAACCCTGCCTACTATAGAAGAGTGTGAGCAATTATTTGTGAAGATGTGCCGCATTTTAGGAAGCATACAATCATAGAATCATAAGAGTTGGAAGGGGCCATACAGGTCATCTAGTCCAACCCCCTGCTTAATGCAGGATCAGCCTAGAGCATCTCTGACAAGTGTTTGTCCAGCCTCTGCTTAAAGACCGCCAGTGAGGGGGAGCTCGCCACCTCCCTAGGTAGCCGATTCCACTGTTGAACAACTCTTAGTGTAATTTCCCCCAATATCCAGCCAGTATCTTTCCACCAGCAATTTAAACCCATTATTGCAAGCCCTATCCTCTGCTGCCATGACCACTAGTCAAAATGAATACTAGTCACGATGCATACCTATTCTCTACTGTATCAGAGGAGCATGCCCATTATATTAGGTGCATTGGAACACAGGCAGGATAATGCTGCTGCAGTCATCTTGTTTGTGGGCTTCCTAGAGCCACCTGGTTGGCCCCTGTGTGAACAGACTGCTGGAATTGATGGGCCTGGGTCTGATCCAGCAGGGCCTTTCTTATGTTCTTAAGATGTTCCATCCTGCGCCACCCCCCATGGTAACAATAGGCCGCACCACCATAAAATTTGTGGCTATGAGCCTAGCCTCCAGAGGGCTGTGCAGAATGCTTACCACATGTCGATCTGCGTGGAATATTCCGTCGAGCCCAACAGAATGTCAGGGGGTCGGTACCAAAGCGTCACCACTTCATTGGAGTAGGTCTTGGTGGGAATGGATTTTGCCCGGGCCAGCCCTAGGAGAATTTTAAAAAACTTATCTATACACATTAGGACAGAGGTTGCCGACCTCTTCTTTAATGAGAGCTACTTCTGAGTAACAGAAAATACAGGTAGAGGATCCCTTATCCAGACATCCCATATCCAGACTAATCAGAAAACCGGACCCTTTGAGCCGGCATGCTGGCAGATCCGTGCTTGCCGGCTTTCAATGTTTCCTCTTGCCTAAAAAAATAAAATACAGTGTACACTGCATCGTAGGTGGAGACTGAAAGCCTGCCATTGTTAGTTTGTTTATTGTTTGTTATTGCTCTTGTTTGACAGCTGATACAGATATTCTGGTGAGACAGTTACACCTTTGTTTTCTGATGGTTCAATGTACACAAAAGTATTAAAAACAGTGTTCAAAATTACATTCAGGCTATGTGTATAGTGTGTATATAAAACATAAATAAATTTGGGTCCTATCCCCAAGATATCTCACTATGCATAAGCAAAAATTCCAAATTATTCAAAAATATGGAAAGATCCAAAATACGGACCACTTCTGGTCCCAAGCAGTCCGGGATACTCAACCGGGATACTCAACCTGCATCCCAAGATACCCTTCTTCCTTGGACATATTTCCAAGTTTTGTTCAGTCCTCCAAAATAGGCAATGGACAAGGAAGAGTGCCCGAAAGGAAGCAATCAGTTAAGGTGCATGGAGAAAACTCCTATGAAATCAAAGGTTTTTAAAAAAAGAAAAAGTCTCGAGGAGATATTTTTGCCGACTTTTGTAGAGTCTTCTAGAGGATGCATAGACTACTCTGAAGCCACTGGAAAGCTACCAGTAGCCCATGAGCTAACTGTTAAAGACCCCTGCATGGGGGATACTCTCTAACACAGAATCATAGAGTTGGAAGGGACCTCCGGGGTCATCTAGTCCAACCCCCCGCACAATGCAGGAAATTCACAATGACCTCCCCCCACACACACACCCAGTGACCCCCTACTCCATGCTCAGAAGATGGCCAAAAAAAACACAACCAAAAAACCCTTCCAGGATCCCAGGCCAATCTGGCCTGGAGGAAAATTGCTTCCTGACTCCAAAGTGGCGATGGGCACCACCCTGGGCATGCAAGAAAGGGCCACGAGAGCCAAACGCTGATGCAAACCTTCCTGCCCTCCCTCTCATCATCTGCCGAAGGTCACAGAATCAGCACTGCTGACAGATGGCCATCTAGCCTCTGCCTAAAAACCTCCAGGAAAGGAGATCCCACCACCTCCCGAGGAAGCCTGTTCCACTGAGGAACCGCTCGAACTGTTAGAAAGTCCTTCCTGATGATTAGACGGAAACTCTTTTGATTTAATTTCAACCCTTTCAGAAAGAAAGGTTTGTTTTTTAACTCACCAAAGTCTGCTAGTTTGAGCTCCCCTCTTTCATTGATAAGCAGGTTCTGGGGTTTGAGGTCTCGATGCAGCACCTTCTGATGGTGGCAATAGGCAAGGCCACGCAGCAGCTGGAAGAGGAATAGCTGGAAGGAAAAAAACAAAGCCTTGTTGATTCGTTTTTTCCTTTGGAACAACTGACGTTGACCCCCTTCCCAGAACCCTACAATCACGGCTGGGTTTATGATGCAGTTCTGAGCCCTCTTTCGGAAGAGACGCAGCCCACAAACTAGGAAACAGCAAAGCATTTGTTGGTGTGTGTGTGTGTGTGATGGCGACCCTATGAATCAGTGTCCTCCGAAATGTCCTATCCTTAACAGCCTTGCTCAGGTCTTGCAAACTGAGGGCCATGGCTTCCTTTATAGAGTCAATCCATCTCTTGTCGGGTCTTCCTCTTTTCCTTCTGTCTTCAACTTTTCCGAGCATGATTGTCTTTTCCAGTGACTCTTGTCTTCTCGTGATGGGACCAAAGTACGACAGCCTCAGTTTAGTCATTTTGGCTTCTAGGGCCAGTTCAGGCTTGATTTGATCTATTACCCACTGAGTTGTTGTTGTTTTTTGGCAGTCCACGGTATCCGTAACACTCTCCTCCAACACCAATGAAGAAATGTATCTAGGTTTGTACCATTTATGCCTTCCTCAGATCTGATGAAGGGAGCTTGGACAGTGATGGAAATACTTGGGTGAATTTTATTTATTGGTTTATATTTGGACTTCTAGCCGCCCTCCATCCCCAGCCAAGGCCGGGCCCAGAACGGGTTACATCAATTAAAACAATAATGCATACAATAAAATTGCGAGAATTTAATCCTGTTAAAATACTAATTCAAAATCTAAAACAGCAGGCGCTCAGTGTCTGCCCCCAAGAACCGAGAGCCAGCCACAGAGAAGCAATCCGAGTCCCCTAAAAATCAAATGGAAAGAAGAAAGAAGGGGAGGGGGGAGGCCAGACATGATGGAAAACCATTGCTGCCTTCAACCATAGGCCTCGCGGAACATCTCAGCCTTACTGGCCCTGCAGAACTGTGTTAGAATTCTTGGGTGGAGGGCGTTTCTCCAAAGCCAGCCTACCTCCACGGGCTAGCCCTGGGTTGAGCATCCTTTTAGAAGAAGAAGAGTTGGTTTTTATATGCCGACTTTCTCTACCACTTAAGGGAGACTCAAACCGGCTTAAAATCACCTTCCCTTCCCCTCCCCACAACAGATACCCTTGTGAGGTAGGTGGGGCTGAGAGAGTGTGACTGGCCCAAGGTCACCCAGCTGGCTTCATGTGGAGGAGTGGGGAAACTAACCCGGTTCGCCAGATTAGCTTCCACCGCTCGTGTGGAGGAGTGGGGAATCCAACCTGGTTCTGCAGATTAGAGCCCACCGCTCCAAACCACCGCTCTTAATGACTACACCACCAAGTCGCACCCCACCCCCCAAACACTGCCAGATTATCTACGGAGAAAGAGAGGGGACAAAGCTTACCTTCACATTGTGCATATTTATGACATTGCCACAATCATCTAAGTACTGTTTCAGGTCTTTATCCTGCAGAGAAGGAAGGAAGATGAGAGATGGAGGGCTTTTCTCTCTAGGCTATAAAAATCAGACATGGCTTTTATTTATCGAATTAAGCCTGCAATCCTGTTACACAGTTCCCCAACAGGAAGTCTTACTGAACTCGGTAAGACTTTTAAAACAAGTGTACTGGTGTTCTCGATAACGTCTGTGGGCGTCATTCATCCCTGGGTGGGGGAAATTGCATTGTAGTGGCCCAGTTGAGGGAGAGAAGAAGTTGGTTTTTATATGCTGACTTTCTCTACCTTTTAATGAGTCTCAAACCGGCTTACAATCGCCTTCCCTTCCCCTCCCCACAACAGGCACCCTGAGAGGTAGGTGGGGCTGAGATAGTTCAGAGAGAACTGTGACTGGCCCAAGGTCACCTGGCTGGCTTCATGTAGAGGAGTGGGGAATCAAACCCAGTTCTGCAGATTAGAGTCCGCCACTCATGTGGAGGAGTGGGGAATCAAACCTGGTTCTCCAGATTAGAGTGTGCCGCTCATATGGAGGAGAGGGGAATCAAACCGGGTTCTCTAAATTAGAGTCCACAGACGGGTACAAGGGGCTCCAAAGAGTTCTGGCAACCCCTCCTTCCACGGGCAGCAATTTTAGGATTCATAGGCTTGGATCCAGTGCCACACAAGCAGAAAAGTAAACGGCTTTAGCACGGTTCTGCTCAAGCAAGATCTCCCACAACACCTAGCGCTCTGCTTCCTGTATGTTATAGTGCTCGGAAATTGCCTGCACAACATCTTGCACAAATGGAAAAAAACACCTCTGTTCATGGCATGAGATGAACAGAGGTGATTTGCCATTGCCTGCTTTGGCATTGCAACCCTGGACTTCCTTGGTGGTCTCCCATCCAAGTATTAACCAGGACCGACCCTGCTTAGCTTCCAACATCTGATAAGGTTAGGCTGGCCTGGCCCATCCAGGTCAGTTTGTACAGCAAATATAATCATTGTTCGCACAAACTTAATAGCTATGCACATTTGGGGTTTGTGTGAGATCAATTTTCTGCACTTTCCTGGAACCTGATTGGAAGAGTTTCGGCTCTTAAGCGATACACACCTTACATGCACTGTTTCCCCCACCCGTATACTCACTAAATACTCGAAGACAAGCGTGAGGGATTTCTCTGTATGGATGATGTCATGCAGAGTCACTATGTTGGCGTGTTTGAGATCTTTTAGAAGTGAAACTGAAAGAGGGGGGGGAGAGAGAGAGAGAGAGAGACATGGTGAGATTTGCCAGAGAATCACATCCAGCAGTGGAATGTAGTAATTTCCAAAAATGTCTGCTAGAAACGGAGGATATGCATTGACGCATAAATTAATTCATTAATGGCTGCAATGAGCAGAGCAGCCAACACATCGGCAGAAATATGTCCAGTGCCTTTAATGCATGTTTAGTATGTGGAAACAGGCCAGTGAAACTTTTCCCAGCATGGAGAAAAAGGTCATCCTATTACACCTCTATTACAACAGGGAGGATGTTTTCCTCCAGGCCCGTTGGCAACCCTATTTGCGAGTCCAAAGCAGCCACTCTGAGAGAAGGGTGCCCACTGCCCCTCTGCATGAGTTGCTGTTCCAGCCTGGCCTGCTGCAAACTCTGCTAGGAACCGGCCATTCTGACACACGTCTGTCTTGGGGGCGACAGCTCTTAACGCAGAGCTGTTGGATCTTTGTAGAAGGGAGAGAATTGCTTGCAGCGGATGGGAGAAGCTCCTGAGACCTTCACCTGCAAGACTTCTTGTATGCCGGAACAGCCCTGCTGGATCAGACCAATGGCCCATTTAGTCCAGCATCTTGTCTTGCACAGTGGCCAACCAGTTATTCTAAAGGGCCTAGAACAGGGCATAGAGGCCAAGGACTTCCCCCTGATGTTGACTCCTGGCATTGGGATCATAACTCCTTAGCGCAGCTTCTCCATTCCCATTTTAGCTGAATTCATATTGCTGCCTCTCCCCTCCCCCCACCATCATTCCCACCCTCTTTTTAAAAATTATTCCTCTCTACGCTTAGCTGCCTATGCATGGAGTTTTTTTCTTTCTTTTTTTCTTCTCTTTCCTTTTCTCTTATGAGTACTTTCTTCTTTTGCTTGTGGGCTACGTTGGGGAAGAGGATATGGAATAAGGGTTACATGGAGTTTGTTTGTTATGTTTACTATCCTATTTGGAAACTATAAAAATCTTTGGGGGCGGGGAGGAAGAATTGTTCAACTTCAGAAGACACCGCCCATTGTGACTCTGTGTGAGTCACTGCTCTGGGCTTGCCTCCTTCCGGTCACAGGGTATGCTCTGAACAATGACTCACTTCTTTCTAGGGATAAAAGGAAAGCGTGCTTCCACTTTTCGTTCAGGAAAAATCTGCGTCTCAGCTCCCGGGAATGCGGTTGCCAGCGCAAGGGAATGTGTCATCTATTCTAGAGGAATCACACAGTGATCTAGGCACATGTGGGCTTCCCCATTAAAGTTAGTTTTATTCATAGAATCATAGAGTTGGGACCACCAGGGTCATCTAGTCCAACCCCCTGCACAATGCAGGGAATTCACAACTACCTCCCCACCACACACCCCAGTGACCCCTACTCCATGCCCACAAAATGGTCAAGATGCCCTCCCTCTCATTATCTGCTTAAGGTCATAGAGTCAGCATTGCTGACAGATGGCCATCTAACCTCCTCTTAAAAAAACCTCCAGGGAAGGAGAGCTCACCACTTCCCGAGGAAGCCTGTTCCACTGAGGAACTGCTCTAACTGCTAGAAAATTCTTCCTAACTCAGAGAATGATATATTATAAATCAGTCACTAGCTACTACTTCCAAGATGTGTGCATATTCCTAATTTCAACACACTTGCATACATAGTGTTGTCTCCGGCAATGAATGATTTGGCAGCCCGAGCCATCTCAAGCAGCCTTTTTAAAAAGCTATCACAACATCCCCTGGCGACAAGTTCAACAGGTCTTCCATGATGCGCAATGTGATGAGGAACATTTCCCTTTGGCTTTAAAAAAGCTCTTGATGGCAAGAGACCTCTACTCACCTTCCCGGATGGCTGTGCAAGGTGCCCCCTCCTCGTGCTCAAGGCGGATCTCCTTCAGGGCCACCAGGTTGTCCGTGAGTTTACTCTTTCCCTTGTAGACGGTAGCATACGTCCCCTGTGGCGAGGAGGACACAGTTAGGAGCCTGGCCCAGGTCACCCAGCCGCCTAGCCTCCCTCTGACTTGCAAGTTTTTGCATCCATCCCCTAGCAAGCCCACAAGCAAGACGACTGCAGCAGCATTATCCTGCCTGTGTTTCAAAGCATCTAATATAATAGACATGCTCTTCTGATCCTGGAGAGATTAGGTATGCATCATGACTAGTATCCATTTGGACTAGTAGCCATCCTCCATAGGAACATAAGAAAAGCTGTGCTGGATCAGACTAAGGCCCATTAAGTCCAGCAATCTGTTCACACAGCGGCCAACCAGGTGCCTCTAGGAAGCCCACAAACAAGACAACTGTGGCAGCATTGTCCTGCTTGTGTTCCACAGCACCTAAGATAATAGGCATGCTCCTCTGATCCTGGAGAGAATAGGGATGCATCATGACTAGCATCCATTTTTACAAATAGCCATGGATAGCCCTCTCTTCCATGAATATGTCCTCTCCCCTCTTGAAGCCTTCCAAGTTGGCAGCCATCACCACATCCTGGGGCAGGGAGTTCCACAATTGAACAATGAGTTGTATGAAGAAATACTTCCTTTTATCTGTTCTGAATCTCTCGCCCTCAGGCTGCCCTGATCTGCATGATTTATGGCTTTAGAACCTCAGTGCTGTCCACACCCCTCCCTGCCTTCATGCACCCTCTCAGTAGCTGCAGCAGGTAATTAGGTCCATTTTACAGACACAGAACTGAGGAGGAGGAGGAGAAGGAGAAGGAGAAGGAGAAGAAGGAGGAGGAGAAGGAGGAGAAGGAGAAGAAGAGGAGGAGTAGGAGTTGGCTTTCATATGCTGACTTTCTCTACCACTTAAGGAAAAATCAAACCGGCTTACAATCACCTTCCCATCCCCACAACAGACACCCTGTGAGGTAGGTGAGGCTGAGAGTGTGACTAGTCCAAGGTCATCCAATTGGCTGCATGTGTAGGAGTGGGGAAACAAATCCAGTTCACCAGATTAGTGTCCGCCGTTCATGTGGAGGAGTGGGGAATCGAGCCCGGTTCTCCAGATCAGAGTCTGCCACTCCAAACCACCGCTCTTAACCACTACACCACACTGGCTCTGAGGGTACAAGAGACCTGGGTGAACATAGAGCCTCGGATCAGAGCATTAACGGTCCAGCCCTGGAAAAGGAACGCCCCTCCCCCCGCCAGTCTCCACAAAGACAGTCACAGACTCACCTCTCCCAGCTTATCCAACTTGACGTACGTCTCCAGTTTCCCGAAACCGATCTCCGACTGCATGAGAAAGCAGAGAGAAACACAGGGGTGTGACAGGCTAGGGGGTGCCGTGGAAAGCCAGATGCTCTGGCTCCGGCGAGGGGTGCGACAGGAGCAATGGAAGGTCATGAGGGAGAGCAGGGCCAGCACTCACCAGTGAGACTCTCCGTAACCGCCGGCTGAGGGGCTTGTCGAAGAGGGGACTGTTGAGAGTCAGCTTCTCCAAGTAGCCTTCGGGCAGGCGGATGTCGGCCGGGAGCGACAGGCGCTTGTTAATGTCCTGGGTGGAGGAGAAAGAAACCGGGTTTTGGTGCCAGCGGAGGAACCAGGGCCTGGATATCCTCAGGGAAGCATTCCCACCGCCTGCATCTCAGAGGACACCCACAGCACTGCTAAATGGCCCTGCTGCCTTCTGAAGCAAGTACTTGAAGGGCTGTCAAATAGAGCAGGGCTTCTTCAACTTTTTCCACTTGTGACCCCTTTTTGCCCGAGAAATTTTTACTCGTATATAGGTAGGTAAAATAGGTATACAAATCAAACATTTACTGATAATAAATCAGAAAGAAATTTATTTTAAAACAATTCTTTGGTATACATATAGTTTTACCATTTACCGTTGCCAAATTTTTTGCAACCCCCACATTCAGTTACTTGGCCCCATATGGGGTCGCGACCCACAGTTTAAGACGCTTTGATATAGAGGATGGTGCGGAGTTGTTTTCTGTTGCTTCAGAAGGTCGGACCAGAACCAACAGGTTGAAATTAAATCAAAAGAGTTTCCGTCTAGACATTAGGAAGAACTTTCTGACAGTTAGAGCGGTTCCTCAGTGGAACAGGCTTCCTTGGGAGGTGGTGAGCTCTCCTTCCTTGGAGGTTTTTAAGCAGAGGCTAGATGACCATCTGCCAGCAATGCTGATTCTGTGACCTTCGGCAGATGATGAGAGGGACGGCATCTTGGCCATCTTCTGGGCATGGAGTAGGGGTCACTGGGTGTGTGTGGGGGGGTGGTACTTGTGAATTTCCTGCATTGTGCAGGGGGTTGGACTAGATGACCCTGGTGAACTCTTCCAACGCTATGATTCTAAGCCAAGGTTGGCTGTCGCAAGGAGAAGTGCTATTCTTATTCTTACCTGAAAGAACTTTGCCAGATAAACCTCTGTTCTTGTTTTTTAAAATAACAGCAGTAAAGATATTTTTATTCCCGGGGAATCTGAAACATATTCAGATGTGTTGGCCTCATCGTGCTGATTCAGACTCCACCACACCAGTTTGCTGTGACGTTACTGTCTTTCCTGCTTTTAATATAGGGTTGGTTTTCAAGACGGCGCTCGAGTTTGTATTGGGACCCACCCTGAGAGTACCAACCCGATGGAAAGGTGGGTATATTGATTTACTGACTAATTAAACAAAATAAGCCGTCTACTCCCACAATGTTCTCAAGCTCTCGGCATCCAGCCCCATCTCCATGTGCGTTCCCCCCCCCCACAGCCGCTCAAACGTGCCACCCTGCCAGATTTCCGCTTGAGCGCCAATGTTTCTACAATCTTTGCTGAACATGTGGCTTTATGGGGAAAGCTGACATTGCAAACAACCCAAGACAGTCAATGCCACACCAGAGGAGCCTGAATTTCTTCAGATTGTGTTTGATCTTAAGAGGCTAGCCTGAAGAGTGGGGCCTTCTGGTGTGTTAGAAGCCATCTGTAGGGAAAGGGCAAGTGGAACGCTATCTCTAATGCTAAAACTAGAGAGATGTGCAAAACCTAGCAAAAGGATTTCATCTTTTAAAAAATTCCTTTCCCATTGCCCTTTCCTGACCACAGTTGCCAATATGAATTCAACCAGATCTGAAGGAAGGAAGGGGGTAGTGTCGTCAATCTTTTTAAAATGTCTTTGCCTTTAACCAGTAACTCACAATTATGTTTTAAACCATACTGTGACCGGATGTTGTAATGCATCATAGGTTTTGTAGTTTTAGAACCATGGTACACACCCAGTTCTGAAGCCTACATATTAAATTATCACTAGAATAAACAAATAAGCAAAACATGAGTTTGAAGAATCATAAGAATGCCTCACAATGGAAGTTTTTTGTTTTTTGTTTTTTTTTTGTACGAGGAGGAGCAGGAAGAAGGGGTACACTGGGAACACAGCTATCTGTACCTCATGATCCCACGCCCCGGTAGAGAGACCTTTCAATGGAGACCACCCTCCAAGCTTTCCCCCACCACCTCTAATGCTTTGCACCTCAGTGGAAATCTTGCGCGCTGGGTTGTTCCTCATGCGCACCCGGACTGGAGACTGCACCTCGTCTGACGACGTCCCTGACGCTTGGTCGCTCTCGCCATCTGAGCCCATCTTGAGGTCCTCGTGGACGATTTCTGTGCCAAGGAGAGAGAGGGGCAGATCCCCAGGGGCAGGGCAAGTTAGCAGCCTCTTCTCCCTCGTCTGAGTCCTTTTAACATTCCACAAAGCTGGACTTTAGGAAGCAACAAACCTTTGGATTGGGTTTGAAACGGTTGTGTAACTTGCCCTCCCACAGACAGAAATAAGGGCTGATCTACCCCCCGGCAGAACAAATGGACAGGACCGCTTCACTCTACGAGCGAGCAGGATCGTGCTTCTGAATGATCTTCTAGGTCATAAATTCCCAAACCTTTTGAGTCATGGAAAAGTTTTCAGGAGAAAAATTCGTCACGGAGCACGAATTTTCACCTAGCATCTATAGACTAAACTGAATGACAGTCGTATTTTTCTTTCAAGTCTCCTCGAGGAGCATTAGGAGATGTTTCGCGGAGCACAGTTTGAGAACTGCTGTTCTAGGTTAAACGTTCCCTACAAATCAAAAACCATCAATGCTAGCATGCATAGTGGGTGGAGTGTCAGACTAGGACAACTGGGGTCGAGTCCCTGCTCTGCCATGGAAGCCGGCCAGGTGACCTTGACTCCGTCGCAATCTCACAGCCTAGCCTTCCTCGCAGGGTGGTTGTTGTGATGATACAATGGCAGAGGGGAGAACAAGGCAATAAATCACTTTAAGTCCCCCGTTAGAGAGAAAGTAAATTTTTAAAAAAATTAAAAAGTAGAATGTAAATTTTAAAAAGTAATAAAAATAAACACGCAGAGGGCTGAACATTTTACCTTGAGGAGCTAGTTTTCTACAGGGAGGTTTTTTTAAAGAACATGAGAGTGTTAAAAAGTGGTATAGTCTACGCTAGCTGTAGTATGAAGTGGTACGGTCCATTCTATCTCCATGTTGGAGATCCCTGTTATAACCCATGAGCCTTGATATCTATTTCAACCTTATTTTGAAGAGTCAGCATGCCGATTTCATATCAAGCTCACCCCTGAGACACAAGCTTCATCTAAAAGTACATGAGATACTTATGAAACTGACGCACATCTGATCAGCCCAAACCACGACTGACACACTATTAAGACACAGGTCTTAAGTCCCATGTTGACACCAAGTTAATACCTGAAGCCAAGGTCGTTTATGCATGGGTACTTTCACTCACATTCACCCCTGGTCAGTTGTTCCTTGGAATTATGAATGAGTTTTCTGTCCATTAGAGAGAACCTCGTGCCCAGCCCTCACAAATCCAGGGACTTTCCCGTTCCTCTATTCACCCAATTCTTCTTTCTCCCCTGAGCTCAGCCCAGGTGAAATCCCCATACATAAGGCAAAGTGCAAGACATGGAAGCTTGGGGGAGTGACATTTCTCTCACAGAAAACACTACCGCCAATTACAAAACAGTGTTTCAAGGGACGGGGATTCAAGTGCTTCCTGCTTCCTCGGAGTCCTTCTTGAGCAGAAGAAAGGATTTTAGAAACGGGGCTTGGGTTTCCCTCCCATTCCTTTTAGAGAGCCCCGTTTTTCAAAATGTGTTTTTAGCACAGCAATTGGGTTTCCACGTGTGTGGGGGGTAGTTCTCTCACAGTAAGCACTAAGCCAATTACAAAGCATTGTGTCAAAGGGCAAGGACTCCAATGCTTCCTGATTTGAGCTTGGAGATTGCTGGTGCATAGATTCCCAATGGGAAAGTGCGGGTCCAGCAAGCGACAAGCCTCAAGAAAAACTCCCATGCATAAACGACCCCAGGTTTACTGGGACTGAGACCCAGATGTCATCAGGACCCTTACCACACTCCTTCTGATGCCAGGAACAGAAATTCAACACTCTGGCCTACCCGGTCTCCTCAGTCAAGGGACTGCCAGCTCTGAGGCAGCCCAGCTCGGTGACTTAGAGGCCTAACTGTGTGCCAGTCAGCCGGGACTCTGAAACGTCTTCTTTTAGGCCAGCAGGGATTGGCAGAGCCCCTACCCACCACAGGGAGCCTTTGCGGGCAAGGTGGGAGGTGCAATAATCACCTAGTCGGGCGGTGCGGTTCAGGTGAGTGCTCAGACTGCGGCTGATGGCCAGGCGAGGCCTGCGGAAGGTGCCTGCGTATTGGTGCAGGAAGGCGTGAACGCTGCGGGAGGTGCCGGGGCGCACGCTCTTCACTGTGGGGCCTGGGGGGGAAAGGGAGAGGGGAAGAGGGGAGCTCATGGGTGGACAAATGGGTAGACGGACACACAGGGGGTTGGATGGTGAGAGACGATGGGATATGAAGGGTGCCGGGACCAAGGGGCGTTGACCGAGACAAGCAGGTGGGGCACATGGTGTGAGGGCAGGCGGAGAACGGCAAATCAGCAAGGGCAGAAGGGTTGTGATAGGGATTAAAAACACCAGTGAGAGACAGAAGCAACGGGGATGGAGAGGCCAAGGGGAGGAGACGTGGAGAACCAAGAGGAAAACACCCACCCATCCAGCAGATCGGGGAAAGACGGATCCAGGAACGAAGGAGGAGAAGGGAGGGAAAGGGATGCATGAAGAGGAATGGAAATCCCATGCGCACACCGAAAGGAAGGGGGGGAAAACACATGGACATGCGCAGGCCATAGGGAAAAAAGCACACAAGGGAAAGGAAAGGGGGGGTGGAAAAAGCACACAAACCAAAGTCAGATATACAAAAGGGGAAGGATCGGCCATGACATGAGCGGGGGCAAGGGTCGCCACCGCCACGGTGCAAGGAAGGAGGAAACAAAAAAAGAACAGGGAAGAAGGAGAAAAAAAAGAGAAAGAAAGATGAAGGAAGGGAGGAAAAAAAGCAAACTGAAAAATCAAAACAGAATGGAAGTCAAACTTAAGAGGGGAGCCCTCAGCAAAGAGGCATGAAGGGAGCGTAAAGGAGAGGGGAGGACTTACCTGAGAGGGCCGGCTTTCTTTCCTGCCCAAAGTCCCCGGTGAGTCTGAGGGGAGGGGCATTAACAACGATAGAGCAAACCTGCCCAACAGTGGGGCTCTCCCCAGCAAAGGGCGGGAAACCGCCATTAGAACTCGGATGAAGACAACGGGGGACAGGAGCGGTACTTATTGCATGGCCCCACCCCAGAAGTGCTTTCATTCTGGAACATGTTTCTAGCCCTCAAGATGCAGAGATCATCATTCAAAGAGTCATGGCAGCATTTTGTTTGGTGCCTGTTCAGACCATAGCAAAGGACAGGGGGCTTTTCGGCGGTCAGGATCGCTTTTTCCACTCGGTGCGTCTCCCGCTGCATTCCCCACTGACAACCATCTCAACCACCCGGTCCCCTCAACCTCCTGTCCTTTGAAAATCTCCCACCAGTAGGGTTGCCAGCCTCCAGGTACTAGCTGGAGATCTCCCGCTACTACAACTGATCTCCAGCCGATAGAGATCACTTCACCTGGAGAAAAATGGCCGCTATGGCAATTGGACTCTACAGCATTGAAGTCCCTCCCCTCCCCAAACCCCGCTCTCCTCGGGCTCCGCCCCAAAAACCTCCCGCCGGTGGCGAAGCAGGACCTGGCAACCCTACCCATGAGAGATGGCTGGCTCAGTATCTTTCATGTCGTTTGCACAAGTTGCAGGATAACTGGAAGGATCTGGGTTGTTGTTTTTCCTGGTTGAGAAATTCTCGTTTGGATTCGTGTTGCGCTACAGCTCCTCGATTTGATGGACAAAGCGTACGTTTCAACAGGAGGTGAGCCGCAGCGAAGGGCTGTGAGCTACCCCGCTGCGGTTTAACAATCCAGAAAGCAATCTCGTTTCCTCTGTTCCACTTCAGCTCGTCTGCTGTCAACCCCTTTCCTTCTCCCGCTCTGGTTTCCGCAGCATCTGTCAAGTTTGCCCTCTGTCTAGAAGAGCAACTAATGCGCAGCTTGAAGACCGGGAAAAGAAACCTGATGGAAAGATGGCAAGCCGGCACCTTGGGACACAGAAGGGCTGACCAAGGACAATCCTCTGGTCCAGAACTACAGGCCAAAACGGAGGTTTGAACTGGAGCGGGTGGAAGAGAAGGAAGGTGACAGATCCAGAGAAAAGCACAGAAAACTCCCATGTTTATCAGGGATGCTCCCAGTGAGTGCAGGGAAGGTGACCCCGTTGTGGAAAAAACCGCATGGCCCCGAGGCAACATTCAGAGCTTTCCCCTACAGGCATTCCCCCTTTGAAACAGATGTGAGAATCTCTCTTTCCCCCGATACACCTTCATCTCGCTCCTGGAGCGTAGATAGCCAACCTGCAGCATTTGTGCCCAGAGATGCGGGGCAGGAAAAAAATTTTCCAGACCTTTATTGTTCTGCAGAAAGTTTTCCACTTCTAAAGAGCCGTTGTTTCATAAAATGAACAACAATGAATGGAAGCTGTTGCCAATTCAGTATCAGGTAAGCCTGATAGGGCCAAAGTTGTAATTCATGTTTTTCAGGCAATTATCCCTTGGAATTGCATAAGAAATTGTGTGTAAGTTTGATTTGATTTGTATCTGGGAGGGGGGAGATATACCATCAATGCATATAATAATCCTGATGGCAGCTGCCAAATATCTTGGTTTAAGCACTTGAGATCAATTTTACGGGTAGTAGTAATCTCAGCGTTATTTATCTTATCCGGCTGTTATTCTATTTTTTTTATTTTGTATTCTTTTTGTATCTATGTTTTTCCCCCTTTATGCTGTTTTCTGTATATTTTTGTATTAATTATTTATTGTCTGTGTGTTCAGTGCCATCAAGTCGCTTCCGACGCATGGCGACCCTATGAATCATAGTCCTCCAAAATGTCCTATCTTTGACAGCCTTGCTCAGATGTTGCAGATTGAGGGCCGTGGCTTCCTTCATAGTGTCAATCCATCTCTTGTTGGGTCTTCCTCTTTTCCTGCTGCCTTCAACTTTTCCTAGCATGACTGTCTTTTCCAGTGACTCTTGTCTTCTCATAATGTGACCAAAGTACAATTTGCAGGACAATGATTCAGCTCAAACCCAACCCCTTTCTGACTATATATTACTCTTCCTACACACTTGACACTGAGAGACACTGTCGTTCAGTGTTACTCCTCTGAAGATGCCGGCCACAGCTGCTGGCGAAACGTCAGGAAAGAAAATACCAAGACCACGGTTACACAGCCCGGATAACCTACGAGAACCAATGAACTCTGACCGTGAAAGCCTTCGACAATACAATAGCCTCAGTTTAGTCATTTTAGTTTCTAGGGTCAGTTCAGGCTTGAATATATTATAAAATAAAAAAAATGCATATAATCCAAAATTTAAAATCAAGTTATGAATTCACCTGACTTAGCAGCCAAAGCTAAAATTCTGATTTGTATGTGTCCTCTCAGATGGTGGAAGGGATACTGTCACCCCCAGTCTAATGGGCAGCTAGCAAGTCACGCAAGGGAGTGACAGTGAAACTTAGGTACCCAAGTGACCTTCATGGAAAAGAGTTAAATTCAGTTGAAACAGGTGAGTGGGCAACAACACAACTGGCATGTTGTGCACATTTCTTTGGGAATGCTGAAATCAGAAAGCAATCTGATGCAAAGTCATTCCAATTTGGTGGTGGAAAGTGCCGTCAAGTCTCAGCCAACATATGGCGACCCTGTAGGGTCGTGGTTCCCTGAGCATTGGTAAGCAATGGAAAGCCATTGCCTAACATATTCATACTTTACAAAACTTGTTGCTCAGCACAATCTTTAAAAGAAAAAAAGAAAACAAGTTGGAACTTCATGGGTTTTTTTTGGTTAAATGACCTTTGTGGAAAAGTACCATTAGAATAGAATAAACCTGCAAACCCCAGGAGATGCCGAGCTAAGCAAAGAAGTCCCCTCACCGAACCACCAAAATACTCACTCCCAAAGCCAAAACACCAATACATCTTCAATGTGTGTGTGGATTTTACTTCACAACCTTAAGGCCTAGAACAGGGGTGTCAAACTCAATTATTACGAGGGCCAGACATGACATAAATGTCACTTGGTCGGGCCGAATTGTGCTTCGCCAGCCCAGATCGAGATGGGGGGGCCTGCCTCATGGGCCGGATTCGACCTGTGGGGGGTTATGTTTGACACCCCTGGCCTAGAAGAATGTTACTGCTGTTGTTTTTAAACTTTTTCAGGTCAAAGGATTCTAAGGATTCTAAATTCTTCACTGGATGCCGCGCTCTGGGGTAAAATCCTGCTCGTGTTGGAGCTTCAGAGTCACTCCTTGTCTGCACCCACTCTCCTGCGCCGTTCGCAAGAACGTCGGAACTCACCATTATCGCTGCTGTTATTTTCCTCTATGTTGATGGGTTCGTTGAGGTTTTTCTCCACTGTCCTGCTCCCCCGCAGCGTCATGGACAGCTGCCTCTTGATCTTCTTCATTCGATCCATGGTGGGGAAATTGCTAGCGTCACTGCCGCGGGAGCAAAAGAAAAAGACGGTTACTGCACATTAGACATACAGGTAATTGTCTCTTGATACAGGCTAAGGCAATCAAACATTAGATTTTTGAACCCTCCAGCCTACAAAAGGAATCGCCATGGAGCACCAAAAAAAATCCCCAGTAAAATGATTTGAAAATCAGTGTCAGTAATCGAAGCGCAGACCCACACAGAGATTTATGCCAACGCACTAAAGAAAACAATTTCCTGGCTAGATTGTGGCCGGGCTCCAGAGTTTGTTTTTGTGTCTTATTTAATTCCAGGGGTGTCAAACTCATTTGTTACGAGGCCCAGATATGACATAAATGTCACTTGATTGGGTCGGGCCATGACTCTCCAGCCCAGATCAGGGCAGGGGGGGTGGCTGCCTCAACTGGCTCGTGGACAGATAAGAGCTCTCAAGGGGTCGGATCCGGCCCGCGGGCCGTATGTTTGACACCCCTGTTTTATTCGATTTATACCCCGCCTTTTCCCAGCAGAGCCGGGGTCAGGGCAGCTTACAACATAAGACAGTCAATAAATAGTTATATAATATAAATTAAAAACCGACAGTTAAAAGAATATTCTATCCTAATCTAATACAAAGCAAAACAAATCCAAATCTCAGAAGTTTCCAGGTCTCAGGTAGCCCTTGGTGAGGATGGTAGAAGAAAGAACACCCTGGTGGGGAAGCGGCCCCAGAGATATGACAACTTACAATCCTGAACGGTTCTGCGCCACATTAATACAGGTGGGGGGGAAATTGTTTTATAATTTTTATTTTAAACTTATATTCAACATACACGTAAAACGAAACATACATCTTAAAATACAACCTAACTACATAACATACAACGTAACACAGCATAGCATTTCTCCTAAATTGACCAACTATTCCGACAATTCCTACTACTACCTTCCTGTCCAAAACATCGTGTTATAATATTATCTATATTTCTCCTTATGTACTATTATATATCGTTTAAGACTAAACATTATGTTAAAATCTACTTTATGTGATAATAAGAAACCTTCCACGTATAAACTTTCTTCTATAGGGTCTTGAATATCTATATTAAAACTGTTAAACTATCCATATTACTTCTCCCAGCTATCGCGTCTATTTTTTAGTCCTCTAGTATTTATTATTTGATATAGATTACATATATTTATTCTGTGTCTCTCTTATCCTATTAGATAACTACTGTGTCTAATACTCTTCAGTAATGATATTAAGAAAAATAAGCTTGCTTGTTACATAGATATTTGCACAGTAGAGCATAGTAGAGCATAGTAGAAGCTCTACTAAGCTCAACAGGTGAAATATCTTTGATGCTCTGAATGAATCCGGACTGAAAACCTCTCTCGAATTGGCTTCAGAGTGACTGTATTCATCGGAAATAAGCCGGTGGGGTCTACGGTCGGAGTGTCAAACTGGGACCCCAATCCTTTACCTCCCATGATGCTCCGTGGGTGACCGTCGGCCAGTCACTTTGTACCTCGCAGGGTCGTTGTGAGGACAAAATGGCGGAGAACCACATAAACTCACCTGAACTCTGTGGAAGAAGGATAGGCTATAGATAACATGTTTCAGCACAGGGGGAAGTGTTACTCAGATCATTAAGAAACTGGTTATGCAATCGACCTTCTTATTTTTCCCAACTATAATGTGACAACCATGACAGGTTTTTGTCATCATAGTTATTAGCTTCCTGGCTGATTTTTTCAGGATGGATTTCTCGTCTCTCCAGTTCAATAATAAAGTTAGCATCACCTAGCAGTTAAAGGCTTTGCAGGCCTGGAACCGGCGAGCTTGTAGTCATGGGGAGGGAGTTCTAATGGGCGATCTTAAATATACTCTCAAATACCAGCTTCGCAATGAAATACCCACAGACCTAATGCTACTTTTCGACAAGTGAAGCCGCGAGCACAACATTTTAATTCTGAATTCGTCTGAGAAGACCCCCCAGAACCACCTAAAAAAATCTCTGGGACCAAACGCGGCCTCTGAGCTGTCCGTCAGCTCTCCCAGGTACCGTGCAATCTGAAAGGCCTAGAAGGGCGTCCGAGGGCCCAGATGAGGAAGAAACAGCACAGGGAGAAGGTATCATCTAGCCTGCCAGTTAAGATCTGCTTCACAAGCCCCATTCTCACTGCCCCCACCTTTAGACGTAACGGGAGTGGCAAGCAATGACGGGGCTTTTTCAGTTGCGGCACCTCCCTTATGGACCACCTTTCCCCATGAGGTTTGCCTGGCGCCCATGTTGCTTTCGTTTAGGCGCCAGACCAAAACGTTTCTGCTCGCCCAGGCTTTTAATTAAGGGGTTGATCTTTTAGCACGGTTTTGAGGACTGCCAACCTCCAAGCGGCACCTGGAGATCTCCCGCTATTACAAATGATCTCCGGGCGACCAAGATCGGTTCTCCTGGATAAAAGGGCTGCTTTGGAGGGCAGACAATATGTAATTATACCCTGCTGAGGTCCCTCCCCTCTGCTCCCCAAACCCCTCTCCCCAGGCGCCACCCCCTAAAATATCCAGGTATTTCCCAACCCAGAGCGGGCAACCCTATTTTAGCCTGCAAACTGCTGTTTTACGCTGTCACTGGCCTGTTTTTATGGCCTTCGCTTTTATGCTGGGCTGGGCTTTCAAGGCTGGGTTTTAATTAGTACCTTTTAATGCTTTGCTTTTGTTGCTTTAATTTTGTAAGGCACCTTGGGTAGGTTCCTGGAGAAGTAGCAAAAAAACGTCTACACAAATAAATAGGAGGGATGGCTGTTTGGAAAAGGATAATGGGCAGCAAGTATGTGGAAGGGGGGTGGGTGACCTACGAGGAGATTTTAGGAAAGACTCTGGAGCCACGTGGTAGCTGCGTCAGAGTTCGGAGACTGGGGCACACAAATCCTCCAACTGCCCAGAGAGCCAGCGTGGTGTAGTGGTTAAGAGTGGTGGTTTGGAGTGGTGGACTCTGATCTGGAGAAGAGGGTTTGATTCCCCCACTCCTCCACATGAGCGGCGGAGGCTAATCTGGTCAACTGGATTCGTTTCCCCTCTCCTCCACATGAAGCCTTGGGCCAGTCACGCGCTCTCAGCCCCACCTACCTCCCAGGGTGTCTGTTGTGGGGAGGGGAAGGGAAGGTGAATGTAAGCTGGTTTGATTCTGCCTTAAGTGGTAGAGAAAATTGGCATATAAAAGCCAACTCTTCTTCTTCTCCTTCTTAAGCCTTGCACAACAGATGCTCCAGATTTCTGAGCAGATTCGGAAAGGTGAGGTCAAACACCGTGGCGGACAGCCAAAGACGATTGCCTTCCCAGGTGTCACATAAGAAAGCTTTCAAAGGGGCCGCCACTTGGTTTCCTCTTATCTGAATCCATCCAGCGTTCCTGTCTGAATCCACTCCCTGAGAGTGGTTGTGAGAAGATGCAATTTTGGAAGCCAGCAGTAGGGTTGCAAGGAAAGCCAGCATGGTGTAGTGGTTAAGAGTGGTGGTTTGGAGCGGTAGACTCTAATCCGGAGAACCGGGTTTGATTCCCCACTCCTCCACAGGAGCGGAGGACGCTAATCTCGTGAGACGGGTTGGTTTCCCCCCCCCTCCTACACATAAAGCCAGCTGGGTGACCGTGGGCTAGTCACAGCTCTCTTAGAGCTCTTTCAACCTCACCTACCTCACAGGGTGTCTGTTGGGAGGAAGGTGATTGTAAGCTTGTTTGATTCTTCCTTAAGTGGTAGAGAAAGATGGCATATAAAAACCAACTCTTCCTCCTCATGCTACTGTTGGGCTCCTAATACGGTTGCCAATCTCCAAGTGGGAGATCTCCCACAATGACCACTGATCTCCAGACCAGAGGGATCTGTTTCCCTGGAAAAAACGGCTGCTTCGGAGGGGGGGGCTCTATGGTGTTCTACCCCACTGAGATTCTTCCCCTCTCCAAATCCTGCCCTCCCCACGTCCCCCCCCCAAAAAAAAATCTTCAGGCTTTTCCCAACTTGGAGCTGGCAAACCTCGGGCCAAAGAAGGGAGGAAGGCCCATGTGCGTTTTGGCTGCCGCTAACCACAAGGTATCTGACAACGGGATTCCTCCGATGGATGTACAGCCTTTCTGCATCTGCAGGCAGGCCCAGAGAGGCAGGGAAGGTAAGTGAGTTTACAGGGTGAGCTAATTAATACCCGCACGGGCACCCCCACAATGAAGTGCGAATTCGCTTCTTGGGCACTGCCCAGTAATACAAACACAGGCAACTGCCTCCTCCTCAGGAACTGGGTGATAGGAATAACCAGGAAACGCAGCACATACTGTGTGTTGTAGAGGCAGAGCCAACAACAGCGTGTGCGTATGTGGAGGAACACGAACAGATTGGGATCAAGGAAGCAGTACCAACGATATGTGCGCCCTTGTCTTTTCAATCTGCCACGTCAATCATGTGTTACCCCCCCCCCCTGCACACATACACAGAACCTATCCTTAGGGATTTTTCTTTGCCTTCCTCCGAGACAGTGGCTTTCCAGCTATGCTCTAGAGCAGTGGTTTCCAAACTTTCCGGGCCACAGCCCCCTTGGCTCCACAAATTCAACCCCAGCACCCCCTACCCTATCCTACAAAAAGCATTATTCAAAATAGGGTTTCGCGTGAAGATAATAACAATAAAATTTCAAAACAGTAACAATTAATTGCACATCTATTCAAAATCCAATTGAAACTTTTTAGTTGAAATTTATTCAACAAAACCGGTGAACTTGATCCAGTGGTAGCAGCTCTTCAAAGTCCGGAAGAAAATTCTGAGAGTTTCCACCAAATTTGCCAGCATGGTGCCATAGCTTGATCTATTGTAAATTAGTGAACAGCACAGTTGAAGGGGCCCGCCTCTAGGGGACCCCTGCTGCCCCCTTGCCTCTTAGTGCCCCCCTAGGTAATCCCACCGCCCCCCCCCCAGGGGGTGGTACTGCCCACTTTGGGAACCACTGCTCTAGAGAGCCCTGGAATTCCTTGGAGGTGTTATCGGGGGTTTCTTAATGCGAATGTCGGGAATAGCAGGCACACTTTGCCGAGAGGGTGCCTCTGTCCTCCCTCGGCAAGTCAGGGCTGGGCATGTTCTTGGGCACGCTCTCCGTTTGTGTGGAGTGAGCGCGAAGCCCACGGCCTGGCCAGAACCCCCCGGGGATGGAGAGCTGCGCGCATCGACATTTCCCGGAATCCTCTGCAACACAAACAGCAGGCATGGCAGAGTTCCTGGTTCGACAAGCAGATGAGGAAAGAGTTCCTTGGGGCAGAAAGCTCAAAACCCACTGATCTGAGGCGCCAAAGGTTGCCAGAGCTGGACATATTACAGTCGGTGGGCACGACAAAAATAATAATACAGGTAGAGCATCCCTTATCCGGACATCCCATATCCAGACTGATCCGAAAACCGGACCCTTTGAGTCGGCATGCAGGCGGATCCGTGCTTCCTGCTTTCAATGTTTCCTCTCGCCTAAAAAAAAATACAATACAGCGTACGCTGCAAAGCCTGCCGTTGTTGGTGCTCTTCTTTAACAGCTGATAGAGTTATCTTGGTGAGATGGTTACCCCTTTGCTTTCTGATAGTTCAATGTACACAAAAGTATTAAAAATATTGTTTACAATTACATTCAGGCTATGTGCATGAAGTGTATATAAAACAAAAAAACCTCAAAGTCGAGCTGAAAATTATAACAAAATGCTGATATTATTTGTAATGCAGTGAACACTAAATTAAGAACACTTGGCCTTAAATGTATAGGCTGATCAATTAAAAGAATATATAATAATACTGGAACTTCTATTGGAACCGGGTATTGAAACATATCTTGACTGTACGATGTTTAACCTCCTGTTGATGATGTTGTTGCTGTTATAAAATAAACTTAAAATGAAGAGTTTTTTTAAAAGAATATATAAAATAGTTGCTAATTTTCCAACATAGTTGATGATAAAAAAAATCAATGTACATGACCAATAAATAACCCAAACGCATTTCGGCCTATGTGACCTTCTTCAGTGGTCATATATACATTTACACATTTTAGAAATACATCCGGAAATACTTATACATATAAAGGTATGCTGTAAAGTGATAACTTTCTATATTGTGTGGCCTGTTGTCACTTGTTGTTGGTAAAACATGGAATTCTCACCATTAAAACTGGCTCACACAGCGGTCTTACAATGTATTTCCAATGTCGTATGGATGTGTATACCATCGATCAATGATAAAACGTGTTTATAAAAAAGTACATGAATTTGGGTCCAAACCCCAAGAATTCTCATTATGCGTATGCAGAAATTTCCTAAATATTCCAATATATGGAAAGATCCAAAATACGGACCACTCCTGGTCCCAAGCAGTCCGGATAAGGGAAGCTCAACCTGTCGTAAACTTCCCCTCTTAGCAAGCAACGGGTTTTGTTTCAGACTTATTACCATATTTGGAGAAGAGCAGAAATTTCCCCCCAGGTCAATCTGGCTGGCAACGCAATTAGCATAATTCATTCTAAGCACATAATTGGGAGGGTGTGCGTGAACATGCGCATCAACCCACACACAAAGACCCGTCCGTGACACGGCGCAGAGAGGAAAGATTATTTCATTCGGTCAGCAGCGGTACTTGCGGGTATTCCTAACCCCTTTCATCTTCCGCTTGAGCCTTCCTGTAATGACGGGCGGGGATTAAAGTCAGCACCAAAGGGCTGGCATGTACGAGGAAACCGCCCCGTCTGGGCATGCAGCTGGCATCCAAATGCCACCAAAACTGTAGGTGATGGGTTCATTCGGGGCCAGGGCTTTCCCGACGTAACACAGGCCCCTGTTCTGAGATGCGGGGCCAAAGACTCTTGGTGGGTGCGGTGCCGCAGTAACCCACCCAGCTGCATCACAATGCCACAGATCCACTCTGGGTTGATTTTGAGTGGCAAAGCCAAAATATACTCTTAGAAGAAGGAGAACGAGAAGGAAAAGGAGAAGAGTTGGTTTTTTTCTACCATTTAAGGACCTGGATGGCCCAGGCTAGCCTGATCTCGTCAGATCTCAGAAGCTAAGCCCTGGTTAGTATTTGGATGGGAGACCACCAAGGAAGTCCAGGGTTTCTGTGCAGAGGAAGGCACTGGCAAACCACCTCTCTCTGTTAGTCTCTTGCCATGAAAACCTTTTCTTGCCATGAAAACCCCCAAAAGGTTTTCATGGCAATAAGTCGGCTGCGACTTGACGGCACTTTACACACACACAAGGAAGAATCAAACCGGCTTACAAGCACGTTCCCTTCCCCTCCCCACAACCCTGTGGGGTAGGTGGGGTTGAGGAGAGTGTGACTAGCCCAAGGTCACCCAACTGGCTTCATGTGTAGGAGCGGGGAAACCAACCCGGTTCACCAGATTAGCCTCCACCGCTCATGTGGAGGAGTGGGGAATCGAACCCAGGTCTCCAGATCAGAGTCAGCCGCTCCAAACCACCGCTCTTAACCACACCACCACGCTGGCTCTCTTAGATTAGATGAGATGCACAGATTGAAACTCATGCATAACTCCACGGAGCTACCGAGACAGACCGCGGGTGAACGTGAGCAAAAGCGCCCACACATAAACGACCCCAGACTCTGCCCCCTTCAGGGTAAACAGCGGCTCTAAGTCACTGTCAAATCCGGCCTTGCAACTTCCTTCCGCCTCGGATCCATCTCTGAACGGATAAGACGCTGCTGCCATAATCTCCGCTGCGTAAGCTTCACCGTTCAGTCTGCAAGCTGCTGTTAAATACCTTTCTGCAGTGATAAACTGCTCAGAGGAGCCCTCTTTGCTCTGGCTAGAAACACGTTGCTCCCTGTCTTCAGTGCGGATCAACATACACACGCTTTTCCTAAATATATTTTAACATAAAACCCCCGTCGAGTCTGTCGCTGCTGCAGGATCGTGTGGCGGCCTTAAGAACCAGCTTATTTAAATATATTTATATATATTAATATATATTATATATATATATATATTCAACTTGCATTCTCCAAGCACGCATACACAGTTCTGTCCAATATTAGAAATCCCTTCGGAAGACAGATTCAAGCTGGCACCTCCCACCAGCCCATATTCTATTCTTTCAGACATACGGCTTTAATCGTCCTCTGTTGCAACACCGGCTTCTGTCATGGGCCGAACTCTGATTGCTAGATGTAAAAATATCCTATTTTTCACACTCCGGTGTTATTCAGAGCGCCTTGTTACCATTGTTATACCAAATCTCTGGCTCCTGGAGAAGTCTCCTAACCATCCCGATATCCCGGTGAGTCAGTCCCAAGGGTCTAATTATATCTTTCCATCTATCAATGAATAATAATAAGATGGGTTGGTTTTTATACGCCGATTTTCTCTGCCGCTTAAGGGAGAATCAAACTGGCTTACAATCACCTTCCCCTCCCCACAACAAAGGGGAATACACAAGGCACCATTCAAACCATTCCAAACTTGACTTTCTACTCCAGCGTGGTGTAGTGGTAAAGAACGGTGGTTTGGAGCGGTGGAGTCTGATCTGGAGAACCGGGTTCGATTCCCCACTCCTCCACATGAGCGGCGGAGGCTGATCTGGTGAACTGGATTGGTTTCCCCACTCCTCCACAGCTGGGTGACCCTTGGACCAGTCACACTCTCTCAGCCCCACCCACGTCACAGGGTGTCTGTTGCGGGGAGGGAAAGGGAAGGTGATTGTAAGCCGGTTTGAGTCTCTCTTAAGTGGTAGAGAAGGTCGCCATATAAAAACCAACTCTTCTTCTTCTCCAAAATGCTAACAATGTTTAGAAAAATTATAAAATTTGGGGAAGGGTAAAGGAGGATGGAATCTGGGCTTTCTTGGTAGAAGCTTTCTTGGGGAGGGGCTGTGGCTCAGTGGTAGAGCATCTGCTTGACATGCAGAAGGTCCCAGGTTCAGCCCCTGGCAACTCCAGTTAAAGGGACCAGGCAAGTAGGTGGTGTGAAAGACCTCAGCCTGAGACCCTGGAGAGCCGCTGTCAGTCTGAGTAGACAATGCTGACCTTGATGGACCAATGGTCTGATTCAGTATAAGGCAGCTTCATGTGGTCATGCTAGCGGTAAAGGTCCATTAAAAAAAACACAAAATAATTACAGCTATTTGCTTCTAGACTATTAAAGGCATATCGTGGTTTCAAAAGACAGCCTATCTAGAAAGATACCCATGAAGATTTATTTATTTTGCATTTATTTATTTATATCCTGCTTTTCTCCCCAGTTGGGACTCAAAGGGGCTCAGAAACTCCTTCTCCCCTCCTCCACTCACCACAGCAATCTTGCAAGGTAGGTCAGGCTGAGAGTTTGCAACGGACCCACGGTCACCCGGCGAGCTTCCCTAGTAGAAGTTGGGATTCGAACCCAGGTCTCCCCGGATCCTAGTTCGACATTCTATCCACCACGACACTGCAGCTCTTATGGTCATATTTTGAATATAATTTGAATAAACTCACTGAACTTTTAACGTGCGAACTACGGGCATTGTGAGACGACTCAAAGACAACTGAATCTTTGATGCTGTAACACAGTGGTTCCCAAAGCGGGCAGTACCCACCCCCTGGGGGGGGATTACCTAGGGGGGCACTAAGAGGAGAAGCAGGAGGGCGCTAGAGGTGGGCCCCTTCATCTGTGTTGCTCACTAATTTACCATAGATCAAGCTATGGCACCATGCTGGCAAATTTGATGGAAACTATCGGAATTTTTTTCCAGACTTTGAAGAGCTGGTATCACTGGATTAAGTTTGTCAGTTTTGTTGAATAAATTTCAACTAAAAAGGTTTTAATTTGATTTTGAATAGATGTGCAATTAATTGTTACTGTTTTGAAATTCTATTGTTATTATCTTCTAAGTGAGTCATGCAAACCCCTATTTTGAATAATGTTTTTTGTAGGTTAGGGTAGGGGGGCGCTGGGGTTGAGTTTGTGGGACCAAGGGGGCCGTGGCTTGGAAAGCTTGGGAACCGCTGCTGTAACATATAGGATGGATTTAGAAATCTACTTTTTTCTGGCTGCGGTTCCGGGTTGGCATAAACGCCGCTGACCTGGCAGAGCCCAGGCAATAAAGATCGCATCCTCACGCCCTCTCCGACAGGTTTAGGGTGACACGGGCTGGTGGCCTCTATGGAGCGTTGCCCAACCCCCTGCAGCTGCTCGCCTCCCTCTGTGCCTGGCCCGGCTCAGTAGTGGTAGTAAGATGTGACAAGTTGCTAGCCCAGGGCTGCGAGGCAGGCAGGGAGCGGCGGATGCACGCTGTGAGCAAACATGACATCCCTCACCTCGCTCTGTCACTCCACGTTACGCAGAACTCCCTCTCGGATCTGAAAGGGGCAGAGGAAAACCTCGATGCCCGCGGGACATTCGCAGAAAGCGCAGCCCCGGATGACGCATTCAGAACAAGCCGCCCCGCCCCGGTCGGAGCAACGGCACTGGCCGAGTAGTATCCTTTCTCCTTCAGATCAGTCTGAAAGCGGCATCCTAGCCCCATGCCCCTCTGGGAGCCAGCGCGGTGTAGTGGTTAAGAGCGGTGGTTTGGAACAGGGGACTCTGATCTGGAGAACAGGGTTTGACTCCCCATTTTTGAAAGATTATATCTCGGAAATCTTGTTGGGCTTTAAGATGCTATCGGACTTGAATTGTCCTCCCTTATGTTTGCAGTTCTCTCAACAAACACCTGTCTGGTGCCGCCTTTTCATACAATCATAGAGTTGGAAGGGACCACCAGGCTCATCCAGTCCAACCCCCTGCACAATGCAGGAAATTCACAACTACCTCCCCACCACACACGCCCAGTGACCCCCCTACTCCACACCCAGAAGATGGTCAAAAACAAACAAACCCTCCAGGATCTCTGGCCAATCTGGCCTGGAGGAAAATTGCTTCCTGACCCCAAAGTGGCGATCGGCACTACCCTGGTCATGCAAGAAAGGGCCACGAGAGCCAAATGCTGATGCAAACCTTCCTGCCCTCCCTCTCATGATCTGCCGAAGGTCACAGAATCAGCACTGCTGACAGATGGCCATCTAGCCTCTGCTTAAAAACTTCCAGGGAAGGAGAGCTCACCACCTCCCGAGGAAGCCTGTTTCTCTGAGGAACTGCTCAAACTGTTAGAAAATCCTTCCTAATATCTAGACGGAAACTCTTTTGATTTAATTTCAACCCGTTGGTTCTGGTCCGACCTTCTGGGGCAACAGAAAACAACTTGGCACAATTCTCTCTATGACAGCCCTTCAAGTGCTTGAAGATGGTTATCATATCACCTCTCAGTCATCTCCTCTCCAGGCTAAACACACCCAGCTCCTTCAACCTTTCCTCATAGGGCTCCAGACCCTCGCCGTCTTTGTTGTCCTCCTCTGGATACGTTCCAACTTATCTACATCCTTCAAATCTCCCCCCCCCCCCGAACCCAAATCTTCCAGGAAGCTGCAGACATAATCCTTCAGTCCTCCCCTCCACCTAAAATGAGGTCCAAATACATTCATCTACATTCATCCTTGGTTTATCCTTGCCTCTGTCTTCTTTCTCCCTCTGTCAAAACTGAAGACGGCAAAAAAAAAACACCAAAAAACCCTGGGCAGAAGCCTGATCTTTTAAAAATTATGCTGCAGCAGCGCCTGTATTATTCATACAGCTGCTGGGTATTTGCTGTTGTTTTTAAGGGTGGGGGGAGAAATGCATACCCCTTGCAAGAAGGCTGTCTATTGCATTGGGGCCAGATATGATACCTTCTGGCTCTAAATCGATCTAGCATGAGTACAGCACTAAGGATTGGGGGGAAAGACATTTAATTTTTCGTCCAACATGGGAAGGCGATTGAATTTTTGAAATACTATATTCTATTTCTGTTAAGCTTATAGCTTGAACACTTGTACAGATAACCTTGGCAAGAGCCAGCGGTGCAGGGGTTAAGACTCTGTAGTGGTGCGGTGGCTAAGACGCTAATCTCGAGAACCGGGTTTGACACGCAGTGAGGCATGCTCCATCTAGAGAAATCCCAGCTACCTAAAAATGTAGTACCAATGTCTCAGTGAACCACACTTTTCAGTGCTTACAGCTCTTCATGGTGGAGATTTTACAGAGGCAATATGCGGTGCAGAGAGCCAGCGTGGCGTAGTGGTTAAGAACGGTGGTTTGGAGCGGTGGACTCTGATCTGGAGAACCGGGTTTGATTTCCCGACTCCTCCACATGAGCGGCGCAGGCTAATCTGGTGAACTAGGTTTGTTTCCCTGCTCTTCCACATGAAGCCAGCTGGGTGACCTTGGGCTAGTCACGGCTCTCTTTGAGCTCTCTCAGTCCCACCTACCTCATAGGGTGTCTGTTGTAGGGAGGGGAAGGGAAGGTGATTGTAAGCCGGTTTGATTCTTCCTTAAGTGGTAGAGAAAGTCAGCGTAAACCTCCTCCCCCTTCTATTAGATCAGGGCCGACACTTTTCCTGTTGCCCACCAAATGTTTTTAGAAAGTGAGTGGGGCCATGTGGGGCTCCTGCCCATCAGGCCTTCTGATTGCCCACCAAAGATCTGATTGGCGGTCCAGATTAACAGAAGGTTGTTTCAGTGGCCGCTACTACCACAAAGTTGGTTTTGTTCTCTCTCCCTCTCCTCTTTTTCCCCAACGTGCTTTTGAAATTACCCCTCTTCTCCCCGCTCTCGGGCTTCCACGGCATGTGTGGCTCTGCAGCAGCCATGTTGCGACTGCTAGCATGTTGACTAGTACCCACTTTTACTAGTAGCCACGGATACTCCTCTCCTCCATGAACATGTCCATGCCCCTCTTAAAGCCTTCCACGTTGGCAGCCATCACCACATCCTGGGGCAGGGAGTTCCACCATTTAACTATGCGCTGTTTCGAATCTCTCGCCCTCCAGCTTCAGCAGATGACCCTGTGTTCTGCTATAATGAGAGAGGGAGAAAAGCTCCTCCCGGTCCCCTCTCTCCATACCATGCATAATTTTATAGACCTCTATCATGTCTTCCCTTAACTGCCTTCTTTCCAGGCTAAACAGCCCTAAATCTCTCTCTCTCTTTCTCTCAGCCTACCTTAACTCACAGTATCACAGTGAGGATAAAATGAAGGAAGAGCCCTTATACGTTGCTGTGAGCCCTTTGGAGGAGAAGGCAGGATAAAAATGTGCTTGATAGATTTTCATCTCCGTCTACAGCCATATCCATTTACAGCAGATAATGCTGCCTGCGTTTTGTCACAAGTAAGGCCGTGTCACCCCGCGGTCGAGATACCAATAAGTCTCCCCTTCTGCATCCCCGACCCCCCATTAGGTGGTCAAGACTCGAGGCAGTGAGAACGTTAGCGAAGCTGCATTTTATGTCCTCCGTTGCTTGTTTCCTGTGTGTGGTTTTTCCCTTCTGGCACACGACTATACTATTCCATGCTCATCCAAATATAGCCACTGTGGTAAAAGACCGAAGACGAAACCCATAAGAACATGAGAAAGGCCATGCTGGATCAGACCAAGGTCCAGCAAGTCCAGCAGTCTGTTCACACAGTGGCCAACCAGGGGCCTCTAGGAAGCCCACAAACCAGTTGACTGCAGCAGCATTATCCTGCCTGTATTCCACAGCACCTAATATATTAGGCATGCTCCTCTGATCTTGGAGAGGACAGGTATACAAGGAAAGCCCTGCTGGATCAGACCGAAGCCCATCAAGGCGAGCAGTCTTTTCACAGATTAGAGTCCACCGCTCCAAACCACCACTCTTAACCACTACACAGCCTAGGGATATAAGGGTTCAGTTGAAGATTTTGATGGAGTCACACCTTGGAGTTCTTCTGCTCCCGGATAAGGCGGACTCAAACGTCTGGCTAATTTACTCCAAAGGCGAACTTCCTTTCGCACTGCTTAACATCAAGTGAATTAACGGCCCGGTCAGGCCAATACTTAGCCAGCGGAACTGGATAAAAATATTTCAGTAGCCCAAGGCTCCTCGGGATTTTTCCGCACACGCGCCGATTGCTTAGACACCGAACGTTGTGAAGCCGGTGGCAACATTTTTGTAGAGCCCCCGCCTGCCAACATCCAAGGCGACAAAAGCAGAATACATAATTCAAACAGATGCAACCAGGATATCCTATGGGGCAAATGCAGCCAGTGAGGGTTTGTTTTTTTTGCTCCGGTAAACTTACTTATACCTGATCCTTCTTAAGTTGGGCCCAGGAAATTGGTATCCCACAGCAATATACAAGGCCCAATATTCCTCTAGAGTTGCAAAGATTGCTTCCCCCTCCTGTTCTACTGGTGCGGACTCCTGTTAAATGAAAGGCGCCGAGAAATCGTCCCTGGACTTTTGCTTCCATACGAGAAAGAGGTGAAAGATCCCTGTCGCTTCCATACCTTCGCTATTATCAGAACAAGTCCAATCGGCGCAAATGTTTGCGGAACTAAATCTAGGCCTTGACTCATTAAGGTACTGAGCTCTAAACATACTAATCGCCGCGAAGTCTATGCAGGTCCCCCAGTGGCTGCACCCTCCAGGAATTCTGGGTTTCCCAAATTCAGAGAGCATCGCACTACCCGATGCCACCTCTGACTTTATGAATGCAGACTGCAGAGATTAAAAGAATCAAAAGGCAGAAATGGCTTTTACTGCGCCGTCTTCTACAGATGTAAGAAAAAACCACCTTGCCCAATCAAAATTCCTGAAGCCCAGTCCTTTGTCTCCAACAGTGGGCAAGCTGATGCACGCTAAGGCATGAAGAGGATTGGTCATTCCTTTTGTCTGTCCTAGAAGCTGCTCCCAAGAGATTCCATTGAGCTAGCCCAGCTGATATGGGACAGGTTCCCAAACTGTGCTCCAAGGAGCACTTGGTGCTCCGCGAAGCATAGAATCATAGAGTTGGAAGGGACCACTAGGGTCATCTAGTCCAACCCCCTGCACAGTGCAGGACATTCACAACTACCTCTTCCCAACACCTCCAGTGACCCCTACTCCATGCCCAGAAGATGGCCAAGATGCCCTCCCTCTCGTGATCTGCCTAAGCTCATAGAGTCAGCATTGCTGACAGATGGCCATCTAACCTCTTCTTAAAAACCTCCAGGGAAGGAGAGCTCACCACCTCCCGAGGAAGCCTGTTTTTCTTATGTTCTAAAGGAGGGTGGGGCTATCCATGGCTGTTAGTCAAAATGAAGACTAGTCATGATGCATACCTATTCTCTCCAGGATCAGAAGAGCATGCCTGTTATATTAGTTGCTTTGGAACACAGGCAGGATGGTGCTGCTGCAGCCATCTTGCTTATGGGCTTCCTAGAGGCACCTGGTTGGCCACCGTGTGAACAGACTGCTGGACTTGATGGGCCTTGGTCTGATCCAGCACGGCTTTTCTTACGTTCTTGTGTTCACTTTATCTTGCAGCTGAGAGACCCCCTTTTTAAAAAATATATATACTTCCCTATGTGGAAAAAATCCCTGGAATGAGGAAACTTTAGCCCAGCAAGAGGCAAGTTGGCCTTGAACATTCTCCAGGATGTTTTCTTATTGCAGGCAGCTTTGGAGGGTTTTTTTAGTTTTATTTTGAGGTGGGAGAAACTTTAAAAACAGTATCTCTTATGTGCTCCCTGTAGCAGACTCTGCCACCTTAACTGACTATAGGCATAAAGCTGGCCTAAATTGACGACTAACCAGGGTTGCCAGGTCCCTCTTCACCACCGGCGGGAGGTTTGTGGGGCGGGGCCTGAGGAGAGTGGGGTTTGGGGAGGGGAGGGACTTCAATGCCATAGAGTCCAATGGCCAAAGCGGCCATTTTCTCCAGGGGAACTGATCTCTATCAGCTGGAGATCAGGTATAATAGCGGGAGATCTCCAGCTAGTACATGGAGGTTGGCAACCCTATGACAAACCCCAATTTGCGGTAGTGAGTTCTAACAGTGAAGTTCGTGTGCGTCGCATGAAATGCCTCATCTTATGCACGCTGAACGGCTTACCAATCAGTTTTACTGGGTGACAACCTTGGGATTAACTTCCCCAGATCCTAAAGGAAGTAAACCCCCTCCAACATTTTACTTATGTACATCCCACTTTTCTCCCTCATGGGGACCCACAGGGGCTTATCACATTGTTCACCCCTTCCTCGACCTCATACTTGCAATGACAACCTTGCGAGGTAGGTTAGGTTGAGAGGTTGCGACGGGCCCGAGATCACCTGGCAAGCTTCCGTGGCAGAACAGGGATTCGAACACGGTTGTCCTAGACCAACACTCTAACCACTATACGAACGTATGAAGCTGCCTTATACCGAATCAGACCTTTGGGCCCATCAAAGTCAGTACTGTCTATTCTGACTGGCAGTGGCTCTCCAGGTGCTCAGGAGGAGAGGTCTTTCACATCGTCTTCTTGCCCAGTCCCTTTAACTGGAGATACCGGGGATTGAACCTGGGGCCTTCTGCATGCCGGGCAGATGCTCTACCACTGAGCCACAGCCCCTCTCCATTGCTTCAGGCAGAGAGAGAGGCCTAATCATAAAACCTTCACCAGTTCAGGGCACGGGAGTTCAGCCACGCGCCCATCAAGTGCCGACACGTAAGAGGTTTGGGAAACATATGGGAGTAGGATGCAAATAGGGTTGCCAACTCTAGCTTGGGAGATACCTGAAGATTTGGGGGTGGAGCCTGGGGAGGGCAGGGTTTGGAGAAGGGGGGGACCTCAGCAGCGTATGATGCCTTCTACCCTCCAAAGCAGCCATTTTCTCCAGGGGGATATGGTCTCTGTCATCAGGAGATCAGTTATAACTAGGGTTGCCAGCCTCCGGGTTGGGAAATACCTGGAGATTTTGGGGGTGGAGCCTGAGGAGGGCGGGGTTTGGAGAGGGGAAGGACTTCAATGCCATAGAGTCCAGTTGCCAAAGCGGACATTTTCTCCAGGGGAACTGATCTCTGTCGCCTGGAGATCAGTTGTAATAGCGGGAGATCTCCAGCCACCACCCAGAGGTTGGAGAAAAAAAGGCACCACTGTACCAATATCAAAGGAAATTAGTACAGGAGCGAAACATACAACAAGGTGCAAAAGTACAAACTTTATATGCTACAAAAATTCACAAGAATAACAAGGTGTCTACATGAATACACCAACAATAAGTACAAACATAGTTTGGCAACTTTGGGTTGCCAGAGGTTGGCAACCCTAGTTATGGTCCTGGGATAGATCCAGCTCACACCTGAAAGTTGGCAACCCAAGGTGCAATGAAGGCCTAGATCACCACTGCAATGAAGGCCTAGATCACCACTAGAAGAAGGCCTGTGAGGAATGGTTTGCTGCCAGGTATTGGCTGCCCAGACTCTTTTGGCTGAGATAAACAGGGCCTCCCGTGCTGCTGAACACGGAGGACGTCAACCCATAACATAAATGATTCTGCTGGGGAAAGCAGGACATTTAGTGCGTGTGTTAAGTGCCGTCAAGTCGCTTCTGACTCATGGTGCCCCTGTGAATCAATGTCCTCCAAAACCTCCTATCTTTTACAGCCTTGCTCAGATCTTGCAAATCGAGGGCCGTGGCTTCCTTTATAGAGTCCATCCATCTCTTGTCGGGTCTTCCTCTTTTCCTGCTGCCTTCAACTTTTCCTAGCATCATTCTCTTTTCCAATGACTCTTGTCTTTTCATAATGTGACCAAAGTACGACAGCCTCAGTTTAGTCATTTTAGCTTCTAGGGACAGTTCAGGCTTGATTTGATCTATAACCCACTGATTTGTCTTTTTGGCAGTCCACAGTATCCGTAACACTCTCCTCCAACACCACATTTCAAAGGAATCTACTTTCTTCCTATCAGCTTTCTTCATTGTCCAGCTTCCACACCCATACATAGTAACAGGGAATACGATGGCATGAATTAACTTGATCTTGGTGGCCAGCAACACATCCTTACACTTAAGAATCTTTCCTAGCTCCTTCATGGCTGCCCTTCCCAGTCTCAATCTCCTTCTGATTTCTCAGCTGTAGTCTCCCTTTTGGTTGATGACGGAGCCGAGGAATAGAAAGTCTTGATGTAAGAATGATAAATAAAATGGCCAATGCCATTTTTTGAAGCAATTTTGAGCCAGAGGTATTGCTTTGTATCAGACATGAAGAAGGGTGTGTTTTGCTTGTTTTTTTTTTTTGCCGAGCGTTGAGCAGCTCCAACTACCTGGTTTACGGTTTCCCTCGAAAGAGTTTTGGATCAGAAGATCAGAAGCAGCCTTATCTGAGGTGCCATTTTCCTCCTTTGCATTTTCTGCAGTGGTTCCAACTTGTTTCTGATTATTATTATTTAAAAAAAATATCAACCCAATAGACTCTTTGCCAACAGGCAGAACACAAGACAACGCCACCTCCCTGCATTAAAACTCTTCACGGCAGCTGAAGCCTGGTAAACAAGGACCAGAATTTATAGCGCTGCTCGGGCGGCTACGAAAACTAGAGGGTTTTAAAGAACCTGGCTATTCTTAAACTGCAAGGCGCTTCTGAGTTACTGCAAAGTAGCAATTTGGGGAGGGAGATGTCTATAACTAACTCCGTATTACTCCACGGGTATAATCATGTAACGTGGCTGATGACGGTACATTCAGCAGGGACAGAGCTTGCAGCCTAAACAAGGCACCGCGAAACGCATCAGGGCATACAGCCACAGCGAATCATAGAATCACAGAGTTGGAAGGGACCACCAGGGTCATCTAGTCCAACCCCCTGCACAATGCAGGACATTCACAACTACCTCCCCCCCACACACACACACACAGTGACCCCCTACTCCATGCACAGAAGATGGCCAAGATGCCCTCCCTCTCATGAACTGCCTATGGTTATAGACTCAGCATTGCTGACAGATGGCCATCCAGCCTCTATTTAAAAACCTCCAGGGAAGGAGAGCTCACCACCTCCCGAGGAAGCCTGTTCCACTGAGGGACCGCTCTGTCAGAAAGTTCTTTCTAAAGTCTAGACGGAAACTCTTTTGATTTAATTTCAACCCGTTGGTTCTGGTCTGACCTTCTGGGGCAACAGAAAACAACTGGGCACCATCCTCTCTATGACAGCCCTTCAAGTACTTGAAGATGGTTATCATATCCCCTCTTGAGTTTTGAGTATACCAGCGCCACGCGCAGCCCCATCTGCAAGAGGTAAACACGATGCAGCTTCTGCTGTGGGTTTACTGGGTTCCTGTCATAACCCAGTGAGCCACGGTAGTGTAGAGGCCAGAGCGTCAGCCTCCAATCCCTGGCTTCAAACCCCCACATTGCCATGGAAATTTGCTTGGTGACCCTGGGCCTGCCATACTCTCTCAGCCTAGCCTACCTCATAGGGCTGTTGTGAGGATAACATGGAGGAGGAGAGAACCATGTTTCCCTCCCTGAGCTCTCTGGAGAAACCTCAAGATTAAAATGTACTAGATAAATAACCCTTACTAGGAAGAGTAATTTGCACTAGATTTACCGGGGGGGGGGGGAGGAGGAAGAGGAGGAGGAAAGGAGTTATACCCTGATTTTCTCTATCTTTCAAGTAGTCTCAAACCGGCTTACAATCACCTTCCCTTCCCCTCCCCACAACAGACACTTTGTGCAATAGGTGGGGCTGAGAGAGTTCAGAGAGAACTGTGACTAGCCCAAGGTCTTCATGTGTAGAAATGGGGAAACCAACCCGGCTCATCAGATTAGAGTCTGCCGCTCACATGGAGGAGTGGGGAACCCAACCCGGTTCTCCAGATTAGAGTCTGCCGCTCTTGTGGAGGAGTGGGGAACCCAACCCGGTTCTCCAGATTAGAGGCCGCCACTCATGTGGGGAGTGGGGAATCTAGCCCAGTTCTCCAGATTAGAGTCCACCGCTCCTAACCACTACACCACGCTGGCTCGTGTACAGCCCAATCTCATCAGATCTCAGAAGCTACGCAGGATCAGTACTTGGATGGGAGAGCAAGGAAGTCGCTGATAGGTAAGGCAATGGCAAACTCCCTCTGCTTCTCACCTGCCTTGAAAGCCCCTCGCTGGGGTCGCCATAAGTTGGTTGCAACTTGACAGCGCTAACGTACATACCTGTGAAAAACCACTGGCCACACTCTTTGACGCATAGCTTTGAAGCAGAGACTAGAAAATTCTTCTCCACTAGCCAAAGCTGAGATTCTCAAGAAGCTGCTTTCTCGGTTTTCTACTTTTTCTGCTCCCCGGGAGAATCACAGGACTTCCAGTGTCGGCTCTCCCTCCTGCCCCCATATTGCTTTTTCCCAAACGCGCCTCAAAACTATTGCTAAAACTGCAGGCGTGAAAAAGGCATCCAGAAGGCGGTTAATTCAAACAGGGCCGGCACAGGTAGTCCACAGGGTTAGCCGGCGGTGGGGCGGCTATCGTTGTGCTTGGAACTGAACTCGGCTAGATCAAAAGGTAGTTGAGGGGGGGGGGTCTCCAAACCAGCTGGGACCCAAGCCAGCAGCAAGCACTTTCCCACACCCCCAGCAACCCTGCCTCCACCTCCCCAAGACAGGCAAGGGGACTCCCCTTGCCAAAGGGGTCACAATACTCAGGAGGCCGCTCTGAATGCAAAGACCCCATACGTTCTACTACAACCTTCAATCTGTGCAGTTCGCAAGCTCCGCATGGAGGTTCCCTAGAACAAACATTGTAGGGTGTGGTGTAGAAAACAGGCTGCCTAACCATACACCTCCTTCTCCTAAACAGCTGAGCTCAGAAGAAACGGGTGGGGTGGCCGAGTTGCGAAGCAGGACCCAGGTATTGCCTCCTCTGACTAAGCTTTGCAAACTTTTCAGAAAGAGAAGGTCAACATGGGCCAGACCCAAAAAGCGAAGGAAATTTCAGCATAACAGAGAGCCCCAAACTTAGCGGGCATGTGAGATTTGGTGACCAAGTCACAAATGGCTGCCCAGACATGCCTTTCTAGCCATACCCTTCCTCCTGATGTCATCAGAAGACTCGACCCTTCAATATTTGAGAGCCAGCGTGGTGTAGTGGTCAGGGACCAAGCCCTACAAGGAAAGGCTGAGGGAGCTGGGAAAGTTCAGTCTGGAGAAGAGGAGGTTGAGGGGGGACAGGATTGCTCTCTTGAAGTATTTGAAGGGCTGTCATTTAGAGGAGGGCAGGGAGCTATTCCTGTTGGCAGCAGAGGACTCGCAATAATGGGTTTAAATTGCGGGATGAAAGGTAAAGGTAAAGGTCCCCTGTGCAAGCACCGGGTCATTCCTGACCCATGGGGTGACGTCACATCCCGACGTTTACTAGGCAAACTTTGTTTTACGGGGTGGTTTGCCAGGGCCTTCCCCAGTCATCTCCCCTTTACCCCCAGCAAGCTGGGTCCTCATTTTACCGACCTCGGAAGGATGGAAGGCTGAGTCAACCTGAAACCAACTTCCGTTGGGATCGAACTCAGGTCGTGAGCAGAGCTTGGACTGCAGTACTGCAGCTTTACCACTCTGCGCCACGGGAGGAAAGGTACCGGCTGGATATTTGGGGGGAAATTTTTTACAGTAAGAGATTGACAGTGGAATGAGCTACCTAGGGAGGGGGTGAGCTCCCCCTCACTGGCAGTCTTCAACAGAGGCTGGACAAATACTTGTCAGGGATGCTCTAGGCTGATCTTGCATTGAGAAGGGGGTTGGACTAGATGGCCTGTATGGCCCCTTCCAACCCTATGATTCTGTGAGAGTCCTGAGTTCATGGGCGCTGATGGCAAATACCAGGATGTCAAGCTGAAAGAACCAGCTATGTTTAAAAACATATTACCATTCAGATCTTACCTCTATGTACAAGAAAGGCAATGTCTTTGGCCAGGTTGAACTGAGGCTGCAAAACTTTTTTTTTTAAAAAAAAAAACAGCTTTTAACGTGAAACTGGGACGGGGATGCATTTATAGCACAGCATTTGCGATCTGAGCTGCGCATTTTATTATTAATCGATGACATGACTGTAAGTTCTAGCACGGCTTTTATGTCATTTTCATTAGTAGTATTGTTCACCAAATGGAGTCTCTAATTTTTTTTGTGAGCCACACCCTGAGTGCAGGAAGGGCGGGACACAAATCCCTTAATAAACAGACAGAGAAAACAGGGTTAAGGGAGTATACACTATAGGATGTTCTTGGGTTGCGTTTTTGTATGGTTTCAAGCTTGCCGGGAGCCAACCAGCAGACCCCAATTCGGACGGAAAGGCAGGTATAAACTTTTCTCTAAAAATCCATTCTCAGCTATTTTAAAAGGAGAGAAGACGACACCGTTTTGGACTTCGGTGGGGGAGAGAAGCAAAACTTACAGCAAAGTTCAAAAGCTTTGGATGTACTCAAGAAAAAGGGGAAAGTATTCTAAGAGCTTCTTTTTAGTCTCGGGTAAGAACTGTATCAACATAGGCCCGTCACCCGTTTCTGCACCCTTCTGAACAATGGAATTTGATTCTTAGGCATGCAAACCCAATGTACCCCTATTTACCTGAAAGCAAGAGTAGGGGTTTTCCCCCCCCAGGAATGCCGTCAAAGAAATATAGGAGATGGTGTTAAATTTGCACACAAGTTACAGTTATGTATGGAACTAAACTTTGTACGTATAATCTCTTTTTAGAGTGGGCTGTCTTACATTCAGCCTCATCTTCCTTGCAGGCAAATATGGCCTTGCCCATTTATTGAGAACAATAATCGTTCGGTGTATCACACCAGACAGCTGACCAGATTCAGGCACTCCTGATGAATTCTCCCCCAGCATGGAGCACAACGCTGGAGGAACATTGGTGCTGCCAGCTAAAACACCTGAGCTATCTCCCCCGCCCGCCTCCCCCCCGGCACTCTTTCTGTCCCCAGGTACAAGCTTTGGCACGGCCAGAGGTTCAAGCCCTTGAGCATGAGCCAAAGGGCAACAGCAAAAGGGCTCTCAGCCCTTGGCTCATGCCCTTGAATTAGCCAACCATCCACCTCAAGACCACCCCAAGTTATAGTTGGTTACTTTCCGTTTGTTTTATTCAAATTGTATTTTTTCCTGTTGTGTTCATTATAAGCTGCTTTGGTTCCCTTGCGGAGAAGAGCAGCAAATAAATAAATACAAATCCCATGAGGGCTGAAAGACCGAGGTCGGCCCTCCAAATGGCATTCCTGACGTTCGAAAGGGAATGACTGTTTGCTCCGTCCGTTGAGGAGAGGTCAAGAAAAGCTTTAAACTCCAAGCTTCAGAAAGGTGGCAAAGCTCTTCAGGAAAAAGAACTTAATTTAGCTGAAGAGGTTATCCGTGAACACCTTCAAGGAGTCTGGAACGGTTCTTTCTTGGTGGTGTTCAGGAGGAAGGTGAGCCAGCTGCAGAGGACAATCTGACAGAGAAAGGAGGTCAGCTTCGGGCCCTCCCAGTCCTATGAATTTCTATTTCCGTCCGTAGCAGAAGCCCTGAATGGAAGCCAAGTCTTCAGAGCCGCAGCCGGACACAAAGGCCCCCATCCGCTACCCGCTGCCTCCTGGAGAAAGTGAGCACTAACTGGTCAACCGTGTGCTTTCCTCTAACCGAGGAACCCTCAGCTAGCTGGCTCAATAGACAAAACTCTTGCCTTTGATCAGCTGGGCCAGAAGACCAAGCCAGTCCCTGGCCTCGGGGGAAGAGGAGAACCATCAGAAGAAGAGTTGGTTTTTATATGCCAACTTCTGCTACCACTTAAGGAAGACTCAAACGGGCTAACAATCACCCTGCGGGGTAGGTGGGGCTGAGAGAGCTCGAAGAGAGCTGTGAATAGCCCAAGGTCACCCAGCTGGCTTCATGTAGAGAAATGGGGAAACAAATCCAGTTCAACAGATTAGCGTCCACCCTCATGTGGAGGAGTGGGGGACCAAACCCGGTTCTTCAGATCAGAGTCCACCACTCCAAACCACCACTCTTAACCACTACACCATGCTGGAGGAGAACGTAGGGTGAAAATTTTGCACTTTTGAACAATTACAATCGGAAATCATTTTGCAATTGGAAGAAATTGTGTGGACTCCCCTGTTACTATATTCTAGTCCTGTATTTAGCCCTGACCTGGATGGCCCAGAGTAGCTTGATCTTGGCGGATCTCGGAAGAGAAGCAGGGTCGGCCCTGGTCAGTACTTGGATGGGAGACACTCCAAGGAAGTCCAGGATTGCTACGCTGAGGCAGGCAATGGCAAACCACCTCTGAATGTCTCTTGCCTTGAAAACCCTACCACAGGGGTGTCAAACATAAGGCCCGTGGGCCCTGTCTGGCTCCCTGAGAGCTCTTATCTGGCCTGTGAACCAGCCGAGGCAGCCACCCCCACCCCTGATCTGGGCTGGCAAGGCATGGCCCGATCTGACCAAGTGACATTTATGTCATACCCAGCCCTCGTAACAATAAAGAACATAAGAAAGGCCCTGCTGGATCAGACCAAGGTCCATCAAGTCCAGCAGTCTGTTCACACAGTGGCCAACCGGGTGCCTCTGGGAAGCCCACAAACAAGACTACAGCAGGAGCCTTGTCCTGCCTGCGTTCCACAGCACCTAAGATAATAGGCATGCTCCTCTGATCCTGGAGGGAATAGGTATGCTTCATGACTAGTATCCATTTTGACTAGCAGCCATGGATAGCCCCATCCTCCATGAGAACATAAGGAAAGCCCTGCTGGATCAGACCAAGGTCCATCAAGTCCAGCAGTCTGTTCAGAATGTTGCGGAAACCCAGGGTTCGTGGGGGGAATAGCCCTCTCCTCCATGGACATGTCCGCTCCCCTCTTAAAGCCTTCCAAGTTGGCAGCCATCACTGCATCCTGGGGCAGAGAGTTCCAAAGTTTAACTATGCAATTTAATTGAGTTCGAAACCCCTGCCCTACAGGGTTGCCATATGTTGGCTGTGACTTAATGGCACAGTCCACATTTTAAAGGGACTAAAAACCTGGTGGGAAAGAAGGGTGAGGGGGAAATTTGGGATACATTGTTATGCGATGTTATGCAAGATCAATTAGTGAATACGAAAAAAATTAATAAATCAGATTTTAATCGGGGAGGAACTGTGGCTCAGTTGTAGAGCATCTGCTCGACATGCAGAAGACCCCAGGTTCAATCCCCGGCATCTCCAGTTAAAGGAACTAGGCAAATGTGTGTGTAAAATGCCGTCAAGTCGCAGCCGACTTATGGCGACCCCTTTTGGGGTTTTCATGGCAAGAGACTAACAGAGGTGGTTTGCCAGTGCCTTCCTCTGCACAGCAACCCTGGTATTCCTTGGTGGTCTCCCATCCAAATACTAACCATGGCTGACCCTGCTTAGCTTCTGAGATCTGACGAGATCAGGCTAACCTGAGTCATAGGGTATGGGAAAGACCTCTGCCTGAGACCCTGGAGAGTCGTTGCCGGCCTGAGTGGACAATACTTATTTTGATGGACCAAAGGTAATATTCAGTAGAAGGCAGCTTCATGTGTTCAATTTTTAAATTTTAGAAGAAGAGTTGGTTTTCATACCCAGATTTTCTATTTTTAAAAAGTCTCCAGCTTACCTTGTGAGGTAGGTGGGGCTGCGAGAGTTCAGAGAGAACTGTAACTAGCCCACGCTCACCCAGCTAGCTTTGTGTGGAGGAGCGGGGAATCAAACCCGGATCTCCAGATTAGAGTCCACGGCTCTTAACCACTCCACCACGCTGGCTCTTCACGCTTTACCTTATAGAATGCATCTTTAACAACGAATACGTTCACGCCTATGCTTAAAACCTCAAAACTGACTCATGAGCATCAATCAAACACAATGCACCGAAGCATGCTCTTTCGTACAAGAACAAGAGTGGGAGAATCTGTCATCTGAAGTTAAGCGTTACAGCACATTCCTGTGTGATTTATAACCGTGACCGGCTTAACAAACCTGCTACTCACCCACTACAGGTGTTAACTAAGTCAGCACAGCTAGAGAAAGGTCTCTGATTGTTCCTGATCTGATTTGGATTTTGCCTAATTACATTTCACTCTGTAATTCCTGCATTTTGTGGCCATTTGACCCTCGCTTAGGGAGACGCTGGCAGTACATACGCCTACAGATTAGCCTGTGAGATAAGCACTCTTCTTCAGGGCCTCTGCACGCGCGTGGAGAGAATCGGACACCTACGGCTTGAAAAGAAGATTAGACAGATTCAAGGAGGAGAGGTCTAACAGTGGATACTAGCCACGGCGACTAAAGGGAACCTCCACATTCAGAGGCAGTATACCTTAGAATGTCAGTGCCAGGAGGCAACATCAGGAGAAGGCCCTGACCTCTACGCCCTGTTAGCCCTTCAGAGTAACCGGTTGGCCACTGTGTGAAACAGGATGCTGGACTAGATCACTAGTCTGATCCAGCAGGGCTCTTCTTATGGTCACTAAGCCAGGCCTTAACAAATTTGCTTTGGGACTAGGAGCCAGACTCGTTTTTCAGTATTCAAAGTTTCATATCTTAAGTTCCATATTTTCAGATTACTGCTACCATGAAACCTAATAATTGCTCCTTCACCGTTTCTTGTAATTTTAGTAAAGTTCTAAAAAAAATTATGGTGTATGAACAAACACAGGAATAGCCCTGGTTTTCGTCGCTGTAGCAAAAATCTAACCCCTTAACCCCTTGGAAAGAAGGCGGCTGAGTGGAGACATGATAGAGGTCTATAAAATTATGCATGGTTTGAAGAGAGTGGACAGGGAGATGCTTTTCTCCCTCTCTCCTAATACTGGAACGTGGGGTCAGATAGCTGGAGGGTGAGAGATTCAAAACAGATCAAAGGAAGTATTTTTTCACACAACGCATAGTTAAATTGTGGAACTCCCTGCCCCATATGGGGTCGCGTAACTGAATGTGGGGGTCGTGAAAAATTTTCTGTTTTAAGGTTTCTGTTTTAAATTGTTTTAAAATAAATTTATTATTTATTTTCAGTAAACATTTGATTTGTATACCTATTTTATATACCTATATACCAGGGTCGCATAAAAACTTCTCGGGCCAAAAGGCGTCGCGAGTGGAAAAAGTTTAAGAAGCTCTGGTCTATTCTACTGCGTATCGCTTGTAAGTAGGATCCCACTATGAAATTTGGCATTGTTTCACGTGTCGTGTTAATACTGACGCCGGCTTCAGTTCTGGTTTTTGGTTGGTTCCAGACATTAAGCTGCCTTATACCGAATCAGACCCTCGGTCCATCAAAGTCAGTATTGCCCACTCAGACCGGCAGCGGCTCTCCAGGGTCTCCGGCAGAGGTTTTTCACATCACCTACTTGCCTAGTCCCTTTAACTGGAGATGCCAGGGATTGAACCCGGGACATTCTGCATGCCAAGCAGATGCTCTACCACTTAGCCACAGCCCCTCTTCATGGCTCTCCAGGGTCTCAGGCAGGGGTCTTTCACATCACCTACTTGCCTAGTCCCTTTAACTGGAGATGCCAGGGATTGAACCTGGGACCTTCTGCATGCCAAGCAGAGGCTCTGCCACTGAGCCACAGCCCCTCCCCTTCTACAACCTTAATCCTCCTAATTTCACTGTTTATTGAATGTCCCCTGCACACTCTGCGTAATCTGCCTTAAATCCAAATGAGAAAGGAGGCGTATAAATAACCTCAATAAAATAAATGAATAAATGTACAGGCGCCAGTCCAAGCTTCAACGGCAGACCTCCATCTGCGTTTCAAACCAACCAACCTTTTAAAATAAAACAAACCACACGAGCCAGCCCATCTAACAAAGACAGATACCGACATAATTAAAGACCTATGTTTAGCTGTCCGTTAAAAGCCTGAACAAGGAAACCGTGCTTACGTGCTAGAGGACAGCAACAATATATTTCATGGCTCAGCCGCTGAACTCCGGCCCTTGCTGACAAGTAGAACCACGTCACCTTTCTTTGGACAGGATTTGTTCCTGACCCAAGCTGAAACAATGGTTTTCAGAGAAAGCCGAATGGAGAGAGAAAATCTATCCCATCTGCATTCTCTTCTGCAAGGGGGGGGAGGAGGAGACTGTTGGCCTTCCCCCACAGATAATTGCTAAAAGTAGGTGCCGGGAGGGGGGTCAAACCTGCAAGGAAACCACTTCCTCTGGCTAGCAAGCCCTGTTTCCTTAAGAGGCGTTCAGGCGGGTTTTTTGTTTGTTTTTTACTATGGTTAGACAGCAGTAAGAGAAAAACACTTTGTGCATGCTCACAGGCACTATCATTTTAAGTAATATCCCAGACACGAACAGAGCCTGCAAAATCTTTGGGGCCAAGACCTGGCTAGCTTCAAACCCCATGCTCAGTCCTCAACGCCAATCCTGAGGAGGAGGAAGAGTTGGTTTTTATATGCCGTCTTTCTCTACCACTTAAGGGAGAATCAAACCGGCTTACAATCACCTTCCCCTCCCCACAACAGACACCCTGTGAGGTAGGTAGGGCTGAGAGAGCTGTGACTGGCCCAAGGTCACCCAGCTGGCTTCATGCGTAGGAGTGGGGAAACCAACCCGGTTCACCAGATTCGCCTCCGCCGCTCATGTGTTGGAGTGGGGGAATCAAACCCGGTTCTCCAGATCAGAGTCCACCGCTCTTAACCACCACACCACGCTGGCCGTGGGGACAACCCTTCCCTTCCTGCACCCTCTTTCCTTAATTCCCTTAATGAAACCCCAGACTTTTCTCAGAGACAGAATGGGGTTGGGATTCACTGATCTGGCCAGGTCTAAATCCATCTGGTTCCTAGAGTCGCAAATGCTAGTTTGTTTGTTTGCTAGTGACAGCGAGCAGTTGCCGAAGGCCCGGTCTCTGGACCCGGGTTTCCATTCATAGATGGTGATTCACTAGGTGGGAAAGCCGCTCACGTGGGTCTGTCCGGGCTGCCCTCCCCCAGCTAGGCCTCGGCTCTGGTCAAGTCTCTCCATTCGAGCCTTCAAACACGAGGGGAGGCCTTTGCCCCCTTCCCATGTAATGCTTCAAAAAGGAAAGCGTTCTAGCGGAAAAAAAACCCGGGCAGGGGAGAAGAAGCTGCTGCCATGCATTTTGCACGGGGAGCTGGACACACCAGCGAATCCTCCCAGGGGTTGTGCAAAACTCCCCCTTCCCCGATAACTATCAGTTGTCTCCCCTCACCGCAAGTCTTAAAGGGACAGATTAAAAGGAGGAAAAGGATCCTACCCCAGTAAGAGGTTCGGGGCCGGAGGACGCCTCGCTTCCATCCGGTATGCAAGAGACGGCACTCATCATTCTATTAATACTTGGGAGAATAACTTGGCCCATGCATAGGGAGAGAAGTAACCCTGTGGAGTCCGACAGCAAACAGCCAAGAGCTGGTTAAATGGGGGGGGGGGGAGAGAGAGATAGGAGAGAGAAGGTTTTCAGGCTCTCTCCCCGGAATACAGACGATTTAAAAGTTTTTGGGATCACAAACCCATCTCTCCATGGAAAGGAGGGTCATTCCTCTCTAAGCTACGCCAGATTTAGGCTGCAGGGGCAGCACGCTTTTAGCACTTTCTGCTAGGCAAGAGTGCTGTGCGATCCATTAATAGTATCAGTCCAAAAGAAATCTGTCCACGTTCCGACTGCGGTTCTATACGCATAGCTACCCCGATTTACAGCTGATGACTAGGAAATTCTATTTTGTTTCTATGAGATGCTGGCTTCTCTCCCCCCCCCAAAAAAAATATTCTGCAACATTCCAGCACATCTAGGAACTAGAACTCAGGGCACAGCTATGCAAGGACTGGCTTGGTTCTCAGTCCTTCCACTCAATCCCATAGAAGTTCCATGGGAGAAAGTAAAAAGGGTGCAAAATGGCAAACAGCAGAGAAAACCAAGGTCTTGCGCCCAGCGCTAGGATCACCATGGCCAAGTTTAGTCGTCACCCAGTGGCAAGCCACTGCCTTTAATTTCTCCCATACAAATGAATGCCTTCCATTAGGGTTGCCAGCCTCCAGATGGGACCTGGGGATACCCCGGAATTACAGCTCATCTCCAAACTACAGAGATCAGTTCCCCTGGAGAAAATGGATGCTTTGGAGGGTGGACTCTATGGCATTGTACCCCACTGAGGTCCCTGTCCTCCCCAGGCTCCACCCCCAAATCTCCAGGAGTTTCCCAACCTGGATCTGGTACCCCTCCCACTCCCATCCCCTGCTGGTGGCCAGGGGGGGACCTGGCAACCCTAGCTTCCATTCATCCCTATAGAGAAAATGCCAAGCAGAACTCAAGGACAATGTTGTGGGGAGGGTTACATCCCACCCCACTCTCAAAGACAACACATTTCCAGCCCCACTGTCACAAAAAAATAATAATACAGAACTACCACCATGCCTTTCTCTCCAGTAGAGATCCAAAATAGCTTCAGATTGTTCTCCATTTTATTCTCAATCCTCGGAGGACGGTTAGGCTGAGAGTGTGGGGTTGACCCCCAGGTCATGCAATGAGCTTCAGTGGCAGAGTGGGGATTTGAACTCAGGCCTCCTAGATACTAGCCTAACACCAACTACTACACCGCACTGCTCTCTGATGGGCTTTAATAATAAAGGGAGTATATCCAGTAGGCACTGTATTTACTCTAAAAGGGAGAAAAAACCACCAGAATGTAAGACGACCCCTCTAAAAAACGTTATATATTACGTTATATATAACAGGGTAGGGGGCATGGCTCAGAGGTAGAGCCTCTGATTGGCATGCCGAAGGGTCCTGGGTTCAATCCCCGGCATCTCCAATTAAAGGGACTAGGCAAGTAGGTGATGTGAAAGATCTCTGTCTAGAGACCCTGGAGAGCTCCTCCCAGTCTGAGTAGACAATACTGACTTCGATGGACCGAGGGTCTGATTCAGTATAAGGCAGTTTCATGTGTATTTTTTTGTAATTAGTGGACATAACTGTAATTTGTATGAAAACGTTAAGATGACCACCTCTTTCTCTTGAGGCACACCTGGAGAAAAATAAAACTAGCCACGCATCTGAGTAAATATAAAGTTAAATCAGCTGCTGGGGTTCCCTCCAGCATTACGTGATTTTGGCTCACATTCCTGGGTTTCACTCTGGATTAAGTGATCATGTCAACAATAGCAGGATGCCCTCAGGTGGGTGGAGTCCATTCCTCTAGAGACTGAACTGGTTTTACTGGAGAGATGCAGCCCTCTCCCCTCTGTTCCAGCCCTTCCTTAAAATGAACCACATCCAACTGCAATACACATACCCTCCGCTCCTTCCATATACCCTTCTTGCCCCCATACGGGCAACCAAGGGGCCTGCTGACACTCCCCAGCCCGGCAGATTAGGTCCCCTAGGGCCAACAGTGACCAAACCCTCCCAGAGAGACCGAGTGAATAGTTAACGCATAGTTAAATTGTGGAACTCCCTGCCCCAGGATGTGGTGATGGCTGCCAACTTGGAAGGCTTGAAGAGAGGAGTGGACATGTTCATGGAGGAGAGGGCTACTCATGGCTACTAGTCAAAATGGATACCAGTCATGATGCATACCTATTCTGTTCAGATCAGAGGAGAATGCCTATTATATTAGGTGCTGTGGAACACAGGCAGGATAACACTGCTGAAGTTATCTTGTTTGTGGGCTTCCTAGAGGCACCTGGTTGGCCCCTGTGTGAACAGACTGCTGGACTTGACGGGCCTTGGTCTGATCCAGCAAGGCCTTTCTTATGTGCTTATGAATGAAAAGATAGCTGAATAAGAAGGTGGGTCATTCTGGCTGTTTCTTTCCCCAAAAAGACAGGATCCATTGTATTATTGTTCCTCACGTGCAAACAGCGTGGTAACAGTCTGAATATTGTCGAAGGCTTTCACGGTCAGAGTTCATTGGTTCTTGTAGGCTATCCGGGCTGTGTGACCGTGGTCTTGGTATTTTCTTTCCTGACGTTTCGCCAGCAGCTGTGACAGGCATCTTCAGAGGAGTAACACTGAAGGACAGTGTCTCTCAGTGTCAAGTGTGTAGGAAGAGTAATATATAGTCAGAAGGGGGTTGGGTTTGAGCTGAATCATTTTCCTGCAAAATCATTGTCCTGATTAGCATCTTACCTTTGATACTTTTTGCAGGACAATGATTCAGCTCAAACCCAACCCCTTTCTGACTATATATTACTCTTCCTACACACTTGACACTGAGAGACACTGTCCTTCAGTGTTACTCCTCTGAAGATGCCTGCCACAGCTGCTGGCGAAACGTCAGGAAACAAAATACCAAGACCACGGTCACACAGCCCGGATAACCTACAGTCTGAATGTGTAGCTGCTCTACATTTCATACCCGCCTCCGACACGCCCCACCATTCGCTTAGCTGAAAGTTACCTCCAAAGCAATCCTAATAGGGTAGATCCTGGAATGCGCTGTCTGCAAGTTGATTTTTTTTTTAACCTCCGCCCAAGATGTGGCGGTGGAAAGGGCTGTCAAGTCGCAGCCGCCCCACGGCAAACCTGGCAGGGTTTCCAAGGCAAGAAAGGATCAGAGGTGGTTTGCCATTGCCTGCCTCTGCACAGCGTCCTAGCCCCATGCCCCTCTGGGAGCCAGCGTGGTGTGGTGGTTAAGAGCGGTTGTTGGGAGCGGTGGACTCTCATCCGGAGAACCAGGTTTGATTCCCCCACTCCTCCATGTGAGCAAGTGTAAAGTGATGCATATTGGGGCAAAAAATCCAAACTTCACATATACACTGATGGGATCTGTGCTGGCAGCAACAGACCAAGAAAGGGATCTTGGGGTGGTAGTGGATAGCTCAATGAAGATGTCAACCCAGTGTGCGGCTGCTGTAAGCAAGGCAAATTCCATGCTGGCTATAATTAGACGAGGAATAGAGAATAAAACTGCTGATATCATACTGCCCTTGTACAAATCTATGGTGAGACCACACTTGGAATACTGTGTACAGTTCTGGTCACCACACCTAAAAAAGGATATTACAGAGCTTGAGAAGGTGCAGAAAAGAGCAACCAAAATGATTAAGGGACTAGAGCAACTGTCCTATGGGGAGCGGTTAGGACGCTTAGGGCTGTTTAGCTTGGAAAAAAGGCGGCTAAGGGGAGACATGATAGAGGTCTATAAAATTATGCATGGTTTGGAGAGAGTGGACAGGGAGAAAATTTTCTCCCTCTCCCATAATACTAGAACACGGGGTCATCTGCTAAAGCTGGAGAGCGAGAGATTTAAAACAGATAAAAGGAAATATTTTTTCACACAACGCATAGTTAAATTGTGGAACTCCCTGCCCCAGGATGTGGTGATGGCTGCCAGCTTGGAGGGCTTTAAGAGGGGAGTGGACAGATTCATGGAGGAGAGGGGTATTCATGGTTATTAGTTAGAATGGATACTGGTCATGCTGCATAACTATTCTCTCTAGTATCAGAGGAGCATGCCTATTATTTTGGGTGCGGAGGAACACAGGCAGGATGGTGCTGCTGCACTCGTCTTGTTTGTGGCTTCCTAGAGGCACCTGGTTGGCCCCTGTGTGAACAGACTGCTGGACTTGATGGGCTTTGGTCTGATCCAGCAGGGCCTTTCTTATGTTCTTATGCTCCACATGAGCGGCGGAGGCTAATCTGGTGAACTGGGTTGGTTTCCCCACTCCTCCAGATGAAGCCAGCTGGGTGATCTTGGGCTAGTCACAGTTCTCTCTGAACTCTCTCAGCCCCACCTACCTCACAAGGTGTCTTTTGTGGGGAGGGGAAGGTGATTGTAAGCCGGTTTGAGTCTTCCTTATGTGGTAGAAAAATTCGGCATATAAAAAATAACTCTTCTTCTTCACCTGCTCCGACCCAAAGCTCTTGACACCTCCAACTAGCTAAGTTGTCTGCGTGCCTTCCATCTGTAACAGGGGTGTAAAACATAAGGCCCACGGGCCGGATCCAGGTCGCTGTGCAGAGGCAGGCAATGGCAGACCACCTTATTGGCAGTCCTAATTGAGATTTTAAAATCAGTGTGGTTAAGAACGGGGTTTTGGAGAGGTGGACTATAATCTGGAGAACCAGGTTTGATTCCCCACTCCTCCACATGAGCAGCGGACGCTAATCTGGTGAACTTGATTGGTTTCTCCTCTCCTACACATGAAACCAGCTGGGTGACTTGGGACCAGTCACACACTCTCAGCCCCACCTACCTCACAGGGTGTCTATTGTGGGGAAGGGAAGGGGATTGTAAACCAGTGGAGAAAGTCGGCATATAAAAACCAACTCTTCTTCTTCCTCCTCTTCTTCTAAACCCAGAAGAGTTCTGCTGCCCACGATCCCTTGCGTGTGGCACCTTCCACAGCCTAATCTGGTGAACAGGATTGGTTTCTCCTCTCCTACACATGAAACCAGCTGGGTGACCTTGGGCTAGTCACAGCTCTCTCAGCCCCAGCTATCTCACAGGGTGTCTGTTATGGGGAGGGGAAGAGAAGGTGATTGTAAGCCAGTTTGATTCTTCCTTAAGTGGTAGAGAAAGTTGGCATATAAAAACCAACACTTCTTCTTCTTCTAAAATTGCAGTCTTTTATGTGTGTTTTTTAAATCATTGTTGCTTTGTTTACATTGTAAGCAGCCTTGAGTTACACAGGGCAGAAAGGCAGCTAATAAAATGTGCAAAATAAACAAATGAATAATAAATAAATACGTTCTCCTCTTTCCCTTCAAATTCCACTGCTCCTCCCTCTTTCTTTTCCCTGTCCTCAATTTCACTATTCAAACCCCCACCACCACCCGCCACCCAACATACTGCAAAAATCTAGATATTGGAAAGAGATGCCCATAAAAACCCGAGGCAGATTACCGGCCTACCCCGCCAGCTCAGGACGAATGCATAATTTAGAAGCAGAATCCGCACCGCTCTGAGCCTTAAACCTAATTCCTCCCGAGCCGGCCAGAACAGATACGTTGCGCCGGTATTTGCCAAAAAGTGTCTTTGGCACGTTTCCAGTGGGAGAGAGTTCCGTAACTGCAACAGGAGGGGGGGAGGCGGCATCAGCCAGGGACATCTTCTCCATGTGTCCTTGCTGTCTGAACATGGCACAGAGCCGGTACCATTAAGGGGGGGGGGGCTGAACAGGGAGAGACAGGAGGAGGCAGGAACACTGTCAGGCTGCAGCTCGCTTAGAGCTACGGCGTCCTTGAAAGGCGCCCGGCAGCTGACCCTGAGGCCCGGGCAGCTTTCTGGTCAAAGCAATCTTACTCGGCCCCGCTTGGTTTTTTAAAAAAAAGAAATGCTCCCCCCACCACCACCCATGAGCTACTTGCAAGGAGAAGACATTTCTTCTGGGGAGGGGAAGGTGGAAGCCTGAAAGAATGAGATTAAAATTCCACGCTTGCAGCGGACGTCCCCCGTTCGGCTGCACGCAATGCCCCGGCTATGCCGCGGAGCGCATGCACTGCAGGAGCGGAAAACCTTTCCTTCTGCGAGGCGGCTGAGGCTCCTACAGAGCCTGATCGCCCGTTAAGCGGGCAGACGAGCGGCCAGATGCCCACGCAGGCTACCCCGACCCCCTCTCTGAGCAGAATGGCCCTCGAGGGTACAGAGCAGTGGTTTCCACACTTTTCGGCCCACCGCCCTCTTGGTTCCACAAACTCGACCCCAGCGCCCCCTACCCTACCCTATAAAAAGCATCCGTCAAAATAGGGGTTTGAAAGACACACTAAAGAAGATAATAACAATAACATTTCAAAACAGTAAAAATTAATTGCACATCTGCTCAAAATCAAATTAAAACTTTTTAGTTGAAATTCATTCGACAAAACTGATGAACTGGATCCAGTGGTACCAGCTCTTCAAAGTCTGATATTTTCCACCAAATTTGCCAGCATGGGGCCATAGCCTGATCTATTGTAAATTAGTGAACAACACAGTTGAAGGGACCGCCTCTAGCGTCCCCCTGCTGTCCTCTTGCCTCTTAGTGCCCCCCTAGGTAATCCCAACACCCCCCAGGGGGTGGCAGTGCCCACTTTGGGAACCACTGGTATAGAGGTTAGCCGCCAATGAAACAGACGTTGGCTCGCGTCTCTGCCCCAGTCTGTCTCTGTGCATAACCACAACTTTCTTCTTTGAAATCTTCCCTCTGCCCTGAACCCATTGGATTGGCTCACTTGTCTCTCTCTCCGTCTCAATACACCCCCTACCACCAAGCCACCCGTGGTAGCATACTGGCATGCGGAAGGTCTCAGGTTCAATCCCCGACATCTCCAGTTAAAGGGACTAGGCAAGAAGGTGATGTGAAAGACCCCTCCCTGAGACCCTGGAGGGCCGCTGCCGGTCTGAGTAGACAATACTGACTTTGATGGACCAAGGGCATTTCAGTGGAAGGCAGCTTCATGTGCTCATAATTCTACTTTACAGGGTTGATGTATGGATTGCCGTAAGGTTGTGTTAAGGGCAGCCCCCAGAATACTCTGTAGTGCTATACAAATGCTGCATTACTACAAACCGGGAGGCGTGCAGATTCTGGTGTGGAACTGACTCAGCATCCCTACTGGCTGGCCCAGACAGGATACCTAAAGGGGACTGCAATAAGGATCAGAAAGGAATTCCAGTAGCCTTTACCCACTGCCCCATGGGCCTCCTTTAGAAAGACCCAATTTGTGAATTACAGATCTACAAGCCAGCCTTCTAAAACCTTCTGAGCTTGGAAAGGCAGTTCCTAGACCTTGCCTTCTCTTCTCCTAACCCACTCCTTCCTCAAAGCCTTCCGTGGGTCACCTTCACCCCATCTTTGCTACACCTTTAAACTAGCAATAACCCACCCATCTCATCTACAGTCAACCACGGTGTTGGTTTTGAGTTCTCCAGCACTCAAAAAACCTCTAAACATCTCAGAGAACACCTTCTCTCCATTATACGCACCACGACCATCAAGAAGAAGAGTTGGTTTTTATATGCCAACTTTCTCTACCACTTAAGGAACAGTCAAACCAGCTTACAATCACCTTTCCCCTCCCCTCCCCACAACAGACACCCTGTGAGGGAGGTGGGGCTGAGATAGCTGTGACAAGCCCAAGGTCACCCAGCTGGCTTCATGTGTAGGAGTAGGGAATCAAACCCGGTTCGCCAAATCACAGCCCACCACACCAAACCACCTCTCTTAACCGCTACACCACGCTGGCTCAACGGAGCTTCTTCTTCACTGTCCTATCCCCATTGTATTTATTTTAGACTTACAGCCTTCCCTTCCCCCAGATCACAGGGCTTGACCCAGGGCGGCTCACAACTTTCAATAAACAATCTATCAACAGAGATAAAACCTACAAAACCTTAAAATACAATCCGTAAGATAATATCCTAGCATATCAGAATAAAACATCATCATTTGGCACCCGACAACCAACATCCCAGACAGCTGTCAAAAACAGGCGACACTGCTAATAGATGGCAGAAAGACGGCCACAGCCATCCTCAATGGTACGCCTGGCAGAATAACTCCGTTTGACAGGCCCTACAGAAACTAGAAAGATCCCGCAGGGCCCCGCATGTCGTCTGACAGCGAGTTCCACCAGGTAGGGGCCACTATCAAAAAAAGCTCTGGCCCTCATGGAGGTCAGTCAAGCCACCCATGGGCCAGGCACCGCCAGCTGTCCACATGATTAAGAACAAAGGGTTTATGGGGGGGATACACAGAAGGCACTGGCAAACCACCCCGTAAACAAAGTCTTCCTTGGAAACGTCGGGATGTGACGTCACCCCATGGGTCAGGAATGACCCAGTGGTTGCACAGGGGACCTTTACCTTTATCTTTACACAGAATCATAGAGTTGGAAGGGGCCATACAGGTCATCTAGTCCAACCCCCTGCTTAATGCAGGATCAGCCCAGAGCAGGGGTGTCGAACTCAATTGTTACGAGGGCCGGATATGATATAAATGTCACTTGGTGGGGCCGGGCCATGCCTCGCCAGCCCAGATTGAGAGTGGTGGGGGCTGCAGCCAGATAAGAGCCCTCAAGGGGCCGGATTCGGCCCCCGGGCCTTATGTTTGACACCCCTGGCCTAGAGTGTCCCTGACAAGTGTTTGTCCAGCCTCTGCCTAAAGACCGCCAGTGAAGGGGAGCTCACCAGCTCCCTAGGCAGCCGATTCCACTATCGAACAACTCCTACAGTAAAAATAAATAAATCCTAATATCCAGCCGGTATCTTTCTGCTCGCAATTTAAACCCATTATTGCGAGTCCTATCCTCTGCTGCCAACAGGAACAGCTCCTCTAAGTGACAGCCCTTCAAATACTTAAAAGAGCAATCCTGTCCCCCCTCAACCTCCTCTTCTCCAGACGAAACATTCCCAACTTCCTCAGACTTTCCTCCTCCCTGATCATCCTTGCCTGTCTCCTCTGCACCCTCTCGATCCTGTCCACATCCTTTTTGAAGTGAGGCCTCCAGAACTGCACCAATACTCCAGGTGTGGCCTGACCGATGCAGTGTACAGCAGAGCTATGACATCTTGTGCTTTGGATGTTATGCTTCTGTTGACGCATCCCAAGATTGCATTAGCTTTTTTTGTCGCTGCATCACACTGGCTGCTCATATTTAACTTACAGTTAAATATTTAACTTACGGGTGGACTGTAAGTTAAATATGAGCCCGTTAGTTAAATATGAGGAAGAGGCGGTCCCATATGTATGAAGGTCTCAGACCGTTTAGGTCAAACATGCCGAGTTTGTGTGTGTGTGGGGGGGGGGGGGACAACAACTAGAAAGTCCCTCTTGATGGCAAAATAAAACAGGAGTCCAATTGCAGCACCTTAACAGCAACTTCTTTCCTCTTCACACATCTGAAGAAGTGAGCTCTGACTCACAAAAGCTCAGGATGGAACAAACGTTAAGTCTTTAAAGCCTTGACCTGGATCGCCCAGGCTAGCCTGATCTTGTCAGATCTCGGAAGCTAAGCACGGTCGGCTCTGGTTAGCATTTACATGGGAGACCATCAAGGAAGAACACCAGGTTTGCTGCCTGGCAAGCAACAGCAAACCACCTCTGAACACCTCTTGCCTTGAGAACCCTACAGGGTCACCATACAATGGCTGCAACGTGACAGCAAAAAAAAAAAAAACCATTAAGGCGCCACCAGACTTCTGTTTAGTTTTGCTGCAACAGCCTAACACGTGCCTCTGCATTGGCTGGGAAGGGCAGGGTAGAAGATTAATAAAATAATAAGAATAATTCTCAACGGCTCCCCCTTCGCCCTTTTCTTAGAAATCGGTTAAAGTCTGAGCAGTTCACACAAGCAGGAAAAGCCTCCTCTCTGGGGGTGGCGTTCAATAGCCATGATTAAGAGGTTAACGACTCAAATCGGACACAGTACTTTTTCATGCATTTTTTAAACTACCACCCACCCTCTGTCCTTAGGAAAGGGAGGGATAGAAATGGAACTAAAATAAATGGACAGGGTTGTCTCTCAGGCCCTCTTCCTCCATCTCTGTTCTGCCCACTCTCGCCAGTTAACGAATGGTCAGATTCGGCCTCCATCAACTCTACCAAGTTTTAATCAATACGTGGTTTTAAAAAGTGCGTTCAGTTTCTCCTGTAAAAAAATAATATCGAATGGATATTATTTTTCTAGAATGGCAGCTGCTTCCAACTAGGGATGCCAACATTAGGGGAGGGGCCGTGGCTCAGTGGTAGAGCCCCTGCTTGGCAGGCAGAAGGTCCCAGGTTCAATCCCCGGCATCTCCAGTTAAAGGGACCGGGCAAGTAGGTGATGTGAAAAGACCTCTGCCTGAGACCCAGGAGAGCCGCTGCCGGCCTGAATAGACAATACTGATTTTGAAGGACCAAGGGTCCGATTCAGTGTAAGCAGAGGGATGAGCCAGGGCTCGGTTCTCGTGGCCGTTTCTTACATGCCCAGGGTAATGCCAGTTGCCACTTCAGGGTCAGGAAAGAATTTTCCTCCAGGCCAGATTGAAGAAGACAACGATGTTGGTTTTTATATGCTGACTTTCTCTACCCCTTAAGGGAGGATCAAACCGGCTTACAATCACCTTCCCTTCACTTCCCCACAACAGACACCCTGTGAGGTAGGTGGGGCTGAGAGAGCTCTAAGAGAGCTGTGACTAGCCCATGGTCACCCAGTTGGCTTCATGTGGAGGAGTGGGGAAACCAACCTGGTTCACCAGATTAGCATCCGCTGCTCGTGTGGAGGAGTGGGGAATCAAACCCGGTTCTCCAAATTAAACTCCACCTCTCTTAACCACTACACCACGCTGGCCAGGGATTCTGGAGGGTTTTTTTGCCTTCCTCTGGGCCGGGGTCACTGGGGGAGTGGGGGTGGTGATTGTCAATTTCCTGTGCTGTGCAGGGGGTTGGACTAGATGGCCCTTGAGGCCCCTTCCAGCTCTATGTTTCTATGTAAAGTCTTTACCAACGGGTAATGGAAGATGGCCTTACATTACAGAGTTTCTCAGAGAACTCTGAATGCCTAGAGAATTGGGTGTCCCCCTCTATGAGACTACAACCCTTTACCAGGATCTGTTCATTTTCACTTTAACTAGACTTCTCCTCTCCAACTAGTTTTTATTTATCCTAATTAGCCACCTTCATCCCTTGTCTGCCTGAATTTCTGACCTCTCTCATCATCCATTATGCTTAACTGCTAACTCTTGTTGATTTATGACGGGATCCTACCTCAGCTCCTTTCTACCCCATCTCCTCCCTTTTTCCTTTACACAGAGAATTTACACTTGAAAAATTCCTGACAGAATTCACACCAGAACTTCTCTGCCTCAGCTTCACACACCCCTTCGTCATCTTCCCCATAAATCTTCCCAGCATGATCGTCCTTTTGCATAACTGAAGAAGTGAATCTGTGACTTGCAAAATTTCATATTGAAAGAAATGTTCGCCATTCAGGGGGCAATGGACTTTTAAAATTTTATTCCCTTCCATGAGAATACAGGAGTTGGCAACCCCGGTGATAACACAAAAAACCCTTTTTCAGTCATATCCGTGCCCCATTGCTGCCCCCCCCCAAGCAAATATTAAACAGCAGGAGGCTCGTGTGGGGTCCCAGCCGCCAACAGAGAGACAGTCACTATTCCATAAAACAAAGATCCTATTATAACCAGAGCTGTTTGTGCTAAAAATAATATCAATCTTGCACACCAAGGTGTCCCAGAATCTGTGCCAAGAAAAACCGAAGCCTCCATATGTTGTGGAAATTTAGCAATTCTGCCTGTATTTTGCTTATTTAACATAACTGGATCCTGATTCCGCTAATCCAGGGGATCGCCAAGAAGCTATACAGAATCTCACATCCCCTCCTTCGGACCTCGCAAAATCCTACTGAGGCCATTCACTTTTATAAGATTTTGCCAGGCAATGGTGGTAAAAAGGGCCGTCAAGACACAGCCGACAAGAGCCAGCGTGATGTAGTGGTTAAAAGCAGTGGTTTGGAGCGGTGGACTCTGATCTGGAGAACCGGGTTTGATTCCCCACTCCTTCACATGAGCGGCGGAGGCTAATCTGGTGAACTGGATTTGTTTCCCCACTCCTCCACACGAAGCCTGCTGGGTGACCTTGGGCTAGTCACAGCTCTCTTAGTGCTCTCTCAGCCCCACCTACCTCCCAGGGTGGGTCTGTTGTGGGGAGGGGAAGGGAAGGTGATTGTAAGCCAGTTTTATTCTTCCTTGAGTGGTAGAGCAAGTCAGCATATCAAAACCAACTCTTGTTCTTCTTCTAAACTTTTCAAGGCAAGAGATGTTCGGAGGTGGTTTGCCATTGCCTGCCTCCAGGAGGTCAGGGCATTACCTACACACTTTCAAATCTATCTTTCCTGTAACAAGGACTAGAAACTTGATTCTTCACTCTGAAAACTTTAAAAAATACAAGTTGGTATACTCAGGATACTAAAATCTGCAGAATATAAACCAGAACATAAACCATGAAAGGCGAGAACAAGCATTCCCCAGAGCAGAAGGGTAAATACAGCCACACAGAATGGATTACACCCCAGTTCGAACTCTGTCTGAATTAGAATTCCAATGAGTTTGATAGGACTTTCTCCAAAACAGGCGCAAAGAGAACATCAGCGCCTTACCTCTCCATGATAGCCACAATCAATGAACAAAGAATAGGCTCCAGTCCTTATCAATGGTGGAGATTCTAAAGGAGAACATGGAACTTGGAGTGTGTACGTGCATGGAAGGAGACACTGTTATTCTACGGTTGTTACCGTGGAGCAAAAGAACTCATGTATGTGATGTGTGTGTTAAGTGCCGTCAGGTCGCTTCCGACTCACGGCGACCCTATGAATCAATGTCCTCCAAAATGTCCTATCTTTGACAGCCTTGCTCAGGTCTTGCAAACTGAGGGCTGTGGCTTCCTTTATTGAGTCCATCCATCTCTTGTTGGGTCTTCCTCTTTTCCTGCTGCCCTCAACTTTTCCTAGCATGATTGTCTTTTCCAGTGACTCTTGTCTTCTCAAAATGTGACCAAAGTATGACAGCCTCAGTTTAGTCATTTTAGCTTCTAGGGTCAGTTAGAATGTGATACTAGGTCTGATTCAGGATTCAAAAATCTATGAAGGGGACAAGCCTGGCAAAGCAATAGAATAATGGGATATTATCCAGTGCAGTGATTCCTAACCCCGGTACTTGTGGGCATCATGGTGCCCACCAGAGTGTTTCCTGGCACCCGCTGGCTTCCTCCCCAAAGCAAATTGTTGATCCTAGATTTCCTCCACGACATGGCCGTAAGAGGTGCTTCAGAAGCCAGCGGGAAGAAGAAGGAGTTGGTTTTTATATGCCAACTTTCTCTACCACTTAAGGAAGAATCAAACCGGCTTACAATCACCTTCCCCTCCCCTCCCCACAACAGACACCCTGTGAGGCAGGTGGGGCTCTAAAAGACCTGTGACCAGCCCAAGGTCACCCAGCAGGCTTCATGCGTAGGAGTGGGGAAACAAATCCAGTTCATCAGATTAGTGTCCGCCGCTGATGTGGAAGAGTGGGGAATCAAACCCAGTTCTCCAGATTAGAGTCCACCGCTCCAAACTACTGCTCTTAACCACTATACCACACTGGCTCTCTGGGAAGCATCACCTTTGGGTCTGCAGGGAGCGCCCATTTGGAAATAGCTGCCCCATCAAAGAAGAAAAGAGCAAGAGTCTAGTAGCACCTTAAAGACTAACAAAATTTCTAGCAGGGTGTGAGCTTTCGTGAGCCATAGCTCACTTCTTCTTTATCTGAGGAAGTGAGCCATGGTCCACAAAAGATCATACCCTGCTGAAATGTTGTTAGTCTTTAAGATGCTACTGGACTCTTGCTCTTTTCTACTGCCAGTGACATACTAACACGGCTACCCATCGTGATCTGTCTCCATTACAAAAGAGTATTTGGCCCAAAACCTGCCAACATTTTATAATCCCCCCCCATGGCAGCCATTCTGTAATCGGTCCCGCCTCCAACGGCAACCACTTTGTGGTGGTGTTCGGCCCACCCCCCCTTTCTCAAACTGCCAAAACTGCCCACAGGTTCAATAAGCTAGAAGACCTCCGATCTAGTACGTTTCCACCCCACCGTTCCTCCGGGAATCTCAAAGCAGAGTACATGATTCTCTGAACCCCATTCCTCTGAAATTTATTTTGGAATTTACTTTGTTTATATTCTGCCTTTGTCCCCAGCGGGGATCCAAAGTGGCTGACAACATTCTCCCCTTCTCCATTTTATCCCCACAATAACCCTGCGAAGTAGGTTAGGCTCAGAGTGTGTGACCAGTTCAAGGTCACAAAGCAAGCTTCAGCAGCAGAGCGAGGATTCAAACCCAGGTCTCCCAGATCCTAGTCCGACACTTTAGTTCTATTAGCTCTCTGTATCCAAAGGAAATAAGGAATCTCACATGATTACAGCAAAAGCCAATGGAAAACATCACAACACACTTGGAGCATCAAAGTAATTAAAGCAGGGAGTGAAGAACTCAATGGTTATGAGAGCCAGATATGACATAAATGTCACTTGGTCGGGCCGGGCCATGCCTCGCCAGCCCAGATGGAGAATGGGGGTGGGGGGCTGCCTCGGGGTCCGGATAAGAACTCTCAAGGGGACAGATCTGCCCCTCGGGCCTTACGTTTGACACCCCGAACTGAAGAAAGAGAACATCTTCAGCCAATAAATTGTTTGGTATGAGACACGGAAAATTTGGGCTCAGACCCTCACTTAGCTGCCGCCTTAGAGAATCAATCAACTATCCTGTCACCTAGTTTACATCACAAGGCAGATAAGCAATCCAGGTATCATAAAGCACTCCGTCGATCAAAAAGTACTACAAAAATCACCTTTCCCTCCATACCCCTCCCTTTCTGTGAATTCCTCTAAAAGTATGCAACTTGGCTCACTTGCTCAAGTTATCTGTAGCCCTCTGGTCGTGAGGCATGAGCACGGATTCTGAAGTTCAACTGCTTTCCGCCTCCCCTTCTGTAATTTTCTATGAAATTATTTTCTTTCTTCCCCTTGCATCTGAAGAAGTGAGCTCTGATTTGCAAATAGTCATGCTTGAAAAAAGTTTGTTAGTATTTACGGGGAGGGGCCATGGCTAAGTGGGAGAGCATCTTCTCGGCATGCAGAAGGTCCCAGGTTCAATCCCTGGCATCTCCAGTTAAAGGGACTAGGCAAGTAGGTGATGTGAAAGACCCCTGACTGAGAACCTGAAGAGCTGCTGCCGGTCTGAGTAGACAATACTGACCTTGATGGACCAAAGGTCCGATTCAGTAGCAGGCAGCTTCATGTGTCCATGTGTTCAAGTTCATTTACTTTCTGCCTGCTGCATTTGGTTTTCTGGATACTGTGAGTTGAAGGAAGGAACGGATGGTTCTGACTCTAGGTCTAGGGGGGCACTAAATGGTTTTTGGCCTGACTCCTCTTAAAGCAGTTTCAGCACTGGGGCAAATTACAAGCAGTCCGATATCTAGAGCAACCTGATCCCAAAGGCCAGAAGAGTCACAAAAAAGACGATAATAAAACCTTCTCCGTTGACTTGAGATCCAAGAAGAAGTCAGATAATTTTAACACAGAGACATGGGAGGGAGGGAGAAAGAAAAATTAACGTCAACTGCAGCCAAGTCCTGCCTGCTCTCCGCTAAGATGTTAATGCCGTTTTCTCTGCAGGGACTGGGCACCGGTGCCAACTTCACAAAGTGCCAAAAGCTGGCCAAAGGGACCCAGGGCGACCAGGAAAGATGCCACCCGAGCTCAAATCTACATAGCATGTATTTTGTGGCCTCAAACGAACATGTTCACTCCCCCCTCCCCAGGGATCAGCAAAGGTTCGGCGGGCAAACGAGGACAGGCGTTCGGGCATGGGGGCTGCCAAGCCGTCAGCTTCTACCGGTTCAGAAGCAAAGCCAGGAACTTTTGGTTAGGTACACAGGGGAGAACCGAGAAAAGATCCTGCCTTCCCCATCCCCGCTGGCAGGGCTCTGCACCAACCCACGGGGGGGGGCTAATCCTGCTCACAGCTGCCCCCCACACCAATCCTGCGCGAGGCCGCCCTGAACCTGTGCCAACCTCCCAGCTCCGTCACCGGAGCCATTTGCCTACCGGTGCATTCTTGGTCGCACACAGACGCAGCGATGTGTGACGGGGGGGAGGGGGAGGAAGATCCCCCCCCATTACATCATCAGGTTGGCGAGGAGGCAGGTGATGGCACCGAGTCTGGGGCAGAAAGTGAGCTGATGAACTCTCCTTTTCCCCCATGGGATGGGGGGAAAAAAGGGATCAGCAGCTGGAATTCCTGAACAGAGATGCCAAGAATCCCCCACGGAGGCTCACTGCGGTTTCTCGTCCAGCTCAGCCTCTTTCCTTCCCCTTAATCCTAGGTGCCCTCCCAGAGCACACTGGACCCATGTCGTACCCTCTGCCCACCCCCTAACCCCACTCCCCTTTACAAAGAAATGGGAGAGGAGGAGGATCAGACCCTTTCTCTCTCAAAAAATACCCCCATGTTAAACAAGCGATTGCTCAGGTTCACCCACCAGAGGATCGCTCCTAGCTCCGGACCCACTTACCTGGGCCTGGGGTAGATAATAGATCGGGAGGGGAAAGGCCAACAGATCCGCCCCCCAAAGGAAGCACCCCATCTGCGGGGGTCCGTGGAGAGCCAGTCAGAGGCTGAGCACAAAAGCAAAGGAACCCAGCGCCCAAGATCACACATGAAAGGAAAGGTTGCCAACCCCACCTAAACCAACCAGAGGGATATTTGCAGCCCCCCCCCCAAAAAAAAACAACACAGAGAGGGCTGTGCCAGGCAGGCAGCCATGTGGCAAAAGGAGAACCACTGGGCCTTAAGGTCCTTCCCAGGTCAAAAGCCCGTGAACCGCCTGGGGCAAGAAGAAAGGCCAGACAGGGAGGGGAGCCTCTCGGGTGCAGCAGCAGCTAAATCCTAATAAACTCAGCTCTACAAACTGGATTTATGGCCGAGGGGAGAACGACGGGGATCCCAGGATCTGAAAGTACAACACCACTCTCCCCTTTTCAGCTGCAAGGATGCAGCCCGGCTTTGAAACACCGGCAGAGTGGGAGGGTCGCTGCAAGGAGGAAACCAAGGAAGCCTAGATCACCAATGGATTAAGAAGCTACAAGAGATCGCCAGTGTTTGCCCCCCAAGCTAATGCCTCTCCTTTCGAGGGGGGGGGAGAGAAAGGAGGGAATGGGGAGGGGCTGTGGCTCAGCGGTAGAGCATCTGCTTGGCATACAGAAGGTCCCAGGTTCAATCCCCGGCATCTCCAGTTAAAGGGACTAGGGCAAGTCGGTGATGTGAAAGACCTCTGCCTGCGACCCTGGAGAGCTGCTGCCAATCTGAGTAGACAATACTGACTTTGATGGACCCAAGGTTCTGATTCACCGTAAGACAGCTTCATGTGTTCTTCTGCAGAATTTATTTTAATCTCCAGTTAAAGGGACTGGGCAAGTAGGTCATGTGAAAGACCCCTACCTGAGACCCTGGAGAGCCGCTGCCGGCCCGAGTAGACGATACTGACTTTGATGGACCGAGGGTCTGATTCTGCATCTTCGTGTTCTGATGCAGAATTTATTTTAATCCCCGGCATCTCCAAGTAAAGGGACCAGGCAGGTAGGTGATGTGAAAGACCCCTGCCTGAGACCCTAGGCAAGTAGGTCATGTGAAAGACCCCTGCCTGAGACCTTGGAGAGCCGCTGCCGGCTTGAGTAGACGATACCGACTTGGATGGACCGAGGGTCTGATTCAGCATCTTCGTGTGTTCTGATGCAGAATTTATTTTAATCCCTGGCATCTCCAGGTAAAGGGACCAGGCAGGTAGGTGATGCGAAAGACCCCTGAGAGAGCTGCTGCCAATCTGAGCAGACAATACTGACTTTGACGGACCCAAGGTTCTGATTCACCGTAAGACAGCTTCATGTTTTCTTCTGCAGAATTTATTTTAATCTCCAGGTAAAGGGACCAGGCAGGTAGGTGATGGGAAAGACCCCTGCCTGAGACCCTGGAGAGCCGCTGCCGGCTTGAGTAGACGATACCGACTTGGATGGACCGAGGGTCTGATTCAGCATCTTTGTGTGTTCTGATGCAGAATTTATTTTAATCCCAGGCATCTCCAGGTAAAGGGACCAGGCAGGTAGGTGATGTGAAAGACCTCCACCTGAGACCCTGGAGAGCCGCTGCTGGTCTGAGTAGATGATACTGACTTTGATGGACCCAGGGTCTGATTCTGCATAAGGCAGCTTCATGGGTTCTTCATGGGGAAAGAGGGTAAGAAGAGGGGAAAGGAAAAAGAGGGGGGTTTGAAGCACCCCCTTTTTAATTGTTAATGGGGAGGGGGGAGATCCATTGCAGCCAGGAGAGCGAAGCAGGGACTGGAGGCGAATCCTGCCCTAAGTGGAAAGAGCCAAAGCCAGGAGGAGGGTTAAGGAGAGGTCAAAGCGGAGCTCCTGCAGGATCAAGGCAGGCGGCCCAGTGCAAAAGTGGCTCCTGGCCGGGTTCAAAGGTCGTAGTGGATCCTATGTGTGTGTCTCCCCCCCCCCCATGGCTAAACGAAGGGGGCGTCTCTTCTTACCTTGGCAGCGGCTTCTGCTATGGCGAGTCCCAGTAATCCTCGGCCATGGCCGCCCCCACGGGCCGCCTCTGGACGCGGCTCCCCTCAGCCGCCCATGGTCGGCCGCCCCACAAGCTCGGGGTCCGCTCGGCTCCGCCCTCCCAGCTGCGCAGAGCCCCCTCCCCCTTGCCTGGCCGCCTCCCACCCTGCGACTGGCCAAAGCCCACCTCCGGGCAGGGCTTCACTCAGCCCTCCCCCTCGGGGCGTACCATTCCCCGCACGGCACGGGGGGGGGTGCGTGGGCCGAAGCCTGAACCTTTTCTAAAAGCTTTTCTAAAGGCGCCATTAGGCGGCTGAGGAAACAACGGGGGCGGTAAAGAGGGGGAGGAAACCTTTCGCTCACTTTCTCAAAGATTTAGCTTTCTTCCTCGGTGAGAGGACCGCAAAGGGCCTCCCCTCTTTCGTTTCACTTGGTAGCACCCCAGCGTTACTATTTTCCTGAAATGGGGGGGGGACGGGGACAATCCGTCGATGGGGATTTCTTAACGCCTTCCCCCGTATTTAACTAAAAGTTGACCATGTACGGATCTTTTTGAACTAAGGGTTGACTGGTATCACCGGAGACGTTCAGTAAATATTCAGTAAATATTGTAAAGGTGGCCTATTCTCCTCCCCTAGTTCTATAATGGTACATCCCACTCCGTCTCTCCCTCCCTCCCCTTAGCTCAACTAATCGTCCTTCGTAACTGCCGCCAGGCGCGCGCGCGCGCCAGGCCTGGCTTAGGCGATACCATGTTGATTTTTAGGGGGGTGCGTCAGCAGTTTTGTCTCGTCAGCCAGACGTTAGACAATGCGGCAATAAAACAACTGGCAATAAAGCAACTGGCAACGTGGCAACTTTGAGTCTTTCACAAGGCTCAAAAATGGCTTTTGGGAAAGCGCGGCGATCTCGGTCGCCGTTCCCTTCCGAAAACCCCAAATGGGCTCGCCCGAGCGGCTTTATCAGGAGAAGCATGGCGGGCGATACCATTAATAAACAAATAGAAAAGTGTGGCACCATAAAAGTTTGACGTGCTCGTTTCAAAAATCGAGTAGGAGTCCAAGAAAACGCGCTCTATTCGTTAAAAACAATTAGTTTGCGGAGAATAACTGGCGAGGGGAAAGGTCCACGTTTTGTCTCCTCCACAGGCGTTGTAATGGTTTGATCCACCCAGCCAAGGGCTGTGGGACGATACCACAGAGCAAAAGGGAGGAAGATATATTTTGTATCTATATATTCACATATTTAATAGATGTATTAAAAAAAAGATCAGCACTACGGATCTTTTATTTTTTAATGCGAGGATCTTTTGTGAAATGCCGTCAGTAAATAAAAAGAGGAAGTTTTGAGGGATGAGAATAATGTGTGTGTGTTCCCCCTCTATAAATTGACAATGGTTTGGCTCTCATACACGCCAATCTTTGGCTCCGACCATATCTCAAGAATAGAGGGAGGGTTAGATTCCCCCCCCCTTCCAGTTTGCAGTACTTTATAAATGACTGAGTCCCTGACTCAGGTAGATTTCCCCTGTTCATTTCCATCTTCTGCCACCAAATTGGAGCCACGTGTTATTCCTGTAGTTTTAAACAATCAGGATTTGTACAAAATTGAACCTTTCTTTTGCATTTTTTAGTTTTCAAAGCGCACTTTGCAATCGATTTAAAAATATTTCCCCCCCCCCCAGGATACTTTGTGAAATAATTGAAATAGGAGCCCTGATGTGGACACTTGAAGCTGCATCTCACAAATCTGCTGGCCTGTCCCTAATTTTTGAATTCTTTGGGAGGACTAAAATCTTGTATTGGTGCATGATAAAAACTCACATACAACAACCATTATTTCTTTGCATAGCACTTTCAGGTTTGGCAAAGAGCTTCACGTTCATCAGCACACTAATCGATACAACAGTCTTGCAAGGCAGGCCTGCTTTATTGATTCCCTTGTTGAAGAGCAGGGACTGGAGAAAGAGAAAGTGATTTGCCTAAGGTGATCTAGGGAGAGATCTGAAGCAGGCCTACTTGGAACTACGTAGTCCCATTGTATACACTATTACTTCCAGGAAAGTGTTCTTAGGACTGCAGACTTAACAATGACTTATCACCTTTTAATAACAGGTCCTTGTGCAGCAATTAGAGGTGCCATTGAAGGCATCACTTGTTTAAAAAAAAATGTCAACCCTATCATTAGGAAGAAGTGAATTTCTGGTTCAGTCAAATTTGTACTGATACAGATCCATTGTTAAGCTAAGCAGGTCCAGTCCTGTCAACTGCCTTCCTGCTTAGCAAACTTCCTAGAAATCATATGTAAATCGTTTTGTGGAACCAAATGAGTAAACAAACATGGGGAAACGAACTGTTTTTGTTTCCAGCTTTGGAACTAATACTGCCCGTGCCGGTGGTGGCCTCTATTCCCCTGTCGTTCCTCCTTCACTGATATCATTATTTAAAAAATTCAAAGACACCAGTGTAGATTTCCCCTGCTCTCTTCTTTGTGAGATCTTCTTTGTTTTGGAGTGGGGGAGGGAAAGTTTTCTAAATTCTAAGGCGCTAGTCCCTATGCCAACTCCTTGGAAATAAGGCTGCAGTTCAAATCTCACTTGGAAGGTTGCCAACTTCCAGGCGTGGCCTGGAGACAGGGTTGCCAACCTCCAGGTACTGAATAATAATAATGGGGGGGAGTCAGGTACGAAATGTGCAAGACAAACAATTTATCAACGTCAGGATGTGACGTCACCCCATGGGTCAGGAATGACTCGGTGCTTGCACAGGGGACCTTTACCTTTACCCAATATATAATTTCATACCATAAATTTGGTGTGTGTGTTTACCTTTACCCAATATATAATTTCATACCATAAATTTGGTGTGTGTGTGTGTGTGTGTGTGTGTGTGTGTGTGTGTATAAAGTGCCTTCAAGTCGCAGCCGACTTATGGCGACCCCTTTCAGTTGATAAATTGTTAACCTCCAGGTAGTAGCTGGAGATCTCCCGCTATTACAACTGATCTCCAGCCGATAGAGATCAGTTCCCCTGGAGAAAATGGCCACTTTGGCAATTGGACTCTATGACATTGAAGTCCCTCCCCAAACCCCAAAAACCCCCGCTGGTGGCAAAGAGGGACCTAGCAACCCTACCTGGAGATCTTCCAGAATTGCAACTGATCTCCAGACAACCAAGATCAGTTTTCCTTGAGAAAATGGCTGCTTTGGAGGGTGGAGTCGGACTCTATAACGTTATAGCCCACTGAGGTCCCTCAGCAGGATCCGCCCCTATACCTCCAGGAATTTCCCTACCCAGAATGGGCAACCCTATTTGGAACCAACCTGCCCCACACATAGGGTTGCCAGCTCCAGGTTGAGAAATACCTGGAGATTTTGGGGGGTGGAGACTGAGGAGGGCAGGGTTTGGAGAGGGGAGGGACTTCAATGCCATAGAGTCCAATTGCCAAAGCGGACAAATTTCTCCAGGTGAACTGATCTCTGTTGCCTGGAGATCTGTTGTAATAGTGGGAGATCTCCAGCCACCACCTGGAGGTTGCAAAGAAAAACCAAAACTTGAGCTGCCCTTCTGAAACCACTATACAAATTGCAGCTGCTATGGCTAAAGATGCTAACCTATTGATATAATACACTAAACAAGGCTCCAATCAAAGTTGTTATGTATTCAACTACTATTCTACAAGTATCTATTGAGAACTGTTGGACTCTTTTGTTTGAATGGTGAAACTGACAAGCAATTGACATGAGGTTATTTTGCTGTTATGCACTTCAGTTAATTTGTATCTGGATACAAGTTTAAATGTATATATAAAGAATAGTAGTTGAATACATAACTATCTAGAGGTTGGCAACCCTACCCACACATGTACATAAGGCTAAAGACAATGTCGTTTTCCAGTCTGGGGCAAAACTCTGGATACCTGATGCTGCCAGCTCCTAACCAGTCGGAACGGTTGCCTTATCAAGCACCCCGCCTCCATACCTTCTTAGGCATTTCCATACCTTCATCAGGCATTTCCTCTTAGGCATTTCCATACCTTCATCAGGCATTTCCTCATAGCATTTGTCTCAGAAGAGTAAAGCAGAGTAATGTTTAGAAAGCTGCAGGCACCAGAGATGGGAAGCCGGCCTGCAGCAGGAGAACGAGAATCCCAAGTTGAAGAAGACACGCTGAGAGAGAAGAAAGAAAACCCGGAGGGGTGGTGGTGGAAGGAAAGCTTAAGAAAAGGAAAAGCTCAAGAGGTCACCAGGAAACAGGGGTGACCTCTTGGCTTCTGACATTCTCTGCCAAAAAGGTGATACGAAAGAGCAGTGGGGCTCAAGCAGTCGGGGATACCTGCCTGTGGTAGTAATGCAAGAGCTACCTGACTGCTAAGTTCTATCCCTGGCATGTCGTGGGCAAAAGCTCTCTCTGCTTTGCACTAGAATGGCAAAAATGGAACCCAATATCAGAAGTGGCAATAAGAGCTGCGATGGAGAGACCCTGTCTCTCAGTCCGGACCAACACATTGGTGGAAAAGGGATGTCTCTATGATTCAGCTTGGTAAAGAGGGTTTTTTATTGGGGTATTTTAAAACATATTCTATTATACAGTTTATAAAACAAACAAGACAATAACAAACATAAGCATTCACACAGTCTTTTTTCACCCTTCTGGGGGTTCCGGCAAATAATTGCCATTTCAAAAATTCGCATTAACAAGAAGTTAATCTTAATATACTGCTCTATAACCTTTAGTTACAATTGCATTCATGACTAATCCAACTACTTTCCCATTCTCCAAATAAAGATTATACAATATTTATTATAGCTATTCTTAATTAAGCTTATTCCCCCTCTGGCTTTGCTGCACCCTTTTATATCTACTTTTTATTACATATGAAATCAGTTATCAAATCATCTCAGCTTATACCATTTAGGATATACCTGTTACTTGCATCTAAATACTAATATTTACTAACTTCTACTTTACTGTATTACACCTTAAATTTTGCATATTCTGAGGTATCTATTGTTTTAACTGCTTGCTGTGGCTATTTCAACGGTAATTTAAATTTTCTGTCTTAAATATGTATTTAATTTCCCCCTTCCCAAAGTGACGAATGTTCCTTTTTTTGTCTAAAAGCCTATGTGCTATATAGACTTCCTTGAATAAAGGAATGAATGAACTGCTTGCTGTATTTAAGTCTGTTGAACGGAACGCTGCAGTGAAGTACCAATTTGGTTGAGAGACGTCAAATATAGAGTGCAATCCTAAACAGACTAGGGATCGAGAGCCAGCGTGATGTAGCAGTTCGAGTGTCTGGCCAGCATCTGGTTTGAATCCCCTCTCTGCCATGGAAGCTTGGTGAATAACCTTGGGCCAATCGCTCTCTCAGTCTTACCAACCTCACAGGGTTGTTGTTGTTGTGTTGAGTAAATCCAGTGGAGGAGGAGGAAGAGGAGGTTTTTATATGCCAGCTTTCTCTACCACTTAAGGAAGAATCAAACCATCTTACAATCACCTTCCCCTCCCCACAATAGACAACCTGTGTCTGCCAGGAATCCTGGAATATCTCCAGGAATTCCCAATCTGGGACCTCTGTTTAACAATCCATCGACCAAGGATGCTTTCTCGCAGCCAGCCAGCTCTAAGCCCTGGCAAAATAACCCAATTCCGCCTGGATACCGGCACCGCCCGGAATACTCAAAGCAAGGATATGGGAACAGATGGCAATAGGAATGGAAGTGCGTGTGTATTTTTCCCGGTAACAACCACCCTCGAATGAGTCCCATGCCAAGTTTCTCAGCTGTAAATAGTGCAGCGCTGGTCGAGTGTTAAAAAAAAGGCTTCCTATGGCATCGTGACTCCATGCCGTGGCTAGCACGTGTCGATCGCATCAAGGGTTCTCACGTTGGAGGTCAGGCTGGGGCACCGTCGCTACAAGCGCAGAGCCTCTGGGCGGGCATTTGGGAATTTGATAGGCCTTGGGGCTGCCGTCCTTCCTATCCTCCAGCCTCGTGCGACACAGAGTTTATAGAAAGGTGCCTAGATGTGTGTTATGTGCCATCAAGTCGCAGCCGAGTTATGGTGACCCCAGCAAGGAACTCCTTACTTAAATTATATTGCTTAAACAGCCAAAAGGCCACAAGCAGCATAACATATAATCCCCAATATTAACCCTTCTTACAGAATCACAGAATCATAGATTTGGAAGGGGCCATACAGGCCATCTAGTCCAACCCCCTGCTCAATGCAGGATCAGACTACAGCAGAGGTTCCCAAACTTTTCGGGCCACCGCCCCCTTGGTTCCACAAACTCAACCCCAATGCCACCTACCCTATCCTATAAAAAACATTATTCAAAACAGGGGTTTGCATGACTCACTAAAGAAGATAACAATAAAATTTCAAAACAGTGACAATCAATTGCACCTCTATTCAAAATCAAATTAAAACTTTTCAGTTGAAATTTATTCAACAAAACTGATGATCCAGTGGTACCAGCTCTTCGAAGTCTGGAAAAAGATGATAGTTTCCACCAAATTTGCCAGCATGGTGCTATAGCTTGATCTATTGTAAATCAGTGAACAACACAGTTGAAGGGGCCCACCTCTAGCACCCTCCTGCTGCCCCATTGCCTCTTAGTGCCCTCCTAGGTAATCCCCCCCAGGGGGTGGTACTGCCCACTTTGGGAACAGAGCATCCCTGACAAGTGCTTGTCCAGCCTCTGCTTAAAGACTGCCAGTGAGGGGGAGCTCACCACCTCCCTAGGGAGCCCATTCCACTGCCGAACAACTCAACTCTTACTGTAAATCTCCCCCCCCCAATAATATCCAGCTGGTACCTTTCTGCCCCCAATTTAAACCCCTTATTGCGATTCCTCTCCTCTGCTGCCAACAGGAACAGCTCCCTGCCCTCCTCTAAGTGACAGCCCTTCAAATACTTAAAGAGAGCAATCATGTCCCCCCTCAACCTCCTCTTCTCCAGGCTAAACATCCCCAACACCCGCTCAGCCTTTCCTCGTAGGGCTTGGTCTCCAGTCCAGGCCCCTGATCCTCCTTGTCGCTCTCCTCTGCACCAGCTCGATTCAGTCCACATCCAGAACTGCACACAATACTACATATAATTACCGACTGCAAAAATTTAGCCACTAACAATGTATTTCTTTTATCTGTGCCAAATAGGAACCATTGAATTAAGCTTTGCGGGGAAAGATCAAATTTATAAAAGTAAAGTTGTCCTAAATATTTCTGCCTCAAATCATCCCAACAGCAGTATAGCAAAATATGTCCCAGGGTCTCTATATGGCCACCCCCACATACGCAACTTCTATCTGAATAGGGAATGCCTGAAAAGTGTCCTTCGGTAACCAGAGACGGAAACGCGTCCAGCCTAGCCAACATAAACGCTCTTCTGTATTGATATACCGTTAAATTAAAGACATACTGTAGAATGGATTTAGAGGGGATTAAACCGGGAGTGGCCACAGAGCAGATTTGCTGAGCTCTTTCCCGCATACTGCTAAGATCGAGATGTCACCCTAGATTTAATTTCATTCATCTCGTACGCCTCATTAGGGTTAAAACCCAGCCGCTGCAATCTATTTGCCAGCAAGGGGCTTCCAAGGCCAGTGAGGAGCAGAGGGGGTCTGTAGGGGTGCCAACCTCCAGGTACTAGCTGGAGATCTCCTGCTATTACAACTGATCTCCAGCTGGTAGAGAACAGTTCCCCTGGAGAAAATGGCCGCTTTGGCAATTGGACTCTATGGCATTGAAGTCCCTCCCCTCCCCAAACCCCACCATCCTTAGGCTCCGCCCCCAAAACCTCCCGCCGGTGGTGAAGAGAGACCTGGCAACCCTAGGGGTTTGCCATTGCCGTCTTCTGCAAAGTCTGCCTTGGAAGTCTCTCTTCTAAGCCCTGATCCTGCTTAGCTACTGTGATCTGATGAGATAAGGCTAGACCATGCTCCCTTCCCTCCCCAGGAAGGTGCCTAGTAGGGTTCCCAACCTCCAGGTACTAGCTGGAGATCTCCTGCTATGACAACTGATCTCCAGCCAATAGGGATCAGTTCCCCTGGAGAAAATGGCCGCTTTGGCAATTGGACTCTAAGGCATTGAAGTAGGGTTGCCAACCTGCTTGTTACGCTTACCTAGAGATCTTCTCAGTTCCGTTGTTACGTTCCCGTTGGATTGGGACCCAGTCAAGAACGCTCGTTGGTGTTCAATAAGTTTTGTAAAGTATATTTTACCTTTATTATTTTTGCAGAATTGTGACTTTCTCTACCACAACGCTTCCTGCTGAACTTCAAGGAAGAGATGTCTTGGAATTCGATATTTGTTTTGTGTTTTTTGGTTCATTATTTGTCCTTGCCGGTGGGCGATGTTATTATTTTAAACTGTAAGGAATGTGATGTTAACAATTACTGTAACAGTTTCACGAATAGCCTTTGCAACACCAGTTGTGAATGTAACTGGAGTTTATTTCTATTAATATAGTACAATAGTAGTGTTACATCTATGAGCCTTTGTGCTGTTATTTTGTGGTAACCTCCAGGTACTAGCTGGAGATCTCCTGCTGTTACAACTGATCTCCAGCCAATAGAGATCAGATCACCTGGAGAAAATGGCTGCTTTGGCAATTGAGCACTATGGCAATCCCCAAACCCTGCCCTCCTCAGGCTCCACCCGAAAAACCTCCTGCCGGCGGTGAAGAGGGACCTGGCAACCCTACATTGAAGTCCCTCTCCAAACTCCGCCCTCCTCAGGCTCCATCCCAAAAATCTTCAGGTATTTCCCAAGCCAGAGCTGGCATCCCTAGTACCTAGTCTCTTGCAAAGTCTTTAAGTACTGTGAATCACCCAAATCCACAATCCCAGATCTGCATCTTAAGATATTAATCAGAAATGCTACTAAATTAAACATAACTAGCCCTCCCATTGTTTTTTATCTGTGCATCGGGAAAATTATGCCAAATTGTGAGTTGAACGGGAAGTAGAGCTTGCTATTCTCAGGCTGGCATCAGATACAAGGCAGGGTAATTTCCATCTGAGGTATAACACTGCGTACTGACCAACTGGGTACATCTTGTTCAGTTACCCATTCTTCCTCGCCGTAGGCGAGAGGGCAAGAAGTTGTTTACAAGATGTCCACTCCCCGGGGCAGGGAGTTCACCATTTAACGCATAGTTCAATTGTGGAACTCCCTGCCCCAGGATGTGGTGACGGCTGCCAACTTGGAAGGCTTTAAGAGGGGAGTGGACATGTTAATGGAGGAGAGGGCTATTTGTGTCTACAAGTAAAACTGGATATTAGTCATGATGCATATCTATTCTCTCCAGTATCAGAGGAGTATGCCTGTTTTATTAGATGCTGTGGAACGCAGGCAGGATAATGCTGCTGCAGTTGTTTGTGGGCTTCCTAGAGGCCCCTGGTTGGCCACTGTGGGAACAGACTGCTGGACTTGATGGGCCTGGGTCTGATCCAGCATGACTTTTCTGATGTTCTTATGTTCTAAGTAGAGGGGTGGGGCCATGGCTTAGTGGTAGAGCATCTGCTTGGCATGCAGAAGGTCTCAGATTCAATCCCTGGCATCTCCCCCACATACAAAAAAAATCAGGTAGCAGGTGATGTGAAAGACCTCAACTGGAGACCCTGGAGTGCTGCTGCCAGTCTGAGTAGACAAAACTGACCATGACGGACCGATGGTCTGCTCAGTATAAAGCAGCATCATGTGCAAGTAACTCACTCCTGTAATCTAGGAGACATGCTAGAGTCTAGGGCAGTTGCCAGAATTCTTATGTGCAAAAGCTAGAATTTGGAGCTGACTGCTAGAATGCTTTGAATAAAACAATCTGCCCACACCCATGTGCCTCCTTAGTGCACATGCTTACACTATGGAGCCCACACATGTGCAATAAGGAAAGGGGAGGTTGAGTACAGGCACAGCAAACCATTCCACATGCCATTGCAGGAGAGCTGGCGAGGAGCATGCCTGTGCCACCTCCCCCCTAGGTGCTCCTCAGTAGGCTTAATTGAGGAACTGAGGCTCAGTGGTAGGACATCTGCTTTGCATGCAGAAGGTCCCAGGTTCGATCCCCCTTAGGGTTGCTCGGTTCCTCCCTAGCCACTGGCAAGGTATGGGGGGTAGGGTTACCAGCTCCTGGAGATTGGGGGTGGAGCCAGGGGAGGACAGGGATCTCAGCGGGGCACAGTGCCATAGAGTTCACCCTCCAAAGCATCAATTTTCTCCAGGGGGAACTGATCTCTATAGTCTGGAGATGAGCTGTTATTCCAGAAAATCCCCAGGTCCCACCTGGAGGCTGGCATCCCTATAGGGTTGCTAGCCTCCAGGTGGTGGCTGGAGATCTCTCACTATTACAACTGATCCCGAAGCGACAGAAATCAGTTCCCCTGGAGAAAATGGCCGCTTTGGCAATTGGACTTTATGGCATTGAAGTCCCTCCCCTCTCCAAATCCCGCTAAGGTTGCCAATCTCCTAGCGGGACATCTCCTGCTATTACAACTGATCTCCAAGCGACTGAGATCAGTTCACATGGAGAAAAAAGGCCGCTTTGGCAATTGGACTCTATGGCATTGCAGTCCCTCTCCTCACCAAACCCCACCTTCCTCAAGCTCCGCCCCAAAAGTCTCCAGGTATTTCCCAATCCGGAGCTGGCAACCCTACACCCCCCCTACCAAGGTCATCTAGCAAAGTTTCCATGGCCGAGTTACACCATTTGTAACAGCTCGGCAGCAGCCGGTACCAAAAGAGAACAGAATGTTCTTAAAACATAGGCAAGGTCTTGTCTGGGCCATAACCGGCCACAGCCAGCAACCAAGATAGCAAGCAAAAAGAGAACCTAAAGCAAAGGCTTGTCCCTTAAGGGATCTTGTTAAAATAACTGTCCAATACTATAAGAAAACATCAACAAACCTACAACTCCCCAAGATCCAACCCCATTGACTACACTGGCGCTAGGAGGGTTCAGCTCTGCCCAGGATGGCACAGCTAGCTTTATAGCCAGCCAGTTTAGGGGAGGGACTGTGGCTCAGTTTGTAGAGCATCTGCTTGGCATGCAGAAGGTCCCAGGTTCAATCTCCAGTTAATGGGACTAGGCAAGTAGGGGATGTGAAAGACCTCCACCTGAGAACCTGGAGAGCTGCTGCCAGTCTGAGTAAACAATACTGACTGATGGACCAAGGGTCTGATTCAATATAAGGCAGCTTCATGTGTCCTGCATGTTACAGATTAATAAGAAAGGGTAGCTGAAGCTACAAAACAGGGATTTGGGGAAGAATATAACAAGGAAATGGAGCCAGTTCCATTTAGTTTCCCCCAGCGGTTGAACAGGCAAACATACCGCAGTTGAGTACCTCCTCGCCTTCCCAAAACAAATTATTCAGTCTGGCCTAGACCTAACATGTCTGGGAGAAGCAGTTTCCCACTAGAGAAGCCAGCCTCCAGGTGGGACCTGCAGATCCCCCGGAATGAAAGCCAGGGTTGCCAAACTCCAGGTGGTGGCTGGAGATCTGCGGCTATTACAACTAATCTCCAGAGATCAGCTCCCTTGGAGAAAATGGCCGCTTTGGCCATTGGACTGTACGCATGGAAGTCCCTCCCCTCTCCAAACCCCGCCCTCCTCAGGCTCCACCCCCAAAACCTCCAGGTATTTCCTAACCCGGAGCTGGCAACCCTAATTACAGCTCCTCTCCAGACTAAAGAGATTAGTTTCCCTGGAGAAAACGGCTGCTTTGGAAAGTGAACTCCATGGCGTTGTACCCCACTGAGGTCCCTGTCCTCTCCATGCTCCATCCCCACATCTGCAGGAATTTCCCAACCTGGATCTGGCAACCCTGCCCCCCATCCTCCACCAGTGGCCGGGGTGGGTGGGGGATTTTGCAATCCTAGTTCCCACATCTTGTTTACAGGCGACTGAGAATGGAGCTGAAAAGGCCTGAACTCCCATTCTACGGAACGCCTTGTTCCCAGGCCCCCAAAACAGCCTTTCTGAGCAAAAGACACTCTTCACAAGCATCCGCGCGCCCACTCGCCCCGTCCAATTAAACAACAATCTGACTTTCTTTCTGTTTTTCCTGCCCGGAGCGGCCGGAGGATTGCGTTCCCCTCTCGGCTGTCAGCTCGGACATTCCTCTGTCAGATCCGGTTAGGCGAACTCAAGCGTGGGCCTGCCAGGGTTCTGCCCGTCACCCTAATGAGCATTAGAGCTGCCATGAAATTGGGAAGTGGTGGAGATCCGACCACCCGCACATGCCAAGAAACCGCAGGGAGATAAATGCCTGCATTTCAGAATTTAAATGAAGGCAATTGGGCAGGCCATTGGTGGATGGAAGCAGAAAAGGATGGCCAACTGACCCTCAAAAAACTGATTTGGTGTGATCTTGTGCCTTGAAAAAAATAATTCATGTATACCCCGCCTGGTATTCATGTATACCCCCACCAGCGTGAGGTAGTGGTTAAGAGCGGCGGACTTTAATCTGGAGAACCGGGTTTGATTCCCCACTCCTCCATATCTGGAGACAAATGGGAGAAGATATGTTTGCCAGCTCTCTACAAATCTCTCTGCTCTTAACAACAGGACCAACAGTAGAGAATGTGGGGTCATCAGCTGAAGCTGGAGGGTGAGAGATTCAAAACTGATAAAAGGAAGTAATTCTTCACACAACGCAGAGTTCAATTGTGGAACTCCCTGCCCCAGGATGTGGTGAAGGCTGCCAACTTGGAAGGCTTGAAGAGGGGAGTGGGCATGTTCATGGAGGAGAGGGCTATCCATGGCTTCTGGTCCAAATGAATACCAGTCATGATGCATACCTATTCTCTCCAGTACCAGAGGGAGTATGCCTCTTTATATTAAGTGCTGTGGAGCGCAGGCAGGACAATGCTGCTCCAGTCATCTTGTTTGTGGGCTTCCTAGAGGCACCTGGTTGGCCACTATGTGAACAAACTGCTGGACTTGATGGGCCTTGGTCTGAAGCAGCATTGGCTTTTCTTATGTTCTTAGAGGGTTACCAACAAGAATGGAGAAAAATGCCTTGCCCCTTTAACGGAGGCTTAATGGAACCTTATTTACCAGGCGATGTCCTTTATATCCAGCCCATTCAAAGTTTCAGCTGCCCATCCCCACCCCTTAAGCCTCTATTAAAGGGGCAGGGCGTTTTTCTCCCAGCCAGCTGGCAATTCCCATACTGCCTTTAGGGTAGGGATGCCAGCCTCCAGGTGGGACCTGAAGATCCCCCAGAATTACAGCTCATCTCCAGACTACAGAGATCAGTTCCCCCTGGAGCAAATGGATGCTTTGGAAGGTGGACTCTATGGCATTATACTAGGGTTGCCAACTCCGGGTTGGGAAATACCTGGAGATTTTTGGGTTGGCGACTGAGGAGCACAGGGTTTGGGGAGGGACACCAATGGAATATAATGCTAGAGAGTCCACCTTCCAAAGCGGCCATGAACTGATCTCTGTCGCCTGGAGATCGGCTGCGAGCAATCACCAGCCACCACCTGGAGGTTGGCAATCCTCCATTATACCCCACTGTCCTCCCCAGGCTACACCCCCAAATCTCCAGGTGTGTCCCAAACCTCTCACCCCATTCCCCACTGGTGGCCAGGAGGGACCTGGTAACCCTACTTTAAGGGCAGGTTCAGGGTCTCCTAAAGATAGGGTTGGCAGATCCCTCTTCACCACTGGCGGGAGGTTTTGGGGGTAGAGCCTGAGGAGGGCAGGGTTTGGGGAGGGACTTTAATGCCATAGAGGGGCCGTGCTCAGTGGTAGACCATCTGCTTGGCATGCAGAAAGTACATTATTCAATCCCCGGCATCTCCACTTAAAGGGACTGGGCAAGTAGGTGATGCGAAAGACCTTTGCCTGAGACCCTGGAGAGCAGCTGCCAGTCTGAGTAGACAATACTGACTCTGATGGACCGAGGGTCTGATTGAGTAGAAAGCAGCTTCATGTGTTCCATTGCAAAAGCGGCCCCTTTTTCTCCAGGTGAACGGAACTCTATCAGCTGGAGATAGGGTTGCCAACCTCCAGGTGGTAGCAGATCTCCTGCTATTTCAACTGATCTCCAGCCGATAGAGATCAGTTCACCAGGAGAAAAGGGCCCCTTTGACAATTGGACTCTATGGCATGGAAGTCCCTCCCCTCCCCCCTCAGGCTCTGCCCCAAAAACCTCCCGCCGGTGGCAAAGAGGGACCTGGCAACCCAGCTGGAGATCAGTTGTAATAGAAGATCTCCAGCTAGTCCTGGGAGGCTGCATGATGTGAAGTACCTTTTGGACGTCTTATAGTAACCTGATTTATACTTACCCTGTGTGGGATATGAAAATGATTGTGTATGACTATACACTCTTTAGAAGCAATTCTCTGAAGGACTGAAGGAGGATTCTATATTATTGTGAATTTGAAACGGCCATATCCTATTGAAGATTGTGGCTTCTCATTCCTCTTGAATATTGAACTTGAACTCATTACTTACTTGGTACTCTGCTGAGACCTTTGAAAGACTTTTTGCCCTTTGATTGTATATTTTGTATGTACTGTGTGTTGGTTATAGTGTGGTTACTTGTGTTTGTACATTGTATGTATATAGGTATCTCAGTAGCTGATATAAATAGCGCCTTGTCTGTAAATGTTCTTCGCTCCTATAGTATTTTCCTAACCTTTGGTATTAGTATAGAGGTGCTTGTTTCTCCCCCAGTACCTGGAGGCTGGCAACCCCACCTAAAGACACCGGGGCTCTCCTGCTCTGCTCTTGCCCAGGTGCCCGGCTCCGAAGGCCCCTGCAATGCCATCGGGAAGAGTAGCAACCTGGCGCCTGCAGCCGTGCTCCTCTCCTGGGCCCCGGCGACCTTTGCAAAGTTGCAGGGATGGATGGATGGATGGAGGGAGGGATGGATGGATGGATGGATGGATGGGGAAGCTGGTTTCCCAGCCCTAATTAAGCCCCGGCGGCTCCGCTGGCTCCGCACTGGCGCTTCCGGCCCGGCTGGCTGTGACCTACATCGCCCGTTGAATATTTAACAGGAGGCGAAAATAACCCGCCAGAACTCCCCGGGGCCTTTGATCGCCGCGTGGGGTCGACTTCAAAGAGTTCCTGGAAGAGGCGGCGCGCGCAGACCGCAGGGGGCGAGAAGGCGCCGCTCAGCCACTAGGGGGCAGTGGCGAGGCCCCGGCCCGAATGGATGACCTCTTCCGCCCGTGGCCCCCCTCGCTCTTTTTTTATTTTTTGTTTATTTTTGTTCATTTAATATATCCATAAAAATAATGTAATAATAACAAGAGAAAAAACAAATAGCATTTCTAATTTAACAATCAAATGACTTCCCCCTCTCCCTCTCCCGTCTAAAATTAAATTGTATAATCTTTTTCCATATTAACATACCACACCCTCATTAGCACATTATCTTGATACTTACAGGACAATGATTAGCACATTACTTTTGCAGGACAGTACTCAGCTCAAACCCAACCCCTTTCTGACTATATATTACTCTTCCTACACACTTGACACTGAGAGACACTGTCCTTCAGTGTTACTCCTCTGAAGATGCCTGCCACAGCTGCTGGCGAAACGTCAGGAAACAAAATACCAAGACCACGGTTACACAGCCCGGATAACCTACAAGAACCAATGTATAATCTTTTGCTAACGGAACTAATCCCAATATTATTTTAATTAATCTGGCTCTCTGGGAAGCATCACCTTTGGGTCTGCAGGGAGCGCCCATTTGGAAATAGCTGCCCCATCGAAGAAGAAAAGAGCACGAGTCTAGTAGCACCTTAAAGACTAACAAAATTTCTAGCAGGGTGTGAGCTTTCGTGAGCCATAGCTCACTTCTTCTTTATCTGAGGAAGTGAGCCGTGGCTCACAAAAGATCATACCCTTCTGGAAATGTTGTTAGTCTTTAAGATGCTACTGGACTCTTGCTCTTTTCTACTGCTGGTGACAGACTAACACGGCTACCCATCGTGATCTGTCTCTCCGTGTTTTGATTTCTAAAATATTGTTCTGGAGCCCCTGCAAGGCATGCCACTGCTTTTTGTGGCGGTATGATTTGTTTAATGCCCGTTACGGCTTTTACCCTGTCCCAATCAATACCTAATATAAAAATTAATACAAAGTATGAATAAGGGATTAGATCAATGAGTATCCTTTACATGGTCCCGCTAAAAAATAACTTTCACAGTACATTCTCCAAGCCTCCCATTCCCCCAAAAATTGTTCATTATCATTCTGATTTATCAAAGCTGTAAGCTTCGCCATCTCGGTCAATTCCAGCATCTTGGCCCCCCTCGCTCCTGTCCTTACAACGCATGGCACCTTTGGGCCTTAAAAAGATTGATTCGTGTATACCCCGCCTGGCATTTTTGTATGTCCTCCACCAACGTGGTATAGCGGTTAAGAATGGTGGGTTTTAATCAGACTTCTTTTCTGCTGCTGGTGAACCGGGTTTGATTCCCCACTCCTCCACATGAAGCCAGCTGGGTGACCTTGGGCCAGTCACAGCTCTCTCAGCCCCACCTATGTGGGGAGGGGAAGGGAAGGTGATCGCAAGCCGGTTTGAGTCTCCCTTAAGTGGTAGAGAAAGTTGGCATATAAAAACCAACTCTTCTTCTTCTTCCACCCCATATCCAGCCAAAAGGAACCCAGCACCAATGGAGGATGGTTTAGCAGAGCTAAGGTTGCCAACTCCTGCTTGGGAAATTCCTGGAGATTCTGGAGGGAGGGCAGGGTTTTGAGGGCGGGGGGTTTGCAGAGTATAATGCCCGGGCTTGGGAACTTCTAGGGTTTTCAAGGCAAGAGACTAACAGAGGTGGTTTGCTATTGCCTTCCTCTGCACAGCAACCCTGGACTTCCTTGGTGGTCTCCCATCCAAGTACTAACCAAAGCCAACCCTGCTTAGCTTCTGAGATCTGATGAGATCAGGCTAACCAAGGCTACTAAGTTCAAGGTAATTTTGTATTTATTTTCACAGCTGATTTATAGCAACCACCTAGGATTTCCAAGGCAAGAGACTAACAGAGGTGGTTGGCCATTGCCTGCCTCTGCATAGCAACCCTGGTATTCCTGGGTGGACTCCCATCCCAATACTAACCCGTAGCAGCCGAGATCAAGCTAGCCTGGGCCATCCAGATCAGAGCTTTTAAATGGCTAGTTAAGATAAAAGATGGGCACAGAAGACCCAGCTAATAAACGGACATTTTTAATGCAACATATTTTTAAGCCAAACACCATCCTCTCGGTCTCCTTTAGGCACAGTATGCTTTATAAGGCACCCACATTTCTGCTAAACCTATTCTGCAAAAACAATTCTTTCCCATACCGGGAGTCGAACCCGGGCCGCCTGGGTGAAAACCAGGAATCCTAACCGCTAGACCATATGGGAAAGCGGTGAAAGTTAGGTTTCCGCCACTAGGGTCAAGACGAAAAAAGGTAAGACGGGAAAGTGCGGGACTGCCACCTGCTGGTGGGAAATGCAAGTGCAACCCGAACTTTATGGTCAATGGAGAAAGTTCTGAAAGCAACAAACCAGGTGCATTTGGACCATTGCCTTTCCGGTCCTGAATTAACCACGTTTACTCGGGAGTAAATCCAACTGACCACCGGGTTGCTTGCTTGCTTTCGAGCAAATAGGGCTCAGATCCGTTCGGGTTGGGGAGGGGGGCATTCCGATTCATCCTAAGAGAAATACTTAGCTTTTTTTATTATCTGCGCGCAGCCCGATCCTATGCAGCTCGGCTCGGAATCCAACGTGGGGAAAGTCTCGTTCCCCGTTCAACGTGCCTTGGGATTGCAGCTTTAATGGACTGCAACCGGGGATTCCCACCCGGATCCTCCCATTTATGGTGGGGGGAGGATGCAGGCTGGGATTAATGGTTTGCACCTGGGTGGGATTAATGGCTGGCCCGCTTTAAAGGCGGCCTGGCTCCCCTTAGCCTGTAAGATCTTCCTCGGTCCCGTTGATCTGCTAGTAAAAATGGGGTGGCGGCTTGCAGTTAGGTGAGTTCCAAGTGGTGGAAGAGTTTCTGGAGTCTTGCGAGGATGGTGCATCCTTGCATGTGGGAATATAGTGCATCCTTGCACGTGTTTGCCTAATGCAATTGGGAGGGGGGGAGAGAACATGTCTTATCTCATGGCTTCTGGGGGTGGAAGGGGAAAGCCTGCCTGGTGGGGAGTCAGGTACTAAATGTACAAGAGGAACAATATATCAACTGGTACCCAGCCTCTGGTACAGAATTATATTCAAGGCTCCTAATGTATTCATGAATATTAATGTCAGTTCAATATTAGCAAAGGTGGGAAGGCGGCAGACCCTTTGGGGCTGGTAGGTGAATTGGGAGTGGCTCCAAATCAGCCTTGCTGCGCCCACAAGGGATGGAGTTATTAGCTTAATTTGATTTTTTAGCTTAATTTGATTTATGATTTATTTGCTTCATTTATACACTCCCTTCCCCCCCCATTGGGAACCCAAAGCAGCATACATCATTTTCCTCTTCTCCATTTTGTCCTCACAACAGCCCTGTGAGGTAGGTTAGGTTGAGTCACCCAGAGAACTTCCAGGGCAAAGACGGGATTTGAATCTGGGTCTCCCAAATCTAGGGTTGCCTGCTCCAGGTTGGGAAGGAGATTTTGGGGGTGGAGCCTGAGGAGGGTGGGGTTTGGGGGAGGGACTTCAATGGGGTGTAGGTTATAGAGTCCACCTTCCAAAGCAGCTGTTTTCTCTAGGTGAACTGATCTCCATTCAGTTGTAATAGCAGGAGAACTCCGGTCACCCCCTGGAGGTTGGCAACCCTACCCAATTCCTAGCCAACACTCCAACCACTACACCACACTGGCTAGGGTTGCCAGCCTCCAGGGGGTGACTGGAGATCTCCTGCTATTACGATTGATCTCCAGACGACAGTGATCAGTTCACCTGGAGAAAACGGGCATTTTGGCAATTGGACTCTATGGCATTGAAGAAGAAGAAGAGGAGTTGGTTTTTATATGCCGACTTTCTCTACCACTTAAGGGAGACTCAAACCGGCTTACAATCACCTTCCCCTCCCCACAACAGACACCCAGTAAGGTAGGTGGGGCTGAGAGAACGAACAGAACTGTAACTTGTCCAAGGTCACCCAGCTGGTTTCGTGTGTAGGAGTGGGGAAACGAATCCAGCTCACCAGATTAGTTTCCGCTGCTCATGTGAAGGAGTGGGGAATCAAACCCCGTTCTCCAGATCCGACTCCACAGCTCTTAACCACAAACCCCACCCTCCTCAGTCTCTGCCCCCCAAATCTCCAGGAATTTCCCAACCCGGAGCTGGCAACCCTAACAATGGCTCATATGCTGATCTGCTCCACCTTTATTTAGCAGGTGTGCTGAGTTAATCACTAAGGAGATACCTGAGACCTACCTGGCTATATTGGTTAGCAGAAGCCTTCCTCGTGGAGTAGAGAGGAATCGGTTAGGCGATCGGGACTTTTGAGTACTTTTTCCCAGGACTGGCCTGGTTTCTTGGGGCACCATTACTGGGGTTGCCAATCTCCAGGCAGGAGCGGGAGTTCTCCCTGAATTACTGTTGTGCTCCAGGTTTCAGAGATTAATTTCTGCACAGAAAATGGCAGCTTTGGCAGGTGGCATGATACCCTGCTGAGGTCTCTCCCCAGACGTGGCCCTCCCCAGGGTGTGCCTCCAAATCTCCAGGAATTCCCCAACCCGGAGTTGGCAGCCATAACCCACTGTCGTCATCTCCCCCTGTCTTTTCCAGATTGTTCCTTGCTGGCCTTCTGGCCCCCGGCGGCTTGCTTCAGTTGGCTCCGGCTACAGGTACCTCTGGTTACGCGCTTGCAGGATGTGTTCGCTGGAACCGAAGTGCGCATAGCGGTTTCCTTCTATTCCAGCTCTGGGTCTGTTCAAAGAGGAACAAAGCGTCGTCCTTCTTGTTCGCAAAGTAGGGTTGCCAGGTGCCCCCTGGCTACTGGCAGGGAATGGGAGTGTCAGGATGCCGGATCCGGGTTGGGAATCTCCTGGACGGCCTCCAGACTAAAGAGAGAGGGGCTGTGGCTCAGCAGTAGAGCATCTGCTTGGCCTGAGAGAGCCGCTGCTGGTTGGTCTGAGTAGACAATACTGATTTTCATGGACCAAGGGTCTGATTCAGTATAAGGCAGCTTCACGAGATTAGTTTCCCTGGAGAAAGTGGATGCTTTGGAGAATGGACTCCATGGCATTGTACCCTTCGGAGGTCCCTGTCCTCCCCAGGCTCCATCCCCAAATCTCCAGGAGTTTCCCGACCTGGATCTGGCCACCATTACCCTCTATCCCCTGCCACGGCCAAGGGGGACCTGGCAATCCTGGGGTTGACTCTGCCCCTCTTTCCTCATTAAAAAAAATATCTCCCTGTGCTGTTTCTAAGTGCTGTCAAACCGCTTCTGACTCATGGCGACCTGATGAATTAATGACCCCCGAAACGTCCTATCATTCACAGCTTTGCTCAAGTCTTGCAAAATGAGGGCCGTGCGTTCCTGTTGGTCTTTTACACATGGCTGTTTTGCTCGCTGTCACCCCTCTGACATCGCCAGGTCTTTGGTTATGCATGGCCGTTTCCGACTGCCAGAGCACACCTCGCTCTCCCCCTGCCTCTCTCCGCTTTTTGCCCACGTATTCAGAGACCTGTTTTATCTCGAATTTGAAAACGTGAGCGAAACGCAGGGAAACGCGGGGGGAGAGCGAGGCAGACATCTGACAGTTGGAAACGGCACGCATAATCAGAACGAAGACCCGAAGTCTTCGGAGGGGTGACAGCAAGTGAAATAGCCATGCATCAAAGACCTTAGGGAGTCAATCCATCTCTTGTTGGGTCTTCCTCTTTTCCTGCTGCCTTCCACTTCTCCTAGCATGATTGTCTTTTCCAGTGACTCTTGTCTTCTCATAATGTAACCAAAGCACAATAGTCTCAGTTTAGTCAATTGAATACTACTCATGAAGGAGAGGGGTATTCATGGCTACTAGTCAAAATGAATGCTAGTCATGATGCATCCCTATTCTCTCCAGGATCAGAGGAGCATGCCTATTATATTAGGTGCTGTGGAACCCAGGCAGGATAATGCTGCGGCAGTCGTCTTGTTTGGGGGCTTCCTAGAGGCGCCTGGTTGGCCACTGTGTGGATCACTGTGTGATCCAGCATGCCCTTTCTAATGTTCTTATGCGCTTCTAGGGACAGTTCAGGCTTGATTTGATCTAGAACCACTGGTTTGTCTTTTTGGGGGTCCACGGCATCCGTAACACTCCTCCAGCACCACATTTCAAAGGAATCGATTTTCTTCCTGTCAACTTTCTTCATTGTCCAGCTTTCACACCCCTACATAGTAATGTGGAATATTATGGCCCTTAAACTGTTAAAATTCACAGGGCTGGGGGTGAAGGTGGTGATTTTAACTGGGAAGACTGTCCAGCCCTGGTGCAATTCCTTATCTCGCGCACAAGATAAACGGCTACTGAGCCTTGACCATGTGAGCTATCACCTGCGTTGCTGCGGTTTGCATCTTGGGTTGAAGAAGCTGCTGGGGCATTGAGCGTCCGTTCCCGAACTTTCTTTCTGTCCTCCAGATCGTGTTGCTGTGGAGTGCCTGGGGAGCCTTGCCCGGCTCAAACTGAATCCGCGCTATTTCCAGAACAAATATGTCACTTTTGCTGCTGTTGGTGAGTCTTTATCTCCTCCTCCCGTTCCTGGTGCTGATCAGGGTGGAATATGAGACCCACACTGTGTACAACTTTCCTTCTTTCAATTGAGGGGTGACGAACCACGCTTCCCAGGTTCTAGAGAGCGGCCAGATCTCTGTCTTGCCTTCTTTGCTTAAAATAACTTTCTTAATGGCCATGAGCTTTCCTCCCCAAGGGGTGTAGAATAGTTTTATTGGTGCTCAATGCCTTTTGCTGCCGCCAAAAATTCTGCATGACATAATACAACTTGCTGAGGCCCACGTCTTGCTCAGAGATTTGAGGCCATCTTCAGCATGTATGGCTTCTGAGACCAACTGGCTCAGGATAGCGGTTGGCTGTACACTGTGTGTTGTATTTGGCCAGGTCCTTGGAAAGTGAGGGGATGTCTCCAACAATGGAAGTACAACCTTACGGCTACATTACCCCAAAATAAGGGCTCAGAAACCCAGAACAGGCTCTGCCGAACAAACTTTTTACCTTGAAGGAAGGTTGTTTTTCCTCACGTGTGTCATCAATAAAAAAGGGACTGCTTAATTTGCAGACAAGCTGGGGTTTTGTACAGTAATTAAAAAAGTGTGTGCAACTTTTCTTCGGCAGGGTTGTCTTCCTTTTGGGGCAGTACAGTATTTTGGATACATGCTGGTACATAGTTCTAGTTGGGGTTCAGTCTTGCATTGAGAGAACCAACGTGGTGTGGTGGTGAAGAGCGGCAGACTCTCATCTGGTGAACTGGTTTGGTTTCCCCCCTCCTCCACATGAAGCCTGCTGGGTGACCTTGGGCCAGTCGCAGTTCTCTCAGAACTCTTTTAGCCTCACCTACCTCGTAAGGTGCCTGTTATAGGGAGAGGCAGGGAAGGTGATTGTAAGCTGCTTTGAGACTCGTCAAAGTAGAGAATAGCAGGATATAAAAACCTCCTCTTCATCGGAGTGTTTTACCAGGATAGGACAGATCGTGCTGTGGAGCAATTCACTATTTCTAAAATGGTCTAATTCTCTGTCTTTCTAGACAAGTTTGGTAGGTCTTGGCCAATAAACCAGACCCTGGCTGCACAATGTGGATACACCATCCTCCAGGACGTCTGGGGAAACCTCGAATTCCATGCCTCCTTGGTCAGCTGCTATGCTCAGATGGTGGTATGTAAGACATGAGCCAAACTTCTAGATTATATAAGAAGGAGCCCCGCACTGATTCAGTTCAGGCAGCCCCAACCAACTTATACTTGAAACTAGAAATCTGCAGCCCAGGAATTAGTCCTAATCAGCTAACTACATGTCTAGTTCATCCCCATCCCACCCTCAATGAGTCCAACCCTCCCTGACCCCTTAAGAGTTTTTGGGACTCCAGTGACAGAAGCGGCAGCTTTGCGCGGAGAATTGCTTAAAGGTGCAACAGCCCTGTTTGGTGGTGACCATCTAGACCAGGGGTGTCGAACTCATTTGTGACGGGGGCTGGGTATAACATAAATGTCACTTAAGTCAGGCTGGGCCATGCCTCGCCAGCCTAAATCAAGAGTGGGGGGGGGGGTGGCTGCCTCAGCTGGCTGGCGGGCCGGATAAGAGCTCTCATGGGGCCGAATCTGGCCTGCAGGCCTTATGTTTGACACCCCTGATCTAGACCCCACCAGCTCCATCCTGCATTCTGAAGTACCCCAAGCACCCACTTGCCCGGATATTCTGTTTCCCTACTAACAAAGCCCCACCCAGTCTCAGATCTCCTTCCCCCTACCCTTCTGCCAGGTTCCTGCTTGTCTCTGTCCTGCAGCCCCCTAACCTCTAGACTTGTCCCATTGCATCCCTAACCTTCTGGGGCCTTATCCTAGTCCTTAGCTTCGATCCCCAGCAGTTGGAGTGTTCATAAACATTCCGTGCCTGCTGATCCGATCGCTGTTGGAGGCTTTGCCGCAACATGTTACAGCATGAATGATTTGATTAAGAAGCGCGTTCTTCCTCAGGGTGATGAGCAGTTCAGTCTGACGTTCCAAATCCTGGCAGCTGCAGGCCCAGAGATGCGTGATGCCGCTGCGCTGGTGGTCCCCGTGACGTGTTCCTATGGCCCATGGCAGCCGCGGGAAATAGTCTGTGAGGCAAACTACATGGAAGTGAGTTTGGTTTTTTTTTTTTAAGGAGGCTAAATAGCAGCTTTTAAGTACACGAGGAAAGCGGAATGGGAGGCTCAGAGTTCCTGTGCCAGTGTGGAGTAGTGGTTAAGAGCGGTGGTCTGGAGCAGTGGACTCTACTCTGGGCTCTAAGGGTTTGATTTTCCACTCCTCCTCATGAGCGGCGGACTCTGATCTGGTGAACCGGGTTGGTTTCCCCACTCCTCCACATGAAGCCAGCTGGGTGACCTTGGGCTAGTCACAGCTCTCTTGGAGCTCTCTCAGACCCACCTACCTCACTGGGTGTTGTGGGGAGGGGAAGGGAAGGAGATTGTAAGCCGGTTTGATTCTTAAGTGGTAGGGAAAGTTGGCATATAAAAACCAACTCTTCTTCTTCAAGTCCAACTCAGGAGCCATGAAGCTGTAACTTACTAGACTTGTGAGGGCAACCCTCCCCTGTTGCTGTGTTCTCACGTGACCCTCAGGATTCTCCACTCACCCTATTTTATTTTTAAAAAAATATTTTGAGGAATATGGGTAATGCAGTGCTGCATACAATTAACACAATACTTTTAAAAACCTCCACATATTTACAGAAACCTCTGATGATCCACTCCCCAAAAGGTAGGCTGAGCCATAGGGGATTCTGTTTTCTTTTTTTAAGAGCATGAGTAACGCTGGATAGGAATACCATGATTCCTTCCACAAACCTTTTAAAAATCCTCATATTTGGAAAGGCAGGCAATTCTCCTTTGTTATGCTGATTGTTGCCAGGTCTAGCCCCTTGGGGTCATCAACATATGAAAAGAGTAACTGACTAGCTCTTCACCAAAGTTTTGCAATTGTGCTGTTTTCCCCATCAGACACAAGAAACTACTCATATCCATATTCATTGTGAGTGAACTTGTTTGCTCTTGACATAAATAAAAATACTAGTACCTGGTTGGGGTTGGGACCAGGACAGGTCCAAAGTAGAGCCCTACAGTTGACTTCTCAGGTAAGTTGGCAACCTCTGCTGGAAGTAGTAGGCAGCATTCAGAGGTGACGGACTCTCCAGAGCTTCTCAGTTATGTTCTTCCACACCTCCAGGTTTCTGTAAGAAGGAACGTACCACCCATCCCTGATGGCTATCTTCAAGATCAGCCGGAAGACTGGGCAGCTGCCTTCCCAGAGGTAACTCCCTCCCATACCCTAGCTCAGGAGGCTGGGTAGCTGGCCTGGGGGGGCGGTTACTATCATGACGGAGTGTACAGAGATTCTTACGTGTCTCCTTGAGAGCCAGCATGGTGTAGTGGTTAAGAGCGGTGGACTCTGATCTGGAGAGCCGGGTTTGGTTCCCCACTCCTCCACGTGAGCGGTGGAGGCTAATCTGGTCAACTGGATTTGTTTCCCCACTCCTCCACATGAAGACAGCTGGGTGACCTTGGGCGAGTCACACTCTCTCAGCCCCACCTACCTCAAAGGGTGTCTGTTGTGAAGAGGGGAAGGTGATTGTAAGCCGATTTGATTCTCCCTTAAGCGGTAGAGAAAGTCGGCATACAAAAACCAACTCTTCCTCCTCTCGGTATAGGCCAAAGCAGGACCACCATCTCTCTGGCAAATCGTCTTCCACACGGACACCCAGAGGAAGGCAATGATGGTTGAGCGAGCTCATGCTGTTGGCTATGGAGTCAACACCACAGACTCGAGGATCGTGTTAAGGGCTCCCTACAATGCAACAGAAGCTCAGGAGATGGAGGTGGGTTTTCCATGGATGGGTGTACCTGTCAAACGTAGGAATCTGGAGGTGAACTGGAACTCGGGGCAGTTGCAGCATACGCCATCTTGCCCATGATCAACTGATGGCAAACTCCTTCCCCAGACCCTTGGGACAGATGAGAGCATGAGAAAAGCTCTGCTGGATCAGATCAAGGGCCACCAAGTCTGGCAGTCTATTCACACAGTGGCCAACCAGGTACCTCTAGGAAGCCCACAAACCAGACAACTGCAGCAGCATTGTCCTGCCTGTGTTCCACAGCCCCTAATATAATAGGCATGCTCCACTGGTCCTGAGAGAATGGGAATGCATCATGACTAGTATTCATCTTTATTAGTAGTCATGGACAGCCCTGTCCTCCATAATAACATCAGGAAAGCCCTGCTGGATCAGACCAAGGCCCATCAGGTCCAGCAGTCTGTTCGCACAGCTGCCAACTAGGTACCTCTAGAAAGCCCACAAACAAGACAACTGCAGCAGCACCATCCTGCCTGTGTTCCACCGCACCCAATATAATAGGCCTGCTCCTCGGATCCTGCAGAGAATAGGTATGCATCATGACCAGTATCCATTTGGACTAGAAGCCACGGATAGCCCTCTCCTCCATGAACATGTCCACTCCCTTCTTAAAGCCTTTCAAGTTGGCAGCCATCATCACAACATCCCGGGGGAGGGAGTTACCCAATTTAACGATGCTCTCAAAAGTATAGATGTTCAAAAGTACAGAATTCTGCAGCTTGCAAATTAGATGCAGCCTCTTATGTCCTGCAAAATGCACAGGTCCTTAGCAGAACCTGCCAGTGGTCATGTTCTTGGTCTACTTTCTAATGGCAATAAGTTGCTGGCTAACTTGTTTTTTTTTAGGTCCATGGTGTCCCCTTCTCTGCAGTGAGGTCCAGTACTTTTTACAAGCAGCGCTGGATGCTCCTGATGGTGGATACCGCTGTGGCCTGTCCCATAGGTAGGAAGAACAGGAGATGATTACTCCAGTTTTGGGGGCCCTTAAACACATGAAGCTGCCTTCTACTCAATCAGACCCTTGGTCCATCAAAGTCAGTATTGTCTACTCAGACCGGCAGCGGCTCTCCAGGGTCTCAGGTGGAGGTCTTTCACATCACTTACATGCCTAGTCCCTTTAACTGCAGATGCCGGCCGGGGATTGAACCTGGGACCTTCTGCACGCCAAGCAGATGCTCTACCACAGCCCCTCCCACAACCCACAGTGTCCTTGGTAGAAGCTTCATTTTAAACCCATAGAGCAGGGGTGTTGAACCCAATTGTTATGGGGGCCGGATATGACATTAGATGTCACTTGGTTGAGCCGGGCCATGCCTCGCCAGCCCAGATGGGGTGGTGGTGGCTATCTTGGCTGGCTGGGCCAGATAAGAGCTCTCGAGCCGGATCCAGCCTGCGGGCCTTATGTTTGACACCCCTGCACTAATAGTGTTGCCAGTCTCCAAGTGGTGGCTGGAGATCTCCCGCTATTACAACTGATCTCCAGCTGATAGAGATCAGTTCTCCTGGAGAAAAGGGCCGCTTTGGAGTTCACCATGGCATTGAAGTCCCTCCCCTCTCCAAACCCTGCCTTCCTCAGGCTCCGCCCCCAAAATCTCCAGTTTTTGCCAACCCGGAGCTGGCAACCCTACAGATATGACACAAACGTCACTTGGTTGGGTCGGGCCAGGCTATGCCTCGCCAGCCCCGATCGAGAGTGGGGGGTGTGTGTGGCTGGCTCGTGGGGACAAGCAATGACCTATTTTTCCCCATAGATGGAGTGAAGTACACAAAAGAGACCATCGTCTGGACTATCCCAAAAAGCATGTCTCCTCTCATGGTGGGAGTGAGCAATGTCAAAGAGCTACAGGTGGAGATGGGTATCAACCTGTCCAAGCTGCCCGCTCAAGACATCGCCAGTCGAGGATACCTGCTGGCCAGTGATAAGGATGTTATCACAGTGCAGATACCCATTGGTGCCCCGGACGGTACTTACAAGGTGAGTCTGATATAGGGTTGCCAACCTCCCTGTGGTGGCTGGATATTCTCCCGCTATTGCAACTGATCTCCAGCCGATGGAAATAGGTTCCCCTGGAGAAAATGGCAGCTTTGGCCATTGGACCCTATGGCATTGAAGTCCCTCCCCTCTCCAAACCCCACCCTCTTCAGACTCCATTCCCAACCCTACTTCCATGGCAGAGCGAGGACTCAAACCTGGGTATCCCAGATCTTACTCTGACACTCTAACCACTACACTGCACTGACTCTCAATTACAACTGGGTGGATGTGCTAGGAAAAGTGAAAGCTTTCTGCCCGTATGTCAGAGCGCTGGGCCTCCTAACCACTGGTCGGTTGTTGCTTTCTTCCTGTAGAGCTACGTAGCTGCTGGGCAACTGGTAACCTCCTACAAAATCAACCCCTTTGTAGAGCATCTGTGGGAAGACGACCGGAGGGGCATTACGAAGCATACCATCCTGAAAGAGATCAGCACCCCTCTGCAGCCTTCCCCAATCACAGTTACAGAAGGTAAATAAATCCATTGTGAATGAAGGCAGCAAAATTGGGATGAACCCTGCCCGTCTAGATGTTGGGGTCTGGGGCCACATGCTTGCTATGGGGCAAAGGCCAACTTGAACAGTCTTGGATTTGACTGCATGAATCCAGGTGAGTTCAGCCCTCTTAATTATGGCATGGATAAATACCACCCCCGTAGCGTTGCTTTCAATGGCCCATTGCTTTCAATGGTGGGGAAGTTGGCTAGGCTCCTCCCTAGAGATACATCGCGAAGTTCGCAATAGAGAATCTGACTGCTGTCACTTCACTATTTTACTCTGGATGGGGGCAACCCCTTCCAGACCCCCTTCTGGACCCCCGGACCCAATCTTCACCAAACGGGGGGGGGGGGTTCATGCAAGGAGAGTCCCTTGCATGATTGCTGCAAATTTGGGGGCTCTACCTCAAAAAATACCTCCCTCCAGGAGCTTTGCAAAGCCTGGGAAAAGCCGAACCCGGAAATGCTGAATAATTTCCCATTTTCTTTTCTGCGTTTGTAAATTTGGCTTTTGCTTTCTCCCCAGGCTTTGGCATTTGGTAAACCTGAACCCGAGATTTACCGAAATTGCTTTTTTCAGGTTTATTTTCAGTTCAGGTTTATCAATATGCATAAGCCTACCTTGAACTGACCATCTAGGTCAGCAGCCTTTCAGATGGACTGGAAGCAGAAGGAATAGACCCGTGACTCAAGAGGAGGTGAAGATCTGCAGGAAGGAAAGACCCTTCCTCAAGAGGATAATGGCTTGGCTTGTTGTGGTAACAGAAAAGGCTGGCAAGAAGGTGCCCCCTTGTGAGACAGAGCTTAGGAGCGAAGGAGATGTTCCTTTCCAGCATGGTGCAGTGGTTAAGAGTGGTGGATTCTAATCTGGAGAATTGGGTTTGATTCCCTACTCCTTTACATGGGTGGTGGACTCTGATCTGGAGTACTGGGTTTGATTCCCCACTTCTCCAAGTGGGCAGCAGACTCTAATCTGGTGAACCGGGTTGGTTTCCCCACTCCTCCACATGAAGCCTGCTGTGTGGCCTTGGGCTAGTCACAGATCTCTCTGAACTCTCTCAGCCTCACCTTCCTCACAAGGTGTCTGTTGTGGGGAGAAAGGGAAGGAGATTGTAAGCCAGTTTGATTCTCCTTAAAAGGTGGATAAAGTTGGCATATTAAAAACCAGCTCTTCTTCAGGAAGTAAAAAGGATCCATCTTTGCTGGCTGAGCAGCTGGGAGACTTTGGGTGAAAACGCATGGTCTCTTTAGCCTCCTTTATTCCCTGTTTCAGCCAGGATCGAACACATGCGTTTTCGCCAAGCGTGCATTCGATCCTGGCTGAATCCTGGCTGAAACGGAATAAAGGAGGCTAAAGAGACCATGCGTTTTTGCCCTTTGAGAAATGGCCTTCGAGCTTGCAAGGGAAGTTGCCCTGTCTGATAGTTACCTTTTATCCTGCAGGCACCAACATCCCCCTCCAGCTGTTCAACGTGTCTGTTGGGACCTTCCTGCCAGATGTGGAGTTGGTCAATGTGGAAGTGGACGGTTTGGGACCCTGGTCCCTACCGGAAGCTGAGAAGCAGGGCTGTAAGGTCGTTGGAAACAAGCATCCCAATAGCAGCCGGGACTTCTTGCTGCAGATCCCTTTTGACACACCTGGAGTCAAGAAGCAGGTGAGTCCTGCCTCTAGTTTAGACCTAGAAGATGCATGGGGTACCTGGACACATGATGGCCACTGGTCAACTTGAATGCTGTTGGGTGGTGTCTCTGTTTTGAATAGTTCCCGATGTGCAAGCTGGCTGGTATGGAAGTTTCACTCTTTAAGGCTTTAAATAGAGTGCCACTTGGGAGATCTGACCCTTTTTAGCAACTACTTCAGGCTGCGTGACCTAGATACCTCTGTGCTTCAGTGCACGCGCGCACCCCGTCCCTTGCCTGATTGAAATCAGAAGTCAGCCAGTTCCAGCGTTGTGATATTTTAACCATACAGCCTTGGCTCATTTGAACCAGGAACCAACCCGGTCTTAAATGTCCCCCAGGCCGACTTAAATGTCCCCTGGGCACGCTACCAGCATGGTGTAGTGGTTAAGAGCGTGGTGTAGTGGTGTGGTGGTTAAGAGCTGTGGTTTGAAGCGGTGGTTTGGAATGGCGGACTCTGATCTGGAGAACCGGGTTTAATTCCCCACTCCTCCACATGAGCGGTGGAGGTTAATCTGGTGAACTGGGTTAGTCTCCCCACTCCTCCACACGAAGCCAGCTGGGTGACCTTGGGCTAGTCACAGCTGTCTTAGGGCTTTCTCAGCCCCACCTACCTCACAGAGTGCCTGTTGTGGGGAGGGGAAGGCAAAGTGATTGTAAGCCGGTTTGAGTCTCCCTTAAGAGATAGAGAAAGTCGGCATATAAAAACCAACTCTTCTTCGCAAACGTTCCCCAGGCTGACTTAAATGGGCAACTCTATGTGGAAGGCAGGAAAGGAGGTTAGAGTCCGTTAGAGCTCAAGATAATGACTTGAGATGTGTTCGGCAAGGTCTTGGTAGGAGGGGACAATGGACATTCATGCCTGTTGGTGCTCTAAACTCCTTCCACCTTCCTTACGACTTGCTTACTACTTCTTCAAATAAAAAGCAGGAGCTTTTGAGTATCTAATTGGACAAACCACCCAGCTCATGAGCTACAGTTCAGAATGGAGTTGTACATGTAGAGCAGTAGTTCCCAAACTTTTTGAGTCATGGAGCACTTTTCAGGAGAGAAATTTGTCACGGAGCACTAATTTTCGCCTAACACCTAGATACTAAACCGAATTACAGTAGTATTTTTCTTTCCAGTCTCTTCACGGAGCACTAGGAGATGTTTTGCAGTTTGGGAACCTCTGATCTAGAGCATCTCCCTTGAGTACTTGTAATCTTTTGGTGGGGGCCAACCAGTAACTGAAATTTCATGTCGGCTAACCGAAATCCCCCATTCTTTTTCCAGTATGTGTCGGGAGCTATCAGAAACTACACCTTAAATGTCACGTTTGGATTCAGCGTGAGCCCCCACGCAGACCCCTTTGACGTCCCAGTCACGCTTGTGGTCCTAGTTGAGGATGCAGGTGAGTTCGGCTAGGAATGGTACTCGGTTTGATGCCTTTGCAACGGACGGCATATTGCAACAGAATGAAGTCATGAGATGGTAGGTGGCGGTTCTAATATCAGGGGGATGAACGGATGCCAAGCTGCTATCGCAATGCTCTAAGCCCTACCTTATTCTTATCCTGAGGTAGGAAGATGTTGTCTTATTTGACTCTGGAAAGTTTTGTAGCAGGGTCTCCAGCCACCACCTAGAGGCTTCCGGTAAATTCCCATTTCATAGATATTTTTTCAAGCTTTAAATTCTTCCGTGTGCTTGTAGCTTCATTCAGAAGTGTACCTTCCTAATATGTGTGGGTGGCTGGATAAGACGTCTTATCCAGCCGCCCGTACTTATTAGGAAGGTACACTCCTTTAACTTCTGAATGAAGCTACAAGCACACGGAAGAATTTAAAGCTTGTAAAAATATCTATGAAATGGGAATTTATCGGAAGCCCATTGCACGATATTCTTGCTCTGTTGCTTTTTGTTCCATGTATGGACTTTTATGGCTTGTGAGCATTCCAACGCCTTTTGTACGTAACGCTTTGCGTTCTTTATTGTACATTTTGGACTTTTGTCCTTTTGTTCTCATCAATTGCGGTTGTCTCTCTGAGGTTTTCCCCTCATAATATATTTTCTATCAGCATAATCCAGTTGTGATATGTAATTGCCTTCTTATTGGCTTGTTTTTACTTGTGCTTGGTTTTGAATTCACCCTCCCTGTTTAAGCACTAGTAGCCACTTTTTTGATTACTTACCACCTAGAGGCTGGCAACCCTATGCAGGCCAGAGAAGCGCTCTCAAGGGGCCTAATTCACCCCCTGGGCCTTCTTTGACACCCCTGCCCTAAGGGTCTCCATGAGTTGGTTCAACTTGACTGCATGTGATTATTAGGAGGTCTCAAACAAAGCCTGGGACCTCAAGTGTCTGACACTGTCAAATTTAAAGCACCACTGACTCTCTCTCTCTCCCCTACTAATTGAAGGAAGGAGCAGCTACAATTAAATGAAGGAACAGAAGCAATGGGGAGAAAGGATATAAGCAGTGGCGCCCCGATGTTGTGTAGGCAGTGTTCCTGCCTTTTTTGAGATACTGCCTCCTGTCCTCTAGTGTTACCTCAGGCTACCGGCTCCTGTGACGATGAAGCCCTCTACTTGGCGATAAGACGGGGCAACATGGACGAGGGCTGGCTGCCCTTCGTGGGGGACGCGTTCTTGACGCAGGAGACAGCTCAACAGCTTGGGTACAGCTTCCGTGACAATGGGACCCACCTAGCCCTGAGGGTGCCCCATCATGCTGCCCATGTGGCTTATGAGGTAAGAGGAACCCCAATTGTCAAAGAAGAGTTGGTTGCAGTACTGGAAGATACTACAATGAGCCCTGTAGGGGAAGGAAGCTTCAGTCTCTCTCCCCTCATGAGTTCCTGTCTAGACAATAGGAAGAATTTTCTAACCGTTCGAGCGGTTCCTCAGTGGAACAGGCTTCCTCGGGAGGTGGTAAGCTCTCCTTCCCTGGAGGTTTTTAAGGAGAGGCTAGATGGCCATCTGCCAGCAATGCTGATTCTATGACCTTAGGCAGATCATGAGAGGAAGAGCATCTTGGCCATCTTCTGGGCATGGTTACTGGGGATGTGGGGGGAGGTAGTTGTGAATTTCCTGCATTGTGCAGTGGGTTGGACTAGATAACCCTGGTGGTCTCTTCCAACTCTATGATTCGATGATCCTGGTAACACATGGTTGCTCCCTGAACAATCTAGATATCGGGCCAGCTTGTGGTTAGCAACGAATATGCTTTGGTATTGGTTGTGCATCTCAAAAATCGAAAACCCCTCTAAATCTCATTCTTTGTGGCTACATTTGGAAGCTAAAGGAAAGGTCAGGCAATGGTCAAAACGACTAGTTTTCAACCTTCAAAACATACAAGAACATGCCCTTACAGCTCGCTAGGTGTTGCAGTTGTGAGAACTGGAAATGCACCTCGTCTCCTCACAACTGCTAGAAGCTGTCAGTGTTTGATACTTGGGGCTGAGCCCTAGCTACCATCAGGGCCATTCCTTCCGCCTGTAAGTTATGCCATCCATAAACCACGGACCCTAATTCAGTAGCAGAGCAGTTGCCTTGCATACAGATGGTCCCAGGTTCTATCTGCAGCTAAAAGTACCAGGTAGCAGGCGATATAGTAGATGTGATGGAGAATGGTAGACTGATTGATAGGCTTGATATAAGGCAGCTTCGTGTGATAAGTGTTTCTGAACATATATGGAGGAGGAGATTACACAAACATACAGGGCGCTTCCGCATATGCCAAATAATGCACTTTCAATCCACTTTTTAATGCACTTCAATGATGGTTTGCAAGTGGATTCTGCCGCTTCACACAGAAAAATCCATCTGCAAAGTACATTGAAAGTGCATTATTTGGCATGTGTGGAAGCACTTACAGAATGCAGCTTGGGCACTCTGCCTCAAGGGGGAGACTCTTCTCCATATCAAAATTAGTGGGGTTCTCCAATCCGGATGGCCCTAAAGAGGCCCTGTTCTTGGTAAGCTTGTAATTCTGCCAGTGACTAGTGCTTGACCATTGGGTACTCCTTTCAATGAAAGGTACTTCATATTTCTGCTTAGCTTTTGACCACTTCTGGGCAAGAGTGAATATCGCCTGGAAATATCCACCTTGGGCTAAGGAGTCTCTGTTAGCCATAGGTTTGGGTAGCACGGCATAGTTTTTATCCTTGGGAAATGCATGTCACCTTATCTGGTCCCTTCTGCCTCTAGGAAGTCCACTCTTATGGGATTGTGGTGAGCTTCCAGCTGCTGCTGAAGGACCCTGTCACTCAAGCAGAGATGATGGACTTCTCCCTTGCCTGCAGCTTCTCTCCTAAACATCTCATTGGTACACGCTCCTCCTTTCCCAAACCACAAAGGGCACTTTGTTCTAATAGTACCCTTCCAAATGACATACTGGACACTCAAAGTCCAGTAGAGCATTGTTTTCCAGCCTGTGGGTTAGGATCCAAAAGTGAAGAAGAGTTGGTTTTTATACGCCCCTTTTCTCTACCAAAAGTAATCTCAAAGCGGCTTACAATCACCTTTCCTTCCCTCCCTCCCGCAAGGAGGGAGAGTTCAGAGAGAACTGTGACTAGCCCAAGGTCACCCAGCAGGCTTCATGTGGAGGAGGAGGGAATCGAACCAAGTTCTCCAGATTAGAGTCCGCTGCTCTTACCCACTACACCATGCTGGGTTGTGAAGGCTTGGAAAGTGGATCGCGGGCCAGCCCTCACTAATGGCCGCTCCTGCCCTTTGCATTGGTCTTTCTCTTCTCGTCCTCCATGTTAACATCTCACATTCTCACCTTCCAACTGTGACAATGAGGAGGGAAAATGTGTCCAGCAACTAGTAACTTTATGGTAGCAGCTGGAAGGAGGGGGAAATGGAATGCCACTTGCTTGGGGGCAGCCACACCCTTTGTGACAATGTTTCTGGGCTTCCCAACAACATCCAGTTGGCCACTGTGGAAAATAGAACGCTGGACTAGATGAGGGACAAAGTCATAGTTTCCCTGGAGTGCCAGAGAACCCTGGGCTGGCCCTGGATGGATGCCCTTACCAAGTAAATTTGTACTTGTGGGTCACCATACCAAAAAGAATGGGAACTACTGCAGTTGAGCAATAGTCCTGAGAGCCAGCGTGGTGTAGTGGTTAAGAGCGGTGGACTCTAATCTGGTGAACCGGGTTGGTTTCCCACTCCTACACATGAAGCCAGCTGGGTGACCTTGAGTTAGTCATTGTTCTCATAGAGCTCTCTCTGCCCCACCTACCTCACAAGATGTCTGTTGTGGGGAGAGGAAAGGAAGGAGATTGTAAGGCGGTTTGATTCTCCTTAAAAGATAGAGAAAATCGGCATATTAAAAACCAACTCTTCTTCTTCCTCCTCAACTTCAGATGGTGGAACCTATTCAACGAAGCCTGCCACATGGGGATTTGTGTCCTTATTCTATGCCTTCTTACCGGAGGAGGATATCTATCAATTATTCTTCGCAGAGATCCTTGGTAGTATGTTCCATACACAGCAAACCACCAATTATCTCATTAAGAGTTTTCAGCATCCTTGTCAAACTTCCAATTCTCAAGCTGTTTTAGGAGAAGCAATGATCGATTTACCTCCGTAATGGAAATAAGGTCTCTGATCGATACCCCAGTGCCACTAGTGTGGCTTAATTTCAGGCTGTGGTTGACAATCCTATAGAGGAAGTGGTCTCCTGTGGTCATGGGTAACTTTATGCAGCAGTAGGTATCTCTTGCAGACTGCTTCCCCAATGGCACAATGGTGGTCTCTGCCTTGAAGCTAGTCGGTATCCCGGACATGAAGCCCGCCAATCTTGTGCTGAGGGACAGACTCTGCAGGCCGGCTTTGGTGACAGAGGAAGGAGCAACATTCATCTTTAATGTGAACGCATGTGGGACTACCCGTAAGGTAAGAATGGCCCAAATTTTCTGCTGGAGGCTATGAAGACCTCTTCATTTTCCTGCTTTGGTACAAGGGCATTTGAGTTAATGTCTCAAGCGACTGGATTGACTTAGCATTGTTAAGTCGACAGGCCCCCTGAGGGCTTGGTCTTCTAACTGATGCTGTCTAATAGGTGCTGGACCCATTGAAATTGTAGCTTAAAGGTTGGGTGGTGTCAGCATGTTGAAGCCACCAGCTCTTGACTTGTTAACCGAGCGGCTATCTTTTCCTTCGGCCACGGCCTGGTTGCTGTGGTCAGCTGGCTAAGAGGGAGCAAGAAACCAAATCCAGATAGAGGAAAGTGATGATGGTTGGGAAGGCCGGTACTCTATAGGGAGTTGCACTGCTGGCGCTGGATGGGGTAACCTTATAACTAGGGGACTCTGTGAAAAGTTTGAGAGGGAGGGAGGGGCTGTGGCTCAGTTTGTAGAGCATCCCCCTCCAGCTTCAGCAGATGACCCGTGTCCTTGTATTATGAGAGAGGGAAAAAAGCTCCTCCCTGTCCACTGTCCCCATACCATGCATAATCCTTCTTTGTACCCAGCCCCACTTTAAAGTGTTGGCTAAGACATGCATGGCTTGGGACCCACATGCCTGAAGGACAGTGTGATCACTGTATGTGCTCTACGTTTTCCCTCCTGTGAGAGCATGGATCATGGCAGCCTGTTATAAAGATGACTCTGGAATAGGGTTGCCAGCTCTGGGTTGGGAAATACCTGGAGATTTTGGAGGTAGAGCCTGAGGAGGGTAGAGTTTGGGGAGGGACTTCAACACCATAGAGTCTAATTGCCAAAGCGGCCATTTTCTCCCGGTGGACTGATCTCTGTCACCTGGAGATCAATTGTAATAGCCGGAGATCTTCAGGTGCCACCTGAAGGTTGGCAGCCTTGCTCTGGAATGGGCTCCGGGCGCGTGGAGGGGGCCCAAGGCCACTCCCCCTTGCCCTGACTACGCAAAATGGTTCTGTATAAAGAAGTCTCTTAATTTAAACTAACCAGATGGCTGGGTTCTATTTTGTCTGCTGTTTTAAAGACAGCTGAGGGGGTTATGCTGGGGGTTTTAAAGCAGGATTACTGAATTTCTTGGGATGCACTGTAATTGCGTCTAAACTGCTTTGGGTAAAGAGGCAGCAGCACGGAAGTAGTTTATTGGATTCTGGAAATCTCTGCAGCTTTGGGTGGGAGCTGACTCTAGGGCGAACGCTAGCCCAGGTTCTCCAACAGCCTTAAGGACTAGAGACTTGTTTACACGGAGGCAGGTAGATGATCTGTCCATGGTGCCTTTCCATGGCACATAAAATCCTGCCCTTTGGGGTTTATGGCAGTCTCTCCTGGAAGAATCTCTGTCGTCGTAGACGGTGTTAAATAGGACAATTGGGTTTTAGACTTTCAACCCTAGACAATTGGGTTTTAGTCTTTCAACCCAGTGCAATGAAAATGCAGGCTACTGAGTTTCCCAGGTTATCTGGCCATCAGGAAGCCTGTTCATGCTTGCAGTCGAGCAGGGGTCCCCAACCTTTTTGAGCCTGCGGGCACATTTGGATTTCTGACTTGGCATGGGGGGCACAGCAACAAAATGATTGCCAGAGGAGGCGGAGCCAGCCACAAAACGATTGCCACAGCTTAACTTCGGTAACAGTGCAGATCCTTGTGCTGTGGTGGCAGCTGCTGCCAAAGCAACATTTTGCAAAATCTGCACAGCCAATCACATCTCCAGTAGTCACGGGCACCGTGTCAGGGACCCCTGCAATAGAGGGTATCTGGGGAGATTCAAGTACAACTTCCATGGATGGCTTTATGGGGGGGAAGCAGGCGGCAAAATCGCTGCTGGGTTGTTACACAGAGATTCCCCCCTCCCCAAACCTCCCCTTCCTCAGTTTCCACCCCCACAATCTCCAGGTATTTCCCAGCCCAGAGCTGGCAACCCTATATGTGCCTCAGGAAAACACTCCATCAGGCTTATAACATGTTGGCTGGGGTTCCCAACGCTACCTCGGCAAATGCTGGGAGATCTGGGGGTGGTGTCTGAGGAGGGTGGAGTCAGGAGAAGATATGATGTCACTTACGGGTGCTGCTAAGGATTGCCAACCTCCAGGTGGTGGCTGGAGATTTCCTGCCATTACGACTGATCTCCAGGCGATAGCGATCACTTCACCTGGAGAAAATGGCCACTTTGGCAATTGGACTCTATGGCATTGAAGTCCCTCCCCTCTCCAAACCCCACCCTCCTCAGACTCCCCAAAATCTCCAGGTGTTACCCAACTTGGAGCTGGTGACACTCCAGGCTGCTCCCTAGTGTCTATGGTTTCTACCACAATGCTTTAGGAATTCCATAATGCTTTAGAAATTCCACAATGCTTCAGGAATTTTTCCTAGTCTCTATGGTTTTTACCATAGAGACTAGGGGGAAATTCCTAAAACATTGTGGAAGCCATGTTCTTCTTTTTTTACAGTTCTTCAGGGAGGGGAAATGGGATCTAGTACTTCTCCACCCTGGGTGGGTGAATGGAAGCACAGCAGTCTGCTGCTACTACATTGTACCCCAGGCCCAGCAAGACCCTGAGGGCTTACTGTAGCATTTCTCAGGTCCCCGGCCAAGGGGACCAAAGATCTGACACTCCCCCAGATCTTTAATCCCCACTCCTCCTAGGTTTTTAACACAAGGTGGAAGAAGTTGGACTAACCCTCAAAACCTAGCTTCTTCTGTCAGATCTTAACTTACCGAGTATTGCTCATATTGGCTGCTTTACTGCTCTGGTTGGAGTGCATATCTGCGCCCTGCCTGTCATAAGCGGGTATAATCATAACAATTCTTTTTTCCCCCCTTCAAAATCTGCTTGCAGTTCGAGAATGCCACCATGACATATGAGAATGAAGTCCTGTATGTCCCCCCAGGTCAAGCGGCACCAGTCTATCAGTAAGTACTTGCGAGTCAGTGGGAGAGGAGAAGCTTAGAATAGTGCTTTGGTGAGGACTAGCCAGTGCTTGGCGCTTGAATTGTTGATGCAGCTGGCCTGAAATATTGATATCCAAACCAGGGAAAGCCATGCCCAGCCGGAATGGGGCTGAGAAGGTAAAGCGGTGGGTGTCCTGCTGACATATCGGTTTCCCCAATACAGGTTGAGTATCCCTTATCCGTACTGCTTGGGACCAGAAGTGGTCTTTCCATATTTTGGAATTTTTGCATATATATAATAAGATATCTTGGGGACGGGACCCAAGTCGAAACACGAAATTCATTTATGTTTTATATACCGTATTTTTTGCTCCATAACACGCATTTTTCCTCCTCAAAAGTGAGGGGAAATGTCTGTGCGTGTTATGGAGCAAATGTGCGCACAGAGCCGGCTGGGCACGCTGGAACGACGCGAACCGGCTTTCACCACCCGCCTCCCAGGTGGGAGGCGGGCGGGACGCACAGAGCTGGTGGGTGCGCTGGAACAGCCAGTCGGCTTCCCCCGCCTGCCTCCCAGCTGGGAAGCGGGCGGGGCGCACAGAGCCGGCTGGCGTCGTTCCAGCGCGAGCCGGCTTTCCCCGCCCCGATGGCCAGTGGGGTGTGTGTGTTATGGTCAGGTGCGTGCTATGGAGCGAAAAATACGGTACTTCATACACATAAAGGTAAAGGTCCCCTGTGCAAGCACCAGGTCATTCCTGACCCATGGGGTGATGTCACATCCCGACTTTTACTATGCTGACTTTGTTTGCGGGGTGGTTTGCCAGTGCCTTCCCCAGTCGTCTTCCCATTACCCCCAGCAAGCTGGGTACTCATTTGACCGACCTCGGAAGGATGGAAGGCTGAGTCAACCTTGAGCTGGCTACCTGAAACCAACTTCCGTTGGGATCAAACTCAGGTCATGAGCAGAGCTTGGACTGCAGTACTGCAGGTTACCACTCTGCGACACGGGGCTCCGGAATGTAATTTTAAACAATATTTTTTATAATTTTGTGTACCATCAGTGGCACTACTGAGGGCCTGTGAGTAATGCCTATATGCTGGCTCAAAAGGTCTGGTTTTCAGATCAGTCCAGATGTTGGATGCCCAGATAAGGGATACTCAACTTGTAGCAGTAACTGAACCAGCAGAGCCAGCCCTACCACTAGGCAAATCGAGGCAATGTCAAAGGTAGCAGATCTCGAGGGTGCTTAAAAAGGTGAGAGGAACCTCCTGTCTTGGCATGAAGGGGAGTTTGGTGTTAACTGGCCTCTAGAATTTCCCTACCTGCTGACCCTGGTCTTCTGTACCTGTTGTGATGGAACATGGAGGGCTTTTGAAGAGCTTGTCTTTTGTAAACATTTTTTACATTGTTCGTTTTGAATGGTCTGTGAGTAAAATGTTCATTTTAGGCTTCTCGCTTTTCTCTCCATTGAACGGGGTGGCACCCAAGTCAGTTTGCCTGGTGGAATATAATGTGCCATCATGTCATACCTCATTTTTGGTGACCCCATGCGGTTTTTGCAGTAAGAGAGGAACAAAGGTAGTTTGCCATTGCCTGCCTTTGTGTAACGACCCTGGACTTCCTTGGTGGCATCCCATCAAAGTACTGACCAGGGCTGGCCCTGCTTAGCTTCTGAGATCTGATGAAATCAGGCTAGTCTGGGCTACCCAGGTCAAGGCCAGAGACTTTCAGAGGTGGTTTGCCATTGCCTGCCTCTGGGTGGCAATCCTCGATTTTCTTGGTGGTCTCCCATCGAAGTACTAAGAGACAGCGTAATGTAGTGCTAAAGAGTGGTGGACTCTAATCTGGTGAACTGGGTTGGTTTTCCCACTCCTCCACATGAAGCCAGCTGTGTGTCCTTGGGCTAGTTGCAGTTCTCTCTGAACTCCCTCAGCCTCACCTACCTCACAAGGTGTCTGTTGTAGGGAGAAGAAGGGAAGGTGATTGTAAGCCTCTTTGATTCTCCTGAACAGGTAGAGAAAGTCATCATATAAAAACCAACTCTTCTTCTTCTACTACTAATCAGGGCCAGCCCTGCTTAGCTTCTGAGATCTGATGAGATCGGGCTAGCCTGGGACATCCAGGTCAGGGCAGAAACACACAGAGGTGGTTTGCCATTTACCTGCCTCTGCATAGCAACCCTGGACTCCCTTGGAGGTCTCCCATCCAAATGTTAACCAGGGCTGACCCTGCTTAGCTTCTGAAATCTGATGAGATCAGGCTAGCCTGGGGCCATCCAGGTCAGAGACAGCTTGCCTAGTGCCAAAAACCTTGCTCTGTGGGCCAGCTCTAGCGCTGGTTCCTGTGACTTCTCCCGAAGGCCCGGAGTCCCAGAAAAATGTGGCATGCCCCTCTAACCATTGTGAGCTTGGGCACAGGAGGGACAGACTTCTCTCACTGGCGCCTTCTGGTCTTCCAGGTTGAAATGTGCTTGCCAGTACATGATCGGCGATGCCCTGTTGCTTCGGTACAGCCCCGCTGAAGCTCCGTCGCCGAGCATCCTGCCAGGAGTCGGTCCGCTGTCTCTTGCCCTGAAGCTAGCCAGAGGTAAGGCCCAGGGGGTGGGGCAGCTGCTGGTCATGTGTGCGCCTTTCTATAACGGGGGAGCGGAGAGACTTGTAGCCAAGAATGGACCAAAAGCACGCTGAAGAGGGAACTACAACCCTGCGTTAACCCTGTGTTTACTAGGGTTGCCAACTCCGAGTTGGGAAATTCCTGGAGATTTGGGGGTGGAGCCTGGGGAAGGGAGGGACCCCAGCAGTGTATAGTGCCATAGAGTCCATCCTCCAAAGCTGCCATTTTCTCCAGGGGTGCTGATCTCTGTTGTCTGGAGATCACTTGTAATTCCAGGAGATCTCCTGGCTCCAACCGAAGGCTGACAACCCTAGCAATGCAAGAAGGGGATCTCCAAGGCTCCATCTTGTGCTGATAAGCGAAGCCTAGTTGAAAGATATGAAACGTCAATTGGGGGGCGAGGGACTTGACGTGGTGATAGAACTTCTGCTTATCATGTTGAACGTCCCAGGTTAAATCTTGGGCAGCTCCAGATAAAGAGGGGGGGTATTTGGAAAGACCTTTGCCTGAGGCTATCGAGAGCCACTGTCAGTCAGAGTAGACAATAGAATCATAGAGTTGGAAGGGACCACCAGGGTCATCTAGTCCAACCCCCTGCACAATGCAGGAAATTCACAACTACCTCCCCCCACATACCCAGTGACCCCTACTCCATGCCTAGAAGATGGCCAAGATGCCCTCCCTCTCATCATCTGCCTAAGGTCATAGAATCAGCATTGCTGACAGATGGCCATCTAACCTCTTATTTAAAAAGAGAGGGAAGGAGAGCTTACCATCTCCCAAGGAAGCCTGTTCCACTGAGGAACCGCTCTGTTAGAAAATTCTTCCTAATAGAAGAGTTGGTTTTTATATGCCGACTTTCTCTACCTTTTTAAAAGGAAAATTGAACCAGCTTACAATCACCCCACCCTTCCCCTGTGAGGTAGGTGGGGCTGAGAACTGTGACTAGCCCAAGGTCACCCAGTTGGCTTCATGTGTAGGAGTGGGGAAACCAACCCAGTTCACCAGGTTAGCATCTGCCGTTCATGTGGAGGAGTGGGGAATCACACCCCATTCTCCAGATTAGAGTCCACTAGACCCAAGATCTGAATTGGTCTAAGAGGTTTTGTGTGTTCAACCTAGGGCTGGATTTGGCACCACTTTGTGGTGATGCATAGCAAGCAACCAATGTTTCCGGTAAAATGCATCTCATGGCCTCAACTAGACTGTGGTGGCAATTCTAACGTGCCTTTCCATCTCCAGACCAGTCCTATCGGGACTTCTACCAGGATGCGGAGTACCCAGTGACTCGGTACCTCAGGGAGCCCCTCCACTTCCAGGTGGAGCTGCTGCAGAGTCAGGACCCCCAGCTGGAACTGTTTCTGGAAGACTGCTGGGCCACGGCCTCATCGGACAGGACGAGTTCTCCACAGTGGAACATTGTGACAGACAGGTAGAACTGGTGTTCCACAGGCGGAGTGGGGAAGGCTGCTCGTCCCCTGAACTGGAAATAGCAGTGCCAGAAGTGAGGAAGCCACGCTTATGTCGGAATGAAATGGCTCTCCTTTTGGGTAGCTGGGTTAGGGTCATGTTTGGGGCTGAAGGCATTGCAAAGATCTATGGAGAAGATGGTATTTGGTACCTGGGGCAGTGTGTCTGTTCTTCATGCAACCAATATTGCTTGACCCTGAAAACAGAGGGGCATTTCTAGCAGAACTAGAAATCAAAAGAGTTTCTGTCTAGACATTAGGAAGAAGTTTCTAACAGAGCAGTTCCTCAGTGGAACAGGCTTCCTTGGGAGGTGGTAAGCTCTCCTTCCCTGGAGGTTTTTCAGAAGAGATTAGATGGCCATCTGTCAGCAATGCTGATTCTATGACCTTAAGCAGATGATGAGAGGGAGGGCATCTTGGCCATCTTCTGGGCATGGAGTGGGGGGGGAGGTAGTTGTGAATTTCCTGCGTTGTGCAGGGGGTCGGACTAGTTGACCCTGGTGGTCCCTTCCAACTCTATGATTCTGTGAACTCTCTGTGATTGGGAGGTCTAGCAGAGAATAAACAGTACAAAATCAGTAGTAACCAGATTAGTACATGAAGTTGTGTTCTAGGTTTCTCAGCATGAAAGCTTGTACACTTTTTTTGACTTGAGTTGGTCTTGGCAGACACTTCATCAGGTGGAACGCTAAGGTTTTTTTTAAAGACTAATGTATTGCTGGATATAATCCCAATTTTGCAGTCTGTAATTTAAGATGTCAAGCAGACCTGTACTTGGTGAAAAACTCTTTAATTATCTTTGGAGACATTTTTGGCAATGGTTGCTCTAGCTCTGAGAATACAAAAACCCGCAGTTCGTTCTGCTAAGGGCTGATCCAAAGAAGAGTCCATATGCAGAACCAAAATGGGCCATATAATTTTTTTTTTCTTGGAGGCACAGCTGGGGCAAAGAAAAGCTATTGGCATAGGATACTAGAGGTAACCCAGAGGGATTTTATCATGATTTGTGCAGTTCTTCTAACGTCGGTTGAATCTCATGCTTGCTTTTTTGTGTTAAAGTTGTGAGAATACAGAGGACTCCCATCAGACCATCTTCCACAGAGTCCCCCATGGTTCCGTCCCCCTCCCTACACACATGAAGCGATTTGAAGTTAAAATGTTCACGTTCATGGCGGATGACCAAGCTCTACAGGGACAGGTAAGTGGGGGGGAGGTGTCTCTCTGTACTTTGCCACACTGAGCTTGGTTCTCCTGCAAGAGATTCCCTTACCATGACCTGAAGCCGAACTCTCGGTTTGGCTTCGTTCATCCCAGCACCGACCTTTTCTCCTCAAGTCGACATGTGTTTGTGTTAAGTGCTGTCAAGTCACTTCCAACTGATGGTGACCCTATGAATCCATGTCCTCCAAAATGTCCTATCTTTGACAGCCTTGCTCAGATCTTGCAAACTGAGGGCTGTGGCTTCCTTGATTGAGTCAATCCATCTCTTGTTGGGTCTTCCTCTTTTCCTGCTGCCCTCCACTTTTCCTAGCATGCCTGTCTTTTCCAGTGACTCTTGTCTTCTCATCATGTGACCAAAATACGATTGCCTCAGTTTAGTCATTTTAGCTTCTAGGGTCAGCTCAGGCTTGATTTGATCTATAACCCACTGATTTGTTTTTTTGGCAGTCCATGGTATCCGTCAACATAGGGGCAGTGAAGTATTAGCGTTGTGCTATCCTGAACTTGCTTGCTCATCCTCCTTTGCTGTTCATGATCTGTGTTCTCTCGCCGTCTTCAGGTCTATTTCCACTGCAGCGCAGTTATCTGCGACTCCACCTGGCCCTCATCGGATGCCCTGTGTGCTAGGCGCTGCATTCCCAGAAGGCAGAGAGTAGGTAAGTGGCGTTGGAGGTGGAATGCCGTTCTGCCCAAGTGGGGAAAGCATGCAAGGTTGAAGTTTCTGGGTTTTGGGAAATCGGTTTATCCTTCCATCTTTGTGAACTCCAGCTTATTTTAGCAATTTAATAGTTCCTCGTTACCTTAGCATTCATGCTTGCTCACTTGAATGCCACCCCTTAAATGTTAAATGGAAGATTTGGCAGCTTACCTTATTCAGACAGGCTTTGTCCATGTGATCTGAAGAGAGTGGATTCATTATCCCATATGATGTGTTGGAATGCCCCCAAAATAATTCCTATCGCAATCAATGGATTAACGATATCTTAATCAAATTACCTGTCACTGTAACAAAAGATAAAAGTCCATTTTTTCCCCAGCAGATAGAAACCCAAGAGCAACATTGGCAGTAACCAAGTATCTATCCACCGTATTTTCCTTAAAGAAATAAAGGCTCCCCTTTTACTGCTCAAGACCTTTGGTCAAGGGAGCTGGAAAGAAAGGTTTTGGGAAACCAAAGGCCTCTGGAGGACTATACTTCTGTATCAATAGAAGTATACAGACGTATAGTGTCCAGATCCCACAAAGTGATGGTATCACTTTACTCTGGTTAGACCTCACCTAGAGTATTGTGTTCAGTTTTGGGCACCGCAATTTAAGAAAGATGTAGACAAGCTGGAACGTGTCCAGAGGAGGGCAACAAAGATGGTGAGGGGGATCTGGAGACCAAGTCCTACGAGGAAAGATTGAAGGAGCTGGGTATGTTTAGCCTGAAGAGGAGAAGACTGAGAGGTGATATGATAACCATCTTCAAGTACTTGAAGGGCTGTCATATAGAGGAGGGTGCTGAGTTGTTCTCTGTTGCCCCAGAAGGTCGGACCAGAACCAACAGGTTGAAATCAAATCAAAAGAGTTTCCATCTAGACATCAGGAAGAATTTTCTAATGGAGCGGTTCCTTAGTGGAACAGGCTTCCTCGGGAGGTGGTAAGCTCTCCTTCCCAGGAGGTTTTGAAGAAGTGTTTAGATGGCCATCTGTCAGCAATGCTGATTCTATGACCTTAAGCAGATGATGAGAGGGAGGGCATCTTGGCCATTTTATGAGCCTGGAGTAGGGGTCACTGGGGTGTGGGGGGGGAGGTAGTTGTGAATTTCCTGCATTGTGCAAGGGACTGAATTAGATGACCCTGGTGGTCCCTTCCAATTCTGATTCTATGACCAAAATGTTAAATACAGCTTCCTGAATTGCATGGAAGTATCTTGTATAGAACACAACATAGTTTTTACACAGACTGTGCAGATACTGAGATGACCAACATTTACTGGATATTGTAGGGTTTGCACTTAGGCATTGCCTCTTACACTAGAGGGCAATGATCAGGAGACTCAGAGAGAGGCAGCTGGCTCTTTAAGCGCTATGGAAACGACTCCTGCGAGCCTAGTTGCAGCACATGGGTCTGCCTCCTGCCCTATAGCAAGCATTAACCACATTAAAGCCCAAACCTTTTAAGATAAAAGGCCCCACTTACGAAAGCATCTACAGGGGACTACCCAAGATGCATATTTTGAGAAAATGGCAGGCTGACAGTAACCATAGATGGCTGATCGTCCTGAGGGATCGGGCTGTCTCCAGTAGGATGGGCAGTAAAGGAACTGGATTTGCAAGCTGGCGTGTGTCCGATGTGGCATGGGCTGGGTTCCAGCAATTTTCTACCACCTTATTCCCAAATGGCTTCTCTTTATTAGGTTGCCCAGAAATACTGATGTACATTCAGTATTTTCTGATCCCATTTAAACTTTGTAATACAGGTTTTAACAATGTGAAACTCATCACATAACTTGGCGTATAAAAAGTATACAGTCTGGTGTACGGATGGGATTTGTAAGCGCCTTAATTTTTTGCAAGCAAAATTTCAAATAAACCCAGTTCTTGAAAGAGCATCCTGTACCTCATGCTACCTTGGTGGTGGAAAGTGCTATCATGTTGCAGCTAACTTAGGGTTTTGAAGGCCAGAGACGAACAGAGGTGGTTTGCCATTGCCTGTCTCAGCGTAGCAGCCCTAGACTACCTTGGTGGTCTCCCATCCAAGTGCTAACCAGGGCCGACCCTCCTTAGCTTCCAAAATCTGATGAGATTCGGCTAGCCTGAACCATCCAGCTGCTATCTTACCACACCTTGGGGGCACTTTTCCACATGCCGAAGAATGCACTTTCAATGCCCTTTAACGATCGTTTGCAAGCGGATGTTGCCATTTCACACAGTAAAATCCAGCTTCAAAGTGGATTGAAATTGGATTGCAAGTGCATTCTTTGGCATGTGTAAAAGTGCCCAAGTCTTGCCACTTGAGAGGTAAAAAAAAAAAAAAAATTGGAAAACAAATTTTGTAGTAAGCAAAAGTATTTGAACAGTCTCATACAGGAAAAATAGGACTACCAGCATAAACACTGACCTCTTAAAAAGGCCAGTCTTACTCAATGTAGTGTAATAATGGCTTCTATTTAAAGAATAAACCTCGTTACCCTTAAATGTTGCTTATCTTCGCATTATATGCAGGAATTAGTACTATAATTCTGTCCATCTTTCAAAAACATTTTCATACTTATTATAATGCATTTCACTCATTCCAAAAGAGAATACTTCATAGGAGCTTTCAGGCGTTTCTCCCAAATTTCCCAGTTTCACCAATGGCAAATAAAGAAAATCTTTGGGCAAAAAAAGGAAAACCACTCCCCCCCCGGCCCTCAAATAAAACACAAAAATGGGATTAATCTCTAGTCTTCTTACACCTTATTAGATTCTCGAATCTTTGCAAGTGCTAACAGGTCCTCAATATATTTACTGTCCTGATTACAAAGGAGGGATTCCGCTAGCAATGTATGCTGATTGTGTGTGTTATGTGCCATCAAGTCATTTCCAACTTATGGTAACCCTGTGAATTAATGACCTCCAGAACATCCTATCCTTAACAGCCTTGCTCAGGTCTTGCAAACTGAAGGCCATGGCTTCCTTTATAGAGTCAATCCATCTCATGTTGGGTCTTCCTGTTTTTTACTGCCTTCAGCTTCTCCTTGCAATGTGGTCTTTTCCAGCAAGTCTTGTCTTCTCATGGTATGACCAAAGTATGAGAGTTTCAGTTCTGTCACTTTAGCTTCTAGGGAGAATGCGGCCTTGATTTGATCTAGAACCCACTAATTTGTCTTTTGTCAATGCTGATGTATACTGAGACTCAAATCTGACTGCTGGGCATTAGGCTTACAGTGACCCATATAACACTTGTGCTCTTCTTCCACTAGGCCGTAGTGTTGATTCCCCCAGTGATCTACATGGGTATGTCTCATCTGGAGCAATTGTCCTTGGAAGGAGAAACCATGCTTAAGCATCTTAAGATTTGACTGCTAGTGGTACTTAAGTACTAACTGGAAAACGTCTGTTGACGTCTTGTGCAATAAAAACCTACCACAATATTCAGAACTCTGATCTTGTGCTTATTAGTGTATAAATCTTCTATAGGGAAGGATAAGTGGCAGGCCGACTCTTGCCAGAAGACTAGGAGAGCCACTTCAGATGGATTTGCCTAATGGTTAGGGATTGCACAGTGCCCCGTTGGGGAGAAAAGTGGGCTATAGATGAAGTAAATAAAATATAAATTTATATGAACTAGGAAGATTGAGTGTCTACTGTAAGAACATAATTCTCATCTCAGAGAGGAGAACATTGCAAACGGTAAGACATAAAAGTATAGATCAGAAAATGAATACTAGGCATGATGCATGCATATTCTCTCCAGGATCAGAGGAGTATGTCTTTTATATTAGGTGCTGTGAAACACAGGCAGGATGTTGCTGCAGTCGTCTTGTTTGGGGGCTTCCTAGAGGCACCTGGTTGGCCACTGTGCGAACAGACTGCTGGACTTGATGGGCCTTGGTCTGATCCAGCAGGGCTTTCCTTATGTTCTAATAGATCAGAACTGTTGCCAATCTGCTCTTATGTATGTAGATTTATTAGTCGTTCGGCATAAAATTTTTCCAGTTGCATTGCCTTACCCATCCGGCAGTATAAAAACACATTTTGGTTAAAACACTATACAAAAATATCTCTCTTTAAAATGGTTAAAAACTGGTCAACAATATAAATTTAAACAATCCCATCAACAACTTTTCAGGTCTATTTAGATTTCCAAAAATTAAATACTATTCTACAAAACCTGGCCACCAACTTTGTTACCTGAGAAAATTCATCCTTAAAGATGTTAATTCTAACAGATTAAAGGATAACCAGTACTCTTTATCAAGAGGGCCAAAAATCTTCTCCCTATCCTCAAAGTAACTGCACCTCAGAAACCAGCATTTCTGGTTCAGCACTGTTGCAGGGACAGAACCTTTGTGAGAGGGGAGTCCTTTTGAATAATCTGCTCTTATGATAAACTCGCAGCTGTTAAAATTGCAGCTCTAACGTCCTAGTTAGAAGTCCCAGAGTAGTAGTAACGCTCACATTAGTGTCCTGGGCTTGGCTTTTGACCTCGTCTACTGCTTGCTCAGCTAATGAGTCATGCCTAATTAGGTGAGGGAATAAGCTGTATGGATGAAAGGGAGGGGGTTTAGAAGAGGATGGAGGCAGCTGTAAATGATAAAGCTCTAGGCCCGTGGGAAGTGTCATTGATCTATGCTCAAACTTAAAGTTTTGTTTACACTATAAAAGTAGTCACTGCAGTTCCTGCATCCAAACAGCCCGTTGGGGAATTTTGAAATATCAATGACCTAGAAAAATAACAAGGGATACTTTGGCCCTGATGAGCTTCCCACACGGTTAGAGCTGCTTGTTCTACTAGAATGGAGCTGTCTCCACTGCTGTAATAAACTGCCGAAATCCCAGGATGTTTTCTTCTGGAATGAATGATTACACTGCCATTTAAATGGTGCCAACCAGTGGTCTCTAAATATCCAGAGCTGGGAAGGGGATAATGAGGCAATAGAGGATTCACAAGCAAAGTGCTCTCTGTGTTTAAGAAAATTTAACTTTTGCAAACTCTTTATTTAATGGTATTACTGTGTATGAGAGCCAGTGGTTAAGGTGGCCGACTAGGATTTAGGAAACTCACATTTGTATCCCCATTCTGCCATGGGAACTTGCTGGGATGACCTTGGACCAGTCAAACACTCTCGACCCTGGCAAATATTTGGATGGGAGACCTCCAAGGAATACCATAGGCGCAACATGGAGGCAGGCCATAGCAAACCACCTCTGAACGTCTCTTGCCTTGAAAACCCTATGGAGATACCAGCTGTGACTTGATGGCAATAAATAAGGAGGAGGAAAACAGTTGGTTTTTATATGCCGACTTTCTCTACCAATTCAGGAAGAATCAAACCGGCTTACAGTCGCCTTCCCTTCCCCACAACAGACACCCTGTGAGGTAGGTGGGGCTGAGAGAGTGTGACTAGCCCAAGGTCACCCAGCTGGCTTCATGTGGAGGAGTGGGGAAACAAATCCAGTTCACTGGATTAGCCTCCGCCGCTCATGCGGAGGAGTGGGGAATCGAACCTGGTTCTCCAGATTAGAGTCCACCGCTTCAAACCATTATACCACAGTGTGTATGGGGGTTCAGATTGCAAGGCTGACCCTTGCTGTCCAGAATTTACCATTCAAAAAGTTGACATCAGGCAGTTGGACGTCTTTCTACTCAAAGATGTCTGATCAACAAATGCTGACTGAGAAACACCAGCAGAGGAGCTAGATTCAAGCCCAGAGCAGAATTGTCAGTCTCAGGCGTTTGCCTCTAGCATCCCTCAAGCATACTCATCCAGCCAGGTAGATCTGAAGCAGTAAAACTTTATTAGGAACTAAAAAGCCAATTAAAAGAACTAACTACACACAGGCAGGCGAGGATAGCAATGGAAAGCAAGTACAGGCTACCTGCTTAAAAACATTAGGACAAGAGAGTAAGATAAACATTGCTAGGCAACAGCGAGATAGGCATTTCCCATGAATGAAGAGACAACACGCCACAGCTGTGATAACAGGCACTAACGAAGTATACACAGGAGCTTCCAAGCCCTGGGAACCAAGGACTTGACTTGAGGCCAGAACTCATGTCAAGAGCCCATCTGGATCTTGCGTTTAGTGAAGAACCTGACAAGAATCTACTTGAACAAATGCACGGTTTACTTTTTTGCAATTTACTTCTTGGAAGGACTGATTTACTGCGCTCAACATCATGCTTCCATGACTGGGCAAAACTCTGCTATATTGACCAAACACCCCCCTAGTCAGAATGTTCGTCGCAAGTATGTCTGAGCCCTGTTAGGCTGGGGCAAGAACGTGTGGGGCTCAGTTCACTGATTTAATCCTCAGGAACGGGCCTCAGGGATATGGTTGCTAACTCCTGATTGGTAAATTCCTGGAGATTTGGGGGGTGCAGCACATATGGGAAAATATACTTTAAGCAAAATAGAAACAGAAATTTCACGGCTAGGAAGAATCTCTACAATGAAAAAAAGAATGTACTGCCAAAATTAAACTTTTTATTTCAGATGTTACCAATCTATATACAAGGGGGGGGGGGGGGAAACCCTTGAAAGAATGGCAGAAACAGATAAATAAGTTCATATGGAACGGCAAAAAGCCAAAAGTCAGATTTAAAGTTTTACAAGATGAGAAAAAGAGAGGTTGTGCAGTACCTAATATCAAACTATATATGGCTCGGTTTGGATTGTGGATTGGATTAAAAATCCAAATCAAAGAGTAATAAAATTATAAATGGCAGATGTGGAAGAAGGCCTACAAAATGATCAATGGAATAAAAAACCAGTTTAAAAATACAATGCAAAATAGAAGCCATATTATAAGAGACAAACTACTCAGAATTTGGGAATCTTCCCAAAGAAGAATTAATTCTCCAATATCCCCGTTAATGTCTCCTACAGAGGCATATTATGATAAGAATGTGAGAAAAAATAACTTTATATGGAGATATGATAAACTCAAGAAATCTTGCCAAAGATGAAGGCAAAAACGTACAATGGTTATTATATTTTCAACTAGTTTCAAGATTAAAAAGATATTCACAGGAAGTAATAAGTGAGCTGACTGAATCTGAAAAGGTGATAACGCAGCAAAAAGAACATTTATTAGGATTAATTTATAAGCTATTGTTTCAATTTGACATAGAAACAAAACAGGTTGAGCCATGTATGGTTAGATGAATGCGAAATGTTGAAGAAATATCTTTCCAACAGTGGGAATCCTTATGGACAAAAGATATAAAATTTACAGTCAGTCCAACATTAAGATAAAACTGGTAGATGTTTTATCAGTGGTATATTACTCCAAAGGGGATTGAGAAGATGGATAAGAACTATAAAGGGAAATGTTGAAAACATAAAGAAGTGGACAGTACTTTTTATCATAGGTGGTGGATATGTAAAAAGATAAAAAATATTGGAAAGAAATACTTGCTAAAATCCAGACAATTTTAATAATTAAATTTACTATGGAAGCTCAGAATATGCTATTAGGTGTTTTGCCAAAAAATATTCCAAAATTTTTGGAAGAATTGTTTAGATATATGGTAACAACGGTCAGGGTTACATTTGCTGCAAAATGGAAAGCAAGAGAATGTCCATGCCAAGAGGACTGGGAAAGTACACTATCTGAATAAAAGACCAATTAAAGAATTTCAAGATAAATGGAAAATATACTACTTATATTACTCTTTAAAAAATGAGAGCAGAGGAGGTTGTTGAAATTATATGAATTATTAATAATCCTCTTGATACATTGTACTGAAAATGTGCCAAAAGGGGTGGGGACATTTAAATATATCAGGGATAATAATAGTAGGTGAACTTAACTTTTAATATTTTGGAAGTATTTTTAGAAATAGATAATAGCAATTAATATTTTAAGTTATTTCTTATCAATTTTATAATGCACTATATAATGTCTAACATTAGTACATTTATCAAGTATGGTATAGAGCATCTTATGATTATTAGGATAATTACCGTTGAATGCCCATTATTATATCACTATTTAGAGTTCACAATTGCCATAATCTTTCATTGTCTATTGTTCATTTATCATTATTTATTATACTTTTTTCTTTCTTTGTCCTTTGATGTAATTGCCGTTGTTGTCATGATATGGTCTTTAACTTTTCTTTTCTGTTGTTTATATTTATAAAAAATAAAATCTTTGTAAAATAGAAACAGGAAAGGACCACCCGTTACCATTCCTTATCAGTAGGTAAAGGTCCCCTGTGCGAGCGCTGGGTCATTCCTGACCCATGGGGTGATGTCACATCCTGACGTTTCCTAGGCAGACTATGTTTATGGGGTGGTTTGCCAGTGCCTTCCCCAGTCGTCTTCCCTTTACCCCCAGCAAGCTGGGTACTCATTTGACCGACCTCGGAAGGATGGAAGGCTGAGTCAACCTTGAGCCGGCTACCTGAAACCGACTTCCGTCGGGATCGAACTCAGGTGAGCAGAGCTTGGACTGCAGTACCTCAGCTTACCACTCTGCGCAACGGGGCTCCTTCCTTATCAGTACCATGTGGTTTTACAAACAAGATTCCTGTATCTCATTAAAAAAAAAGAGATTGTCCTCATGTAAGAAAAGACGCTTTTAATCCAGCAATATTGCAGAAGAAAAAGAAGGCACTGATTAAGATTTCCAGTGGTCAAACCTTACTTACCAAGGCTTCCTGAGTTTTGCATAGCTCTTTGCAATCAGTCCCCATCATTAACAGAGCAGAATAGTTTGACCACTGCAACTGTCTGCAAAATTGTGCACACAGGGTTGGATCCCAAGAATCCATTAGCATGACGCACTGATCACAGATCTTTACCACCCTGTCTCTTGCAGGAGCACAGCCCCACTGACCAAAGAGGAAGGGAGTGATTTTGCAACCTCCCAGGCTGTGGGGCTGTTAGACCTCACAGGCCCCACACTAGTCCAGGGGATGGGAGAAAAGGTCTGTAATCCTGTTTCCCACAGACTGAGGGATAAAACCCTTTGTAGAATTGTATCAGGAGAAAAATCACACAAATGGCCTGGTTGATGGAATTCGGCTCAGCAGAGTATGCCCAGCCCTGGCACTGCGGTGGGGAATAACCAGCATCACGAATACTACAGGTGATTCTCCCCTCTCAACAATACAAGAATCCAGCCCTCCCCAAGCTGTTTACTACCTGCTCCCAATAACAGAGGGTGTCGTTAGGATCTGGAGAGCCTAGCCATTTGAAACAGGAGATCCTAAAAACCAACCAATCAAGGCCTTTCACCAAAATTCAGTGACTCTCCCCTTATGTTTGTGCATTATCCCATACTTTTCAGGATGGTATTATTGAGCACAGAATCTGACCTCCTGAACTTTTCCTGCTGTCTAATAGATCAAAGTTTGAAAAATCTCTTCGTTATCCATGCAAGACACTCAAGGTGCCACACCCAGTTTTTTGTTGCCCATTTTATTCTCAAAATTACCCCATTAAGTAGGTCAGGCCAAGATCTTGAGCGATGGCCAAAGCTACAAAGTAAGCTTTACAGCTCTGCAGGGATCTGTACATGCCTTCTTAAAGAATCCAACATATTACCAACCAAACCGTGACAGAAAGCAACAGCTGAAGAATGCATTGGGACTTCTAAGCAGGCTCCCAAGGGGTTTTTTAAGCAGAAGAGGAAGAGTTGGCTTTTATGCCCTGCATTTTCTCTACCTTTTAAGGAGAATCAAAGTGGCTTACAATCTCCTTCCCTTCCTCTCCCCACAACGGACACCTTGTGAGGTAGGTGGGGCTGAGAGAGTTCTGAGAGAACTGCGACTGGCCCAGGGTCACCCAGCTGGCTTCATGTGGAGGAGTGGGGAAACCAACCCAGTTCACCAGATCAGAGTCCACCGCTCATGTGAGGGATCAAACCCGGTTCTCCAGATTAAAGTCCACCGCTCTTAACCACTACACCACGCTGGCTCTCAGAACTAATAAACAGCCTTCCTCTTTATTGGTCCATCCTTCTTTCCTACCCCTCCTTGACTTCTACTTTGCTGGAGGCAGCACAATATCTGCATTGCCTTCTGAAGGCAACCCAAGGCATGTGAACATGTGTAGTGCTTTCAAGGCACATGACTGATTCCTTGGTTCAGCTGCTAAATTATCTCGTAAAGCATACCTGATACGCCAGTCTACAAACAGTCACCTTTTCTCAGCGCTGGCAGAAGCGACAGGTTCCCTCCCAGTTCTAGATTTATTTATTTTTTTAGAAAAGGCAAGCAGCAAAACCTGCCATGTACTAAACATCGCTACAAATTTATTACAGATTTGTTTTTTCAAGTACATTTTGAAAAGTAACAACAACTTTTTCTTTTTTTAAACATGTGAATACAAATTAAACACAAAAAAACCATACACCCCAGGTGGCAATGCGGTGAGTACACAGGGCAGGGGAACAGGGAATAAGCAAGGGAGTGAAGGGAAGCAGAGAGAAAGAGACAGAGGCTGAGTCGGTCCTTTATGCCCGGAGCTGCGGAGTGGTTCTTTCAGCCACAGGAGGTTCAGAGAGCCGCCCGACAGCAACAAACTGGCCCGATAGCACCTCTGCTTACAAATATAGATATTTTGCTAGATAAGGGGCCAGGCTTCATGGGCCAGTCTCCCGGGCCAGTCTGATGGAAAGGCAACTCCCCGCTCTGCTATCAGGAGATAAATACTGAAGTGGAGAAAAATTCTGTTTGGGAGGAGAGAACCTGATGCCGTTTTACTGAGGCAGCCCCCGGGGAAAAGCTGATATGAGGTGGCCTTTGGGCTGGGCGGCGTGCTCCCGGACGACCCTGAGTGGTTCTGCCGCACCCCAGAGGTCAGGGAGCCGATTAGTAGAGAAAGCCAGCTAAGGGACCCAGGATGAGAGGCCAAGGAGGTTTGCTTGCCCACCGTGCCGGAGGACTGGATTTTCCTCCTGCCCCGAACGAGTGACACTTTTTAATGAATCGGCAGCCCTTTCCGGGGGGCAAGGGGGACACCCTGGGGCAGGAGGCCCTGATCCAAGGCTCAGACCGTGAAGTGAAAGGGCTTCCACGCTTTGGCAAGGCGAGCCTTTGACAAAAGAACAGCCGCGGGCAGAGCAGAGCCACGTGCTGCCAACGAGAGCATTGAGACCAACGCGAGCGAGTGAGCGAGCCAGCAGAAGGCCCAGGAACTCCCCTTGACCCATCAGGGGCCAGTCCCTTCTCACCTTTGGTGGGAGGGCCGAAGGGAAAAACGCCACCCCTGCACAGTGACGGGAGAAGCCCGAGGCAGACTGGGAACCCCACCCCATAGTTAGTTGCCATGCTTCAGAAGTCCCCCCCCCCGCCCCAAGCCCAGCTCTGGCAGGCTTGCCCTCTGAAAGGCCGTGCCAGTCCTGCCCCCCTGTGGAGTATCAGGTAGGAGGCAAAGGCCTGGAAGCTGACAGCTCGCCGGCTTGGCTGGCAGGCAGGGGAAGGGCAGGCTGGGGGATGGTTACAGCAACTGGCACAAGTTCTTCTTACGCCCACGCTTGGCTTGCAAGGCAGCCCGGGTGGCCATCTCAAACACCTCCCGCACGCCGTCCTTCGTCTTGGCAGAGCATTCCAGGTACCCGAAAGCGCTAATCCTGTTGGCCATGTCCCGGCCCTCCTCCGGCTTCACCGGCTCCTGAAGGGGAAAGAGGCAACCGGGTCAGACAGCCTGATCCTGGTTGAGGAAAGTTGCCCTGAAGCTGGAGGAGGAGGAAGAGGAGGAGGAGGAAGAAGAAGAGGAGGAGGAGGAAGAGGAGGAGTTGGTTTTTATATGCTGACTTTCTCTACCACTTAAAGAAGAATCGAACCAGCTTACAATCACCTTCCTCTCCCCACAACAGGCACCCTGTGAGGTAGGTGGGGCTGAGAGAACTCTAAGAGTTGTGACTAGCCCAAGGTCACCTAGCTGGCTTCATGTGGAGGAGTGGGGAAACAAATCCAGTTCACTAGATTAGCCTCCACCGCTCATGTGGAGGAGTGAGGAATCAAACCCGGTTCTCCAGATCAGAGAAGTCGGCATATAAAAACGAACTCCTCTTCTTCTTCTAACCCTCCCAACAATATCATCGAGCCCGAAGCCATGGATGTCAAGTATTTAGTCTCACCTGTTTCATCTTAGCCAGCTCCCGGCGTGTGTGCTCATCATTACGTAGATCCTTCTTGTTCCCCACCAGGATGATAGGCACGTTGGGACAGAAGTGCTTCACCTCTGGAGTCCACTTCTCGGGGATGTTCTCTGCAAGGGCACAAAAGACTCAGTCCCATAAGCACAAGGCTAAAAGGGGCCCTTTTGCCATCAGAGCTCAACATCACCAGGAGATGCTGTGCTGCGTCTTTCGGCAGACAACTGGGAAATATTCACAGGCTAGTTCGGTGACCTCCAGATAGTCGCCAGAAGGAATTTACAGAGCCCAACCTCTGCACCAAGCATACTGACACAGAATATTGTACCTCTCCATTATGAAAGATAGCTTGGGAATAGCTCAAAGATCATTGCTGAGATGTCATGAACACATGAAGCTGCCTTCTACTGAATCAGACCCTTGGTCCATCGAAGTCAGTATTGTCTACTCAGACCAGCAGCGGCTCTCCAGGGTCTCAGGCAGAGGTCTTTCACATCACCTAGTTGCCTGGTCCCTTTAACTGGAGATGCCGGGGATTGAACCTGGGTCCTTCTGCATGCCAAACATAAGCTCTACCACTGAGCCACAGCCCCTCCCCAGCTGTCGAACTGCAGAAGAAGGGGTTAAAGACTCACCTAAACTGTCAGGGCTGTCAATGGAGAAGCACATGAGGATGACATCCGTGTCAGGGTAAGAGAGGGGTCTCAGGCGGTCGTAATCCTCTTGGCCCGCAGTATCCCACAGGGCGAGTTCGACCTGTACAAGTGGAAATGCAGCAATTTATTCCTAATGTGTCCTCACTGGTTCAACTGCAAGATCTACTGGATGCCAGCGGCACACCCCACTAGAACCTGAACGTGCTTCAATTAAGCCAATTGGAGCAGATGCAGCGGGATGTTGGCAGAGTTTGAATTCGGCCACAGAGGTGCGCTTCCATGCTTTTTTCTCCATGCTCCAAAAGAAAAGCAGTCCCAAGGGAACCATCTTTTTTTTCCCACTGCTCATTCCCCCCTGCCTCCATATAGATGGCTTTTTCTGGGCTTTGGAGACGTGGAAAATGTAGAAGAAAAGTTGGTTTTTACATGCCGACTTTCTCTACCACTTAAGGAAGCATCAAACCGGCCTACAATCACCTTCCCTTCCCCTCCCAACAGCCACCCCGCGAGGTAGGTGAGTCTGAGAGCGTGACTAGCCCAAGGTCACCCAGCTGGCTTTGTGTGTAGGGGTGGGGAAACAAATCCAGTTCACCAGATTAGCCTACACCGCTCATGTGGAGGAGTGGGGAATCAAACCGGTTCTCTAGATCAGACTCCACCACTCCAAACCACTGCTCTTATCCACTACACCATGCCGGCTCTCAGGCTGCCTCACACATTATGCTGGTCAGACCTAAGAAGCGAAGGCACAAGTATCATTCTCCCCAGGCACATGCACTGGGAGGCCAACGGGTGGTATATCAAAGGCAGCGTGTTCTGCACTGCAAACGCTGCCAAAACATATGCTTTTATATTGAGAATTACATTCCGCCTCAGAATGAATAATTCACAAGAGGCCAATAAAGGACAGTTCTTCCTTTTTTCTCCTCTTTCCTCCATATTTGCCACTGCATCGTTCCTTTCTGTCAGCTGCGTCTGAAGTTTCACAGTAGGGCTTCATCTTTGTACGGATGGAGGCCAGGAAGGGGAAGGGAGTGTTTATGTTCTTCAAATCTACCTTCTCAGGCTTTCACATACACAGACACATGAAGCTGCCTTATACTGAATCAGACCCTTGGTCCCTCAAAGTCAGTATTGTCTACTCAGACCGGCAGTGGCTCTCCGGGGTCTCAGGCTGAGGTCTCTCACATCACCTACTCGCCTGGTCCCTTTAACTGGAGATGCCGGGGATTGAACCTGGGACCTTCTGCATGCCAAGCACGCAGTTGACACAACATTGAAACTAGCTATTTTCCTGGGCCATCTTGAGTGCCTGTATTTCAACCTTCAGCACATCATGTTTTATTGTACTGTTTTGTAGTTATCGCTACCACAAAAGTGTATCCTGGTGTCTTTTTACAGTATCTAAGAGTTTTATTAATTCAGTTACCAAAGTGTCATAGAATGTGACTATCCCTGTTGTCATCACAGCAAAAAAGTAACCTATAACTCTGACTTCCCATAATTCCATTATTGCTTTTAAAGAGTATTGTTTTTCACTGCAGACGGTGTATGCTAGAAACAGTTTCTTGTTGTCCTATTGCCTGATATGATTTCCCTAACAGCCCTTCCTGTGCTGAGAATTTCAGCATTAGTATAATCTGGTGCCATTCCCTCTTTTACAATGGCATATGCAACAATTGCTGGCTTTTTGATAATTTTTTAAAAATCCATGCCTTTACTAATGGTTGAAATTCCCAGTCTGCCTGTCGAAAACAACTGACGCTTGTGTGGGGATGGATCAGGTGCAGTTTTAGATTTCTGCTTGACCCAAACCTTTATGAACTCTAAGCATACCATGTTAAGGATGGTTTCTTTCCTATCTTTTTTCATTAATTAATTTATTTGTAATCAACCTTTCTCCTTGAGACCCAGGGCAGACTACAGGATATAAAACAGGGCAATCAAACAGCGCAAGGCAACCAATAAGCAATGCGACAGGAATAAAACTACAGAATTAGAGAATAAAGTCAATAAACTATCTAAGAATAAGGTATAATGTAAAAAATATAGAAAGTGGATTACAAAGTGAAGACAATGCAGTAAAAACGTTGGAAGCCAGCTTGGTGTAGTGGTTAAGAATGGTGGTTTGGAGCAGTGGACTCTGATCTGGTGAACCGGGTTGGTTTTCCCACTCCTCCGCATGAAGCCAGCTGGGTGACCATGGGCTAGTCACACTCTCCCAGCCCCACCTACCTCATACGGTGTCTGTTGTGGGAAGGGAAAGTGAAGGTGATTGTTAGCTGGTTTGATTCTTCCTTAATTGGTAGAGAAAGTCAGCATATAAAAACCAACTCTTCTTCTTCTGATCCATTATAAAGGTACCATATCCAAGCTGACGAAGGTGTCTCAAGCTCCACCGGTAGGTTTGCCAGCTCAGGGTTGGGAAATACCTGGAGATTTGGGGGGGGCAGTCTGAAGACGGCACAGTTTGGAGAGGGGAGGGACTTCAATGCCATAGAGTCCAATTGCCAGAGCGGCCATTTTGTCCCGGGGAACTGATTTCTATTGCCTGGAGATCAGTCGTAATAGTGGGAGATCTCCAGCCGCCACCTGGAGGCTGGCAACCCTACTCAACGGCCCTATATCGCAAGCTATCTGAAATGTCCTCCCGACATGCATGACAGGGCTACAAGTCTTGACGCATAAATAATGTCTCTATATGAGCTGCTGTATGAGAAGGTACCTGCGGACAATTAAAAGATGCAGTCAAAAATAAAATAAGGAACTTAGGAAGAATTGCCATTTTAAGGGCTGTGATCAACCTCAAATCAGGAGATTCTGAATTTTGCCCATCTCCTTTACTCCTTTTTCTACATTTGATAGTAGAACCCAGAGGTTAACTGCCACCACATTATCTGTGTATAGATACTTGGATTTCTAATTTATACTCACGGCTTCTCACCGTGAGCCTGACAGAGCCATGATGCTGGCCTTTTGCAAGTTTGAGATGCTAATTTCCATCAAGAACTTGGTTAGATTAATTTTATAATCAGTTATATTATTAAATACTTGCAATAAATCCATTAGCTTGGGGAAGAAAAGGGACTAAATGAATATGTGAGTTGGTACAAAAGCAACTGGTTAAGAAATGAATTTATCTGTCATCAGTGAATGGTGGAAATTAAGGTTTACATATCAATGAGCAATCACACGAACATCATGCATATTTGCCATGCAACCAAACAACTGTAAAAAGTCGCAGACTCCTCCTCTGCATAGAAGAAGAGTTGGTTTTTATACCCCACTTTTCTCTACCTTGAAGGAGTTTCAATCCAGTTTACAATCACCTTCCCTTCCTCTCCCCACAACAGACACCTTGGGAGGTAGGTGGGGCTGAGAGAGTTTGGAGAAAACTGTGACCAGCCCAAGGTCACCCCAGTAGCTTCATGTGGAGGAGCGGGGAATCAAACCCGGTTCTCCAGATTACACTCCACTTCTAGACTACGCTGACTCTGCCCCCATGACTAGGAGCACCCATCCGGCTTCGAGGTTCAGCATTACCTGCTTTCCATCGACCTCGATGTCAGCCACATAGTTCTCGAAGACGGTGGGGACATATACCTCCGGGAACTGGTCCTTGCTGAAGACAATAAGGAGGCAGGTCTTCCCACACGCGCCGTCTCCCACGATGACCAGTTTCTTGCGTATGGCAGCCATCTCTTCTGAAAGGAAAAGAGCTTTCTTTATCAAGACTGACACAGAAGAAGAAGAAGAGTTGGTTTTTATATGCCGACTTTCTTTACCACATAAGGGAGACTCAAACTGGCTTAAAATCACCTTCCCCTCCCCACAACAGACATCCTGGGAGGTAGGTGAGGCTGAGAGAGCGTGACCGGCCCAAGGTCACCCAGCTGGCTTCATGTGTAGGAGCAAGGAACCAAATCCATTTCACTGTCCTGCAGAACATCACAGCATGTTTTTGTGCACACACGGGCATGCTTCTCTCTTCACACTATTCCCTCCCCATGCCTCATTTCTCATTACCCACAGAAAACCTCTACATATAGCTGCCTCTTATTAAATATGAAAATCCCTTCACAACACCTCCCTCCCCTGAAGGAACTGAGTATTTGCTAGCCTCCCATATCTGCACAGATTTCCTTATTCTAGAAAAGTAGAATGCTCCTGAACATAAGCTGTTCTGGAGGGAAAGAGGCATATGAGAGAAGCCAATCTGTAAAGCAGGCTAGTTATCACCGAGTCTGATTCAGGAATTATCAGTGTGGTGAGTGCTTCTTTGTGGCTGGACCCTACTGTACCATGGAGGCAGAATTTGGTTGCAAGAAATCAGGGACAAGGAAGCAATCTGGGTAGCAATCATGTCAGCAATGTTAGTCACAAAGTGGGCAACTTGACCTTGTGCTACCAAGCTTATGGTACACGCCACCAATCGTGGCTGGCCCACCCACTATATTGTGCCACCTTTTACTTTTGTATACCACAGGGAGCAGGGCCCAGCTCCACCTAGCAGGAGGATCAGGAAGAAATCACATCAGAGCAGGAGACAGGAAGCATGAGTTATGCTGGCATTTCCACCTTTGTGCTGATTCTTACACTTCATCCAAATCATGCCCCTGCCTTGAACCTCAAAAGCCATCTTTTACTGTGGGAAGCCAAACCAGTAGGGGAGGACGCCGGCACTTCCGCCTGCGGCAGACAGAACTACACAGCCAAAACGTTCCAGCACACCTTCAACCCTATGTTTTCGATTGATCCCACAGGAGAAGTACTGATGAAGGGCCTTCCAATGCAATCTTTTCATCCAAAGGTTTCCGGCATAGCAGGAGATGTGCTTTCACTTCGACATATTAATTAATATTTGTTGGTTGAGTCAAGCCGAGAATAAAAATGAACTTTATTCATTAAATGAATTTACACGCTGCCTGTCCAGAGGCCTGAACTTTAGACCTATCCAATAAACCCATGACACGAAAGTACAGCAAGGGTATTGCTTTAGGTTGGGGTGTGTAGGAAACCCTGTACCATTCTTGTTAAATAGCCTATTTCAGTTTGGTAACTTGCACCTTCTGTTCTAAGGTACAGAGGCTGAAACGTCATTTCTTTACCTCTTTTTTTTTTTACAGTCCATTTTTATCTAAGTAATGGTGGCTGCATACGATCCTATCCAACATCAGGCCCTACAAAGATCCACCAGCTCTAAGCCATAACTTTCAGCCCACTCACTATATTGGCAAACACCACACCGAGACCACTGATGAAAAGGGACCAAATGAGCCACAGTTGGCACTTCTTCCAGTCTGACTCACCACATGCAGAACAGAAGTGTTTTTCTCTAGGAAAAAAACACCAAAACTGCCCGGTCTTGAAACCTGGTACTGGGGATTCATGGCCAAGCCTAACTTAGCTGAAAGTCTGCATGGCGCTTTTAAGGCCAGAAGACTCCTGTTGCCAAGGTTTGGAGTTAGGATGGGAGGAGCGGAGCAGCCTGGTGACTAACTGCCTTGGATGTGCACCCAAAATATATTTAAAGCTAGTCAAAGTTACACCCATATCTGGAGCTCTGAACAACTGTCTCTCACACTTCAAAAGCAACCAAGTTTCAATCCGCTCGGCCAAGATTTATATTGTCTGCTTTCTTAGCAGGGTTTTAAGGCCAGGAATTAAGTTTCCAAATTAAACACCAGAGCAATCCTTGGCAGAGATTTTTGTTTTCATTGCTTCAGTATCCTCTAGTACAGCTCTACAGTGTTCACATCAAGACACTTTTGTACCTTCTGTAGCTGGGAAGACTTCCGATGGGGAAGGGCCACTAATTATAACATTAGGGACAGGTTCTGTAATTCCCCCCAAAAAACCGCACTTGGCTTCAGGGTAACCTCCCCTAAGCGCATACTTGTGAAACAGAAGACCTAACTACAATAATAATAATAAAAACCCTGCCAGACACTTACAATCTATGAAACAATTAATTTTAACCTAACACATGATAAGGGTCAGCATCCTCCAGTGAGTCAGCAAACTAGTCTTCCTGTTAATAAGTGGGGGAAGAGACAAATGTACAGCAAAAAATCTAAATGAAACTTTATCTGCTGGTTATCAAAAGTAGTCCTCAAATACTGGTACAAAGAACCCTCTAATTAACAGTGGCTCTCAACCTTTTTGGCTCCATTCCCCCCTTTCACCATTGTTCAGAATATAATTCCTCCCTTCCCAAATAGTCATGAACTTTATGGAATGTCGCAAATAAAATTAAAAACAAACTACACTTTTACAGATTGTGCATAATCTATAGGACATCACACTTTGCTGAATAGAGGTCCCAATTCCACCCCAAGAACCCTAACATTCCCCCCCGGGGGGGGGGGGAATTCCCTTGTTGTTGAGAACCCATGCTCTAGTACTAACTCAGAACTTGGCTCCTCCGCACCCCCTGCTCAGGTTCCAGCACAAAACACTGGGCCCTCCCTACCATTAAAAAGAGAAAAACATTAATCAGAACACACTCCTTGTTAAGCTCTCTACATAATGTGCAGTATGGATTCAGATCATTTTTCCTTTCAGTTGAAAGGAAAGGAGGCGGCCACCACACCTCAAAGGCCCAAGGAAATACTAAACTATCGGGGGTTTTTTGTCTGCAGACCGGATTTCCTGGTTACTTTTTCTCCATTGCTTTCTCTTGTTAGAAAAGCCAGAGTGACAGCTCACCATGAGAGGCAACGTAGAAATCCAGAACACCACTGTTGCTTCCCTGTGCACTCCAAAAAGACTAAGGTCATGCTCTTTCACACAGGTGTCACCTTGTAAGAGAAAAATGTGATTTTTTAAAAAAAAGTTTAAGAATTGCCCTTCAAACACTTCCTGCACTAAGGAGGAAGAAAGCATTGAATATTGGTGTCCTCCATACTGGCGTACCCATCTTGCTGGGGGTAAAGTGTAGACAACTTTGGAAGGCAATGGCAAACCACCCCGTAAACACAGTCTGCCTAGTAAATGTCGGGATGTGACGTCACCCCATGGGTCAGGAATGATGCGGTGCTTGCACAGGGGACTACATTTACCTTTTACCATATTGGAGATAGAACTCTGACATGTTATGCACATGAAGAGTGGGGGTAGTAAAGTGGTTTAAAGCCGCCCTGCCACATAGAGTCCATAATCTACAGGGGAAGATGTGAATGTTAGGACAGCCCTGTGATGTAGTTGAGTCCTCTATCAAGAGCCCCATACTGGTACAGGGACAGTAATGTTCAAGAGAAGAGCACGGCTTCTTTGTGACGGCACGAACTGGTACTGAGAACTGGCACTTTTTTGGGGGGGGGCTCTCCCAAGAAGAAGAGTTGGTTTTTATATGCCGACTTTCTCTACCACTTAAGGGAGAACCAAACTGGCTTACAATCACCCTCCCCACAACAGACACCCTGTGAGGTAGGTGGGGCTGAGAGAGCTGTGACTGGCCCAAAGTCACCCAGCTGGCTTCCTGTGTAGGAACGGGGAAACAAATCCAGTTCACCAGATTAGACTCCGCCACTTATGTGGAGGAGTGGGGAATCAAACCCAGTTCTCTAGCTTAGAGTTCACCGCTCTTAACCACTACACCACACTGGCTCTCAACTCTTGATCCTTGTGTGCTGTGCTGCCCCACTCAGGCCAAGAAAAAGAGTGGATCCTTAGGAACAGCCTAGTGGGGATCTGCAGAGGAAGGAGAGGGGGGCTGGTGGAAATTGGTGCAACATATATGAGCATGGCCTGCTGTTTTAAACTGGTAGGTACATGGTTAGGTTACAGCAACTCCTTAATTAAGACTGTAGAACAGTCTTCTACACAATATTTATCAGCAAGATAATCAGAATCAGCTCTCCACTGGACCACACACACACACGCAAAATAGAATTGCACAGGATACAGAGCGCCTTCATATGAACTGATTTAGCCAACTTTATCAAAGTCGCCTGACTATGTCACGTGATGATGCTGAAATCAGACAGGAGCGCAAAGGACAGCAGCCCACAGGTAGAAATCACAAGGCGCCGCCACACACACTGCGGCAAAGGCTGACCTATTTAAAACTGCCACCCCGTCACCCCTTGCTAAACCAGCGCCCAACTTAATGCAGATGAGTTCTGCTGATTGCTTCCCCCGGGGCTGGTTTTAGGTCCTGTGTGCAGACAGTTGAGAGCCTACTGTTTTAACTTTAGAAATTAGTGATTTCAACTAGGACTGCACTTTTCCTGTATATTTTATTGTATGTATTGTTTTTACCTGATGCCAACTGCTCTGTGCCCGGCTTTGGCCTGAACAGATGGCAGGTTACAAGTCCAAAGATAAATAAAATTTTACAATTCAAACAGTATAAAACAGACCCGCAAATCAAACGGGCATGTGTCTTTTCCCATCTCCATCACCCTCACCACAGACTCATGCTGCTATGCATAACCACTGCTGGCACAAAAAACTCTTCTGTGAGGATAGGGGTCTTCAAGGCTAAATAGTCTCCAGCTACTTCTTCTTTTTTCATTAATAAAAGGACTAAATGCACCTATTATAAATCGAAGAACCCATCGACATGTATCGTACTGAATCACCCATACACAAGAATGTCTGATCTTACATGTTCTTCAGCTTTAGTCCCACTCCAATAAGAAATAAATGGTTGCTAGTCCTAAAGATATAAGCCTTAAGAATATTGTTTCTTTTTTTTTGCCAGTTTCAATGGGAAAATCAACATCATTGGAACTCTGACCAAAGAACAGGAAAAATACCATCACCTTCCGTTGATGAGCAGGAGTTCATCAGTCTGATGTTTATTACTACCAGTTTTTTTCCTATCACATCCTTTCTTCAAGGAAGCCAGTAGATCTACCTGGTATTTTTTAATCCCACTCTGCCTCCAAGGAGTTCTGGGTAGGGTCGGCCCTGGTTAGTAGTTGGATGGGAGACCACTAAGGAAGTGAAGGTTGCCATGCAGAGGCCGGCGACAGCAAACCACCTCTGTACATCTCTTGCCTTGAAAACCCCACAGAGTTGACCTCTGCAACTTTACGGTGCTTACCACCACAGGGGGAAGCAAGCCACTCATGACAACTCCATGAAGTTCCACTCCATGGGGTTTTCCAGGCAAGAGATGACCAGAGGCAGTTTACCACCACCTTCCTCTTCCTTGCAGCCCCTGTCTTCCTTGATGGTCTCTCATCCAACTACTGACCCTGCTTAGCTTCCTTGCTCTGACAAGATTGGGCTAGTTTGGGTTTAGCAGACTGGCCACAGGCAAACAGCTACTCTGCTACTAAAACTCACCAATAGTTCAGCTCTGTTCCAGTCATAAGAACATAAGAAAAACCATGCTGGATCAGACCAAGGCTCATCAAGTCCAGCAGTCTGTTCACCCAGTGGCCAACCAGGTGCCTCTAGGAAGCCCATGAACAGGACAACTGCAGCAGCATCCAGTCATAATAGAGAACCACCTGTTATTAATGTCAGCAAATCCAGCATTTTACCCCCTTAGTATGACCCACGAGCTAAGGCCAGCTTTCTCATGACCTTCTGTTTCCCCACACACACACACACCGGAGACCTGGAGTGGTACAGCACAGCCTGATTTCATCAGGTCTTGAAAGCTAAGCAGGGTCAGTAACTCAGCTGGGAGGCCACTAAGGAAGGCTCTGCAGAAGCAGGCAACGGTCAACCACCTCTGCTTCATTACTTGCCTTGAAAACCCTACGGGGCCACCACAAATCAGCTGTGACTTGATGCCGCTTTACACACACATCCCACCAGCTTCAGTCTGAAACTTGGAAGGGTTTAAGAGAGTGGACATGTTCATGGAGGATAGGGCTATCCATGGCTACTAGTCAAAACTGACACCAGTCATGATGCAAACCTATTCTCTCCAGGATCAGAGGAGCATGCCTATTATATTAGGTGCTGTGGAACACAGGCAGGAGGATAATGCTGCAGTCGTCTTGTTTGGGGGGCTTCTTAGAGGCACCCTGGTTGGCCCCTGTGCGAACAGACTGCTGGACTTGATGGGTCTCGGTCTGATCCAGCAGGGCCTTTCTGATGTTCTTAAGTCACTTCCCCCCTTACGCGTCTGAAGGGCGCTTCCTCTTCTCATGTGGAATCTGCCCGTTTCCCCAGGTCTGCGCTCAAACTATCGTACTGCGCCGCGCATGTGCAAAGCAGCGCTAACACAACCCCCGCCCCGCCCGTTCCTAAACCCCAACTCGGAAGATTCCATCCAATCAACGCCGTCTCACCCTCCTTTTTTACCTTCAACCGCCAGAGTGCGCGCGACCCACCCTGGCGCCAACTGCCCCTTTCGCGCATGCGCACAGCAAGTCGCGTCGCTCTCTCATCTCCCTCCCCCCCCTTCCCGGCCAACTTTTCACTAACGGCCTTTTTAAAAAAACACGCCCGTAAACCGTCGGCTCAGCGACAAGGACTTCGTCCCTCAGTCTCCCTCGCGCTCACGACCAAAGTACCTGCTTCTTGCCCAACAAAACACCCCGGCACCGCAAACGCCATAATCTTACCGGGTTCAGTTGGCAGCCTCCACTGCCGCTTCGCCCGCCGCCACCGCCCGGACTCTCCACCGCTGCCCCCTCAGAGACCCCACCCACCTCATGATTGACAGGAGCCGCCGCCCTATTGTACAATTTCACGCAAACGCCTCAGCACGGCGCCGTCGTATAACGGGGGGCCGTTAGCACATTTGGGACGGCCTCCCGGCAGATTGACGGGAAGCCGCAGCCAATCGGAAAGCGCCATTCTGCCCGGACTTGAGATTGTCTCGCGTCATCGGGCGCTGCCTGATTCCGGGACGCTAGACCAATCACCAGCCGCTCGTAGAACAACCGGATTGGTGGATAGAGCTGACCAATCACACTGTCTGCGAACATCTGTCCAATTCCACATGGAAGGCGGGAGTACTCCGTCATAGGGATTGCCTGTGATTGGCACCTGTAGTACCCATTGGGGGGGTATAGGAGAGGGCGGACCGCCCCCTAAGCTTGATCTTTCCTTGTACACCAAAACATTGTTCTACAGGTGGAGGAAGGGGTAGCTTTGAGAAACCGTTGCCAACCTCCAGGTGGGGCCTGGAGATCTCCCAAAATTGCAATTGATCTTCAGACTACAGAGAGCCATTCCCTTGGAGAAACTGGGTGTTTTCTACTATGACTGGGGCAGGATTTCAGTCACTGGCAATCCTCCTATAGAGGATTGTTCCTTCCCCAAAACCACCCTCCCCAGGCTCCACTCCCAAAATTTTCTAACCCAGACCTAGCAAACTTAACCCTGAAACTGTGCTAGTGTGGTGTGGTGGTGAAGTGTTAGACTAGTATCTGGAAGACACAGGTTCAAATCCCCACTCTGCTATCAAAGCTCATTGGATGACTTTGGCCCAGTCATTCTCTCAGTCTAACCACCTCACAGGGTTGTTGTGAGGATAAAATCGAAAAGAATGATGTAAGCCCCTTTGGGTCTGGGGAGAAAGGCAGGCTATATATGAAGTGAATAAATACATAAAAACGGTAGTTGTCTCTGTTTTCTGTAGTCCATCCCCAGTAAATCATGATCTCCGCTTTTACCAGTCACAATTTAGGCCTGGCTTGTCCCACAGAGGCTCTAGAAGAGGTGGCAGTGGGCATATCCTGTCTGCTGTCAAGGTATGCCCTGAACACTTAAGCATATCCCACTACCATACCACCCAGTTCACATACTGCAATTGACTAAGGTCAACTATGAACTGTTGATATCAGAGAAACTTATCTTTAAACCAGTAGAGTAAAAACATGGCAAAGGAATACTAGTACAGAAGGTGGTATGTATGAACAATTTATGGCAACCCCAGTGTGATGAGGGGCAGGGGACAAGAGACGTCATAGTTATAGTGAATGAAAGCTGTCCAGGCCCTCTGAGGCTAGGACGAAGGGGAGGCCATGCATTTTGCCGGATACTGAGCATCCCTTTCCAACGGGGAGAGGGCAACAAACTAGCCCTTTCATGTTTGGTGGGCTGGAGTCCCAAGACTTGGCATCCAGATTGGCTGAGACCCCGGGGCACACACGTAGGGTGGGATTTGCATAAGGGAGCTGATTCTTTGTTTGGGGCTTTGTTTTGGAAACTCTTTGGAGCCGGGATTTTACCATGGTGACAGGGGAGGAATTATATGAAAAAGAGTTGCAACTACCAAGATCAGATGTAAGGTGGATTGTAAGTACTTAGCAACTGTCTTTTTTGTTTTCCTTAATGCACCTGGGTCCTATCCTTTGCAATACTTTTGAGTTTGTGCCTTCTAGAAATACTAAGTTGAAGCAAAAATACCATTCCCCATGAGACACAGGAGAACCACACTATTTAGACTAGCAGCAAACAAATTGTTTGTTGCAAAATCGTAGTGTTGAGTTGGCCGGCAGCAGTGCTGGACTACAGGTGAGGCTTTTACTCAGAGTATTAGCAAAGATGCTACCTCTGGGACCCCAGCCACTTGTTTATGGCAATAAAAATATCATAGAACCATGAAGCTGCCTTATACTGAACCAGACCCTTCGTCCATCAAAGTCAGTATTGTCTACTCAGACCGGCAGCAGCTCTCTGGGGTCTCAGAACGAGGTCTTTCACATCACCTACTTGCCTAGTCCCTTTAACTGCAGATGCCGGGGATTGAACCTGGGACCTTCTGCGTGCCAAGCAGATGCTCTACCACATCACAGTTCCCGTTTGCTCTCTAGAAAGAAGGGGCACTGAGGCTGTACACCTATACACTCTCACCTGCAATACGATCCCTGTTGAAGAAAGTGAAACTTTTCATTGTAAGCAATGCAACCCTGTGGATTGCAGTATGAGACTCAGGATTTACAGAAAGTTTTAAGCTGTACTTCTGCCACACAGCTATGCTACCCTCCTTGCCACAAACTACGGAGGCATGGAGTGGCAAGGTGTGACTCATGAAAATGCAAGCAGGGTTTAGGTGCACAGGGCTGTGATGCCAGAATCTTTGAAGGAGTGCAGATGGGTCAAGCACAGCAGGTTTGCAACGTCCCATCTGCATGCTGGAGAGGGCCAAACTGAAAGCTCATGACCATGTCTGTGTCCTGGGAGGTGTGTCTCCCAGCAGTCTTGACTGCAGAAGCCCAGAAACCAGCGGAAAGGAACTTTCCCATCGAAGCCATACTTAATCAAGAGCCCCCCTCGGCCGCAACCTGAGAACGCACAACCTTAGGACTCTGTAACCATGCCTGTGTCCCGGGAAAAGGAGTGTCTCCAAGCAGAGAGCCAGTGTGGTGTAGTGGGTAAGAGCGGTGGTTGGGAGTGGTGGAGTCTGATCTGGAGAACCGGGTTTGATTCCCCACTCCTCCACATGAGCGGCGGACTCTAATCTGGTGAACTGGATTTGTTTCCTCGCTCCTACACGTGAAGCCAGCTGGATGACCCTGGGCTAGTCACAGCTGTCTTACAGCTCTCTCAGCCCCACCTACCTCACAGGGTGTCTGTTGTGGGGAGGGGAAGGGAAAGTGATTGTAAGCTTGTTTGAGTCTCGCTTAAGTGGTAGAGAAAGTCGGCATTTAAAAACCAACTCCTCTTCTTGTTCAGTCTCGACTGCAGCACCCCAGAAACCAGCAGAAAGGAACTTTTCCCCATAGAAGTCATGCTTAATCAAGAGCAACCCTCAGCAGCAACCTGAGAACTCACAGCCTTAAGACACCAGCAAAAGTTCCAGATTAGACACCCATGTGCTCTCCCCGTGCCGCTGGGCCCGTCGGTCGTACAATAAAGGAACGCTGGCTTTTGCAAACGTTTATTGACTCATTTACTTCTCTTACCAGTTCTGACCTACGCTCTCTCCCAACCCACTCACGTCTCTTCCCCCCCAAGCCACCCCAAAGCTCAACAAGGAGAGGCCTCCCAGAGCTTTGCAGGGGCGTTTCCTGTTGTGACCCTCCTTCCCCAGCAGGGGGCAAGAGAGAGAACCCCTCTCCCGGCTGGAGAGGAAGGGAGAGGAGAGAAAGAGAAGGGTGGGGAGGTCGGTGGTACAGGAGCCAAAAACACAACACGACTAACATTAACGGGGAAGGGACAGGGTGGGGGGTTAAGGCGCCTCAAGAACATGACATAACTGCAAGGGTGATGGGCGAGTGGGGGGGCACGGGAGGGGTGGGTTTCCCGGGCCCCGATGAGACAAGAACCGAAAAAATAACCTCGAAAAATGATAAAATCCTAGACGGGTAAACAAAAGTTATTTCATGTTTTGAGTCACTTTAACCGTGAAGAAGGGTGGGGGAGGGAGGCGGGCCCTCCCCCGCACTAACAGTCTGTGGCAGGCAGGCGGGCGGCGCTGGCGAGGGGGGGAGAGGCGCCCCCTAGCGGATGGTGTAGCGCACGTAGGGCACCTCCGTGTCATCCCCGCTGTCGTCGTTGCAGCACAGCTCGAAGACCAAGGCCTTCACGTGGCGGCCAATCTTCTTCTTGGAGACTCGGGTGACAATCTCAGTCATCCTGGGGGTGTGCGGGGGGGGGGGGAAAGAGGGACGGGGAGTCAGGACACATGAACACACGGAGCTGCCTTCTACTGAATCGGACCCGTGGTCCATCAAAGTCAGTATTGTCTACTCAGACTGGTACCGGCTCTCCAGGGTCTGAGGCAGAGAGGTCTTTCACATCACCTACTTCCCTGGTCCCTTTAACTGGAGATGCCAGGGATTGAACCTGGGACCTTCTGCATGCCAAGCAGATGCTCTACCACTGAGCCACATCCCCTCCCCTAAAAAACCAACACCTGGAATTGGGCTTGGGGGTGGGTTGATAGCCAGTGTAATAGTTGTGATATTGGGGTCACAAGCTCACATGAACACATGGAGCTGCCTTCTACTGAATCAGACCCTTGGTCCATCAAGGTCAGCATTCTCTACTCAGACTGGCAGCAGCTCTCCAGCGTCTCAGGCAGAGGTCTTTCACATCACCTACTTGCCTGGTCCCTTTAACGCAGTGGTTCCCAAAGTGGGCAGTACCACCTCCTCGTGGGATGGTGGGATTACCGAGGGGGGTACTAAGAGGCAAGGGGGCAGCAGGGGGGCGCTAGAGATGGGCCCCTTCAACTGTGTTGTTGGATAGGGTAGGGGGTGCTGGGGTTGAGTTTGTGGAACCAAGGGGGCGGTGGCCAGAAAGGTTTGGGAACCATTGCTTTAACTGGAGATGCCGGGGATTGAACCTGGCACCTTCTGCATGCCAAGCAGATGCTCTACATCGGAGCTACGGCCCTGTCCCCAAGGACCGCGTTCGCTAAGAGACCTCCCCATCTCTTCCCCAAGCGGCCAAAGGAAATACATACGGCTGGTCGTGGCGCTCCTTCAGCTTAGCCGGCTGCATGAAGAACGAGTACAGCATGGAGACGCCCTGAGACAGCATCGTGATCTCCAACTTGTGCTCTTTCTGTGCACGGAGAAAAGGCGGCGTTGTGCGTGTGCCGTTAACACCGTCCCCGCTTCCCCGATCAATCGCCCATCCAACCTCCTGGGCAGATCTTCCCAGCCCTTACCTTGAAGTAGGCCAGGAACTCACGCAGCGTCATCTCCTGCCCGTCGGGCTGGATGCCCTGCACTTCGAAGCGGTCCCACAAAGTCCATTCAGTGTTATAATACTGTGGGGAGGAGAAGGAGATGCTGGTGACATGTTTGGCAGCCACCAGGCTCCACATGAACGCATGAAGCTGCCATCTACTGAATCAGACCCTTGGTCTATCAAAGTCAGTATTGTCTACTCAGACCGGCAGCCCACTCTCCAGCGTCTCAGGCAGGGGTCTTTCACATCACCTACTTGCCTGGTTCCTTTAACTGGAGATGCCAGGGACTGAACCTGGGACCTGCATGCCAAGCAGATGCTCTACCACTGAGCCACGGCCCCTCCCCAAATTATATGCACCTTGCCTTCCATGGTCATGACTTAGGGTTGCCAACCTTCCAAGGTGGGGCCTGGAGATCTCTTGGAATTACAATGGATCTCCAGGCGACAACAGACCACCTCTCCTGGAGGAAATGGCCGCCCAGAAGGGTGGACTCTGAAGCACTACATCCCTGCTGAGGTCCCTCCCCTCCGTAAAGTCTGCCCTCCCCAGGCTCCATCCTCTGAGTCTGCAGGAATTTCCCAACCCGGAGCTAGGGATCCAGTTTCTTCAGTGGAGTCCCAACTCACAGCCCAGTGACAGGGCCCCCCTCTAGAATTACTACTTCTGCACACAGAGAGAAAAACAGATCAAACAAGTGGGAGGGCCCGATCCAGGTGCCCACACCCCCTTCTCAACCCTTCCTCTAAGACTCTAATGCACGGCGGTTGAATTCAACTGTTACCAGGGCCGGATATGACATAAATGTCACTTGGTCAGGCCTGGCCTCGCCAGCACAGATTGGGACTGGAGGGGGGGTGGCTGCCTTGGCGGGCTGGGTAAGAGCTCTCAAGGGGCCAAATCCGGCCCGTGGGCCTTATGTTTGTCACCCTTGGCCTAACGTACAAGACGAGGTTAGGATAGGATTGTTTCCCTGCCCACTAGATGGAACAGAGAAAGGGTTGGATCCGGTGCAGTATTTCTGTGGAAGCAAGGACTTCCACCAGAGAGCACAACCTCCTCTCTTGCAGCAGCATGATGTCCCCCCTGCTCCAAATCTTGTTCCTGGGAGTGGATTTGGGGGGAGTCGTTTCAGGCTGCTTGGGGAGGGGGGAGTCGCAAAAGTCATGCTCTGTGGGCAGAAGTCCTCAATTCTGCGAACCGCTGCGTTGGATCCAACCCAAGTACCGCAGCCATTTGTACGAGAGAAATGAAAACTAAGCCAAAAACTGAAAAGGACCAGGTACAAAAAAAAAAAAAACCTAGAAAGCTCCTGTACTTTAGGAAGTAGCCAAGCGCCCGATTGTTTCTCAGAGGAGTGGGAAATTCCCCCGGGGAGCGAGAGGCAGCTGCTGTCATTCATTTCCCCCTCCCACCCTGGTTACTGCCAGGTAGTGGGTGCTGTCACATCTACCGCAGCAGAAAAAGAAACCTTCCCAAGCCTTCATTAATACAAGCATCATTGCTCCAGCAGTGATCTGCAACGATGTAGGCTCCCTTTAGAAGAAGAGCTGGTTTTTATATGCTGACTTTCTCTACCACTTAAGGCAGAACCAAATCGGCTTGCAATCACCTTAGCTTCCCCTCCCCACAACAGACACCCTGTGAGGTAGGTGGGGCTGAGAGAGCTCTTAAAAGGACTGTGACTAGCCCAAGATCACACAGCTGGCATGTGTAGGAGCGGGGAAGCCAACCTGGTTCACCAGATTAGCCTCCGTCGCTCATGTGGAGGAGTGGGGAATCAAACCCGGTTCTCCAGATCTGAGTCCACCGCTCCCAACCACCGCTCTTAACCGCTACGCCACGCTGGCTCTCCTGTCCCGTGATCCTAAAACAAGCAGGAAGCGCGCCTGGGAAGCCGCCGCACTCACCTTGTTCTTGGGGCAAGAGACGGGATCCGAGAAAGCAAAGAAGGGCAAAGCCAAGTTGAGGAAGCCGTTCTTGTAGGACTCAAGCTGCCGGTGGCCCTGTATCACCTTGTAGAGTTCCAGGCACACCAAGCCTACTACCGCCGCTGTTGTCGTGGCGATCGCTGGTATAATCTTCCCAGCAATCAGCTTGCTCTGAAGAGGCAAAAGCACATCGGCCCTCAGCCTAGGTGGAAAACCTTCCCTGCGAGTACTCCCAGTCCCGAAGCCACTACCTGCATATGGTAAGTTCTTAACTGTTCCTAAATACAGAATATTAGTCTCCTGGGCGAGATTAAATGCTATGCCATTAGGGGAACTAACAGGTAGACGTCAAGGGATCCCCCCTTCTCGTGTCGATTCTGTGATCGTAACACAGGAGACCTAGACCCCATTGGGCATATTTTCATCGATTTTAACAAACATAGTTTGGCCAGTGAGAAATGGATCCATAGATATATTCAAAAATGGAGCCCTGATACCAAGCGAGAGCTTGTAGTTAAGCTACTAGCAGATACTGATCCAAAAGTGTCCTTGGCGGTTGCAAAATTCTTGTCTTAGTTATTTGAAATGTGAACACGGAAATTAATGTTATATGACTTTAGATATTTTGCTGTTTTATATGTATTTTATCCTCCTTTTTGCTTGTGACCTGTTGGTCTTTGAGCAGTAAATAAATGGAATGGAATTCGCTGCATGTACCTCCTTCCCGCCACTCATGATCTTTCTCCCCCTCGAAGCGCCCAAGGCAAACCCACCTTATGCCGGTCAGCAGGAGGAATATCGTAGTTCTCTGCTCGCAGGTTGGACGCGGCCACAATGAAATCCATGTGGAAGTTCGTGTCATCGTCCTGAAATGTAATGTGAGTCAAACGACAACCGTGCCTGGTGCTATTGCCACTACACCCGAATTCCCCCCCACGGGGAACCGCTTCTGGAGCACAGACACCTCCGGAGCAGCACAATGAAAGCTACAAAGGGGCCTGGAAGAGGTTTGTCAAGGGAGACAAAATAGGAACTCGGCTGCCTGTTTAGAGGTCAGGCTGAGCTTCCAAAGAACAGCTGGGGAGCTGGGTAGATTAACCGGATCCTTACAGCTACGGTTTCAACTCTAAACACCGGCCTCCCTGACCTCTCACCATCCCGCGGCTGCTTCTGCCCTCTTGCTGATACCACCGTTGGGGCTTATCCACCTGCTCGCCTGGTTGCAGCCAGATATTTGGATTTTTTACACTACTGGACATTTTTGTCCTTGTTTTTTTAAATTGCACCGGGCTGTTTTAACTGTAGTTTTAACGTTTTTTTATCTTTTTTATTAATTCTGGGTTTGTGAGCCGCCCTGAACCTGGCCTCCGGTTGGGGGAGGGCAGGGTAGAAACGAAATGAAACAAATAAAATAAAATTACCTTTTCAAAATCGACAGGGAACATCCGGAACTCGTGCAGTTGCTGGGGACTTGGGAGTGAAGATTTCAGTTCCTCCAACCGGCTGTCATCTGGGGAGGGAGAGCAGATGAACCTCAGAAAGGACACATAAACCTACGCCACATTCCCCCAGGCAGCCCATGGGACCCACTGTCTGACCCACTGCGCAGAGGCTGTAGACCTCTATTTATTTGATTTTATTTGTACCCCGCCCTTTCCTGGCAAAGCTCAGGGCGGCTAGCAAATTATAAATACAGACATAGATAAATTTAATATAATACACAATTAAAACCATAAAACCTAATCTAAACTAATAAATACAAGACCTACCGAGTATATCGAGGGTGCCTTAAAATGTGCTCTATTACCTTACTGACTAAAGGAAGGAATAGGAGGGGACTAGCAGGGGCTGTGGCTCAGTGGTAGAGCATCTGCTTGATATGCCAGAAGGTCCCAGGTTCAATCCCCGGCATCTCCAGTTAAAAGGAACTAGGCAGGTAGGTGATGTGAAAGACCCCTGCCTGAGATCCTGGAGAGTCACTGCCAGTCTGAGTAGACAATACTGACTTTGATGGACCTCTGATTCAGTATAAGGCAGCTTCATGTATTCCCACATGGTGGCAGGCCCAGATGATAACGGGCAATCACCAGCCAGCCGCGATCTCACTACTCCGATGGGATGGACACAGAGGGAAACAAAAGGGGAAATGAAAAAAAAAGGGAAGGGAGGGGGAAAGGGGTGGAAGGGGAAAGGGAGGAGGGAAAAAGAGGAGGAAAGGAAGGGGGAAAGTGAGAAAAATACTTGTGTATGCAGCTAATTCTGATGCCTTGATTTTCCAAAGAGCCTGGAGATATAAAGGCATCACCCCCTCCTGCCATACGAAAAGGGGGGGAGGGGAAAATAAAGGGGGATAGGAGGAAGAACAGAAGGCAGAAAATGCAAAGGGAGAAAAAGTACTAGTGTATGCAGCTAATTCCGGTACCACCATTTGCAAAGGGCTTGGAGAGAGCTCCTTTAAACAGGCAATAATTCCAGCAGGAATCCGCCTCAGCCTTAAACCTAAGCCACAAGGAGACCACCACCCCCCGCGGAGATAACAGCGTCTCCCCCTGCTGCCCTAGGAAGGCAGGGCTCTCCAGCTGCTGCGGCTCTCGTTCCCGTTCCAGCAGGTCTCACCAACGGAAGCGTTTGCATTCTGCAGCTCTTGGTCGGAGATGTGGATGCGGACGCCCGACTTGGGAGTGAATTCCGGGACCCGGACCTGGCGCAGGAGCTCCGTGACGGCCGCCCTGTCCCTGGTGCCCGCGATGCCGTAGGTCTGTGCAAACAAATTTGCAGCGGCCAACACGTAATCCATGTGCAAGGGCTGTGGGAGGGGAGAGAGACATGGGCGATGAGGAAGGCAGGCGGTTTCCTCTGGGAACACATCCCGTCTGAAAGGATGCTCCCCTCCCCCTCTCGACTGGACAAAGATCTGCCCCTCAACCGCTCTTCTCTCCATGGTTTGGAATCCCCCAGCTTAAGAGGAGACGTAGAAGGGATGCGGACAGCTCTCTCCTCCCACCTGCCCACACCTAGCCCCACCTGCACACCTCTCCTCTTCAGGTTTAACACCACTGAGTTTCCCCAACAGGGTGCTACAAATGTCAAGGAACCTTGGCCTGATTCAAGAGCCAGTTTAGTTCAATGATCCTAACAGTTCACAAGCAAGTAGCCTAACCTACAGTTTGGAGGGCAGCCCCCCTTCCCATAAAAACTAGTCCTGGTATAATGTTTTCCCCAATCCTCAATATGGCACTAGAACTTGAACATGAAATAGAGGACATTCATCAGTCCTCTCCCCACAATTAATCATCTTGGCCATTTAGCAAATGTCCATGATAATCAGCTCCTTCTCAGATAAGTAGTCATAGAATCATAGAGTTGGAAAGGGCCATAAAGGCCATAACCCCCTGCTTAAATGCTTGTCCAGCCACTGCTTAAAGACTGCCAGTGAGGGGGAGCTCACCACCTCCCTAGGTAGCTGATTCCACTGTCAAACTCTTACTGTAAAAAAAAATTTCCCCTAATATCTAGCTGGTACCTTGCCGCCCACAATTCAAACCCATTATTGCAAGTCCTATCCTCTGCTGCCAACAGGAACAGCTCCCTGCCCTCCTCTAAGCGACAGCCCTTCAAATACTTAAAAAGAACAATCATTTCCCAACTTCCTCTTCTCCAGACTAAACATTCCCAAGTCCCTTAACCTTTCCTCATAGGGCTTGGTCTCCAGGACCCTGTCCCCCCTCAACCTCCTCTTCTCCAGACTAAGTCATGATCAATAATGTTTTGTAATGGTTTCTATTACACTTTGCCCAGCTTTAAGAGCCTTCCCTACCGTTTCCCCCTTGCATACATGCAGTAGGCTGAGCACCTTCTTCCAAACTAAAGCCCCAAGGTTCTGAGAGTGCTTATCTGGTTAAAACATTTTACCCTTCAGATACAATTTTTGCCCACATTTTCTGGGCCGCCGAAGCAAACTACGACACTCAGTAGGAAACGAGCAAGCCAGCCTCCGAGAGAAGAAAAATCGGCTTTCTCTGCTTTCCACCCGAGGTTTTGAAGACTCCCTGCAAGTCAAGCTACCCTCCCTTCTGGTCAACTCGCATGGATCCTACACGCTTGCCTTATGACATATAACTGCTATATCTGCAGGGAGGGATGGGCAAGACTGAATGCGGCAACAGCACAGTTAGAAAGCTGTTTGCCCACAACACTAGGAAGGGGGGCGGCGGCCAAGAATCAGCCCCTCCCACTGCTTCCTCACAATCGCAACATTAGGTCAGCCGTTGCCAGCCCTCCCGCCCATCTTGTTTTCTTTTGCCCCACCACGAAACCCTTACGTTGCTGTTATCGAAGGTGAGCGAGTGAGGGCATCGCTTGGGACCTGACCAGAAGAGGGTTCCCGAGTTGGTTTTCTGAAAGAGAGCAGCAAAAGAGGCATTGGTGAGGACTGCAACGAGAACAGGACTGCGGCCTACGCTGCTGCCTGTCGCTGCAAGGATGCTCCAATGTAGGTACTTTCTACACCATTGAACGCGTCTCGTTGAAAGGCTTATGCCAGGGGTGTCGAACCCATTTGCTATGAGGGCCAGATATGACATAAATGTCACTTGGTTGGGCCGGAGGGGGTGGCTGCCTCAGCTGGATGGCGGGCTGGGTAACAGCTCTCGAGGGGTTGGATGCGGCCCGTGGGCCTTATGTTTGACACCCCTGGCATATGCTGTTTCAGGTTCGTTTCTGCTCTGTTTTAGACTATGCGTTGTGCTTCTTCACACAATGCACAGCTAAATTGTGGAACTCCTTGCCCCAGGATGTGGTGATGGCTGCCAACTTGGAAGGCTTTAAGAGGAGAGTGGACACGTTCATGGAGGAGAGGGCTGTTCATGGCTACTAGTAAAAATGGATACTGGTCATGATGCATACCTATTCTCTCCAGGATCAGAGGAGCATGCCCTTTATACTAGGTGCTGTGGAACACAGGCAGGATAATGCTGCTGCAGTCATCTTGTTTGTGGGCTTCCTAGAGGCACCTGGTTGGCCACTGTGTGAACAGACTGCTGGACTTAATGGGCCAGGAAAGGTGCCAGTCTGATTCAGCAGGGCTTTTCTTACGTTTTTAGATTTCGGTTTGTTTTCCCAATTCTGTAGTCCAAACCCTGTTGTACTGTTCATTGAATGTCCCCCTCCTTCTTCTGACTGTGCTCAACTTACACTAGAGGTCCCCAATCTTTGACCCTGTGGGCACCTCTGGAATTCTGACACAGCGCAGGAGGTGCAGCCCCAAAATGACTGCCACAAGAGGCAGAGCCAGCCCTAAAACGGTTGCTGCGGCTTACCCTCAGTCACACAATGAAGATCCCTTGTGCTGTGGTGGCAGCTGCTGACAAAGCAATTTTAAAAAATCTGCAGAGCCAAGCAGATCTCCAGTGGCCGATCAGAGGCCTTCCTGGGCAAAAAAACCCACCTAGCCCTGCCCACTTTCTAAAAACACATGGTAAAGGCAGTCCCCTGTGCAAGCACTGGGTCATTCCTGACCTATGGGGTGACGTCACATCCCAACGTTTACTAGGCAGACTATGTTTATGGGGCGGTTCGCCAGTGCCTTCCCCAGTTGTCTTCCCTTTACCCCTAGCAAGATGGGTAATCTTTTTACCGACCTGGGAAGGATGGAAGGCTGCGTCGACCTCGAGCTGGCTACCTGAAACCGACTTCCGTCGGGATCGAACTCAGATTGTGAGCAGAGCTTAGACTGCAGTATTGCAGCTTACCACTCTGCACCACAGGGCCAGGAAAGGTGCCAGCGGGCTCCATGTGGGTACCAAGGTGAGGACCACTAAAGTACACTACGCAATCCACTTAGAGTCTCAGGGAGAAAGGCAGTCTATAAATAACCTCAATAAATAAAAACTGATAAAAGGAGGGGCTGGGACTATAGTCATGGTGGAGGCCCTGAAATCCTCACTAACTCACCTGGTTTGGGGGGAAATTGTGCAGCAGCTGACGGATATTGTTGCAATATTGGGTGTGCCAGTGATTGCACGCCCAGGTGACACAGTCAGCCCACGTCTTGGGCCGATCAGTCACCAAGCTCTTGTAGACGGCTTCTAACACCTCCAGAGGCTGGGTGCCAGGCAGCTTCTGGGTCCGCTCCATGAACTTGGCGTCTCTGGAAGAAGACGGGAGCTTTGAGTCAGCAATCTTCCCGTTCATTTGACCTTCTGGATGATCTTGGAACTGGCAGAAACGGCGAAGTCCTGCCCTAGCTGTTTGCTCCCCCAGCAGCCTGTGCTTTATGAGTGCTCTTTCAGGCTGGCGTGAGACATCATTATACCGGTGCCAAATCCATTTAATCTTCTACTGATGTGCAGAACACGGCTTTGGCTTCTATCATAAGAGTTGGAAGTGACCACCAGGGACATCTAGTCCAACCCCCTGAACAATGCAGGAAATTCACAACTACCTCCCCCCCGCCACACCCCCAGTGACCCCTACTCCATGCCCAGAAGATGGACAAGATGCCCTCCCTCTCATGATCTGCATAAGGTCATAGAATCAGCATTGCTCACAGACGGCCATCCAGCCTCTGCTTAAAAACCTCCAGGGAAGGAGAACTCACCACCTCCTGAAGGAAGCCTGTTCCACTGAAGAACCGCTCTAACTGCTAGAAAGTTCTTTCTACTATTTAGACCCTTTGGATTTAAATTCAACCCGTTGGTTCTGGTCCCACCTTCTGGGGCAACAGAAAACAGCTCACACCCTCCTCTATATGACAGCCCTTCAAGTACTTGAAGATGGTTATCATATCCCCTCTCAGCCTTCTCCTCTTCAGGCTGAACATACCCAGCTCCTTCAACCTTTCCTCACAGGACCTTCTCCTCCAGACCCCTCACCACCTTTGTTGCTCTCCTCTGGACGTGTTCCAGCTTGTCTACATCCTTCTTAAATTGAGGTACCCAAAACTGAGCACAATACTTTATGTGAGGTCTAACCAGAGCAGAGTAAAGCGGAGTATCATGGAGTTCAACCGGGACCCCGGCCAGCAGTGCCCCGGGACCAAATCCACAGCAGAAGGTTTTACTCACGTGATGTACTGGTTGACGTTTTCCGCAGGCTGCTTGAAAAGACCTTCAAATTCATCACGGGCCCACTGGTTTAAAATAAAAAAGATTAAAAATACATTTAAAAAGGACAAGTTTCAGTTATCAACAAAGATGGCAGACAGACCAGAGTTTTTATATTACACACCAGCAGCTTGGCCAATGCATTGCGTTCGTTTATTTAAGTATGGCTATCTCTCCGAGAAGGGGATTAAGGCAGCTAAAAACAGACTCAAAAGAAATGAGTACCCAGCTTGCTGGGCGTAAAGGGAAGACGACTGGGGAAGGCACTGGCAAACCACCCTGTAAACGAAGTCTGCCTAGGAAACGTTGGGATGTGACATCACCCCATGGGTCAGGAATGACCTGGTGCTTGCACAGGGGACCTTTACCTTACCTATCCCACTTTTCTCCAAGAAGGGGTTTAAGGCAGCTAAAAACAGACTCAAAAGAAAGATATAGGATTGGCACCTGAAAAGGTAGATCACAATGGGTAGCTGTGTTAAGTCTGCCACTAGCAGCAGAAAAGAGCAGTCCGGTAGCACCTTAAAGACTAACAAAATTTCTGACATGGGATGAGCTTTTGTGAGCCATCGCTCACTTCTTCAGAAAGCTCGTACCCTGCCAGAAATTTTGTTAGTCCTTAAGGTGGTACTGGACTCCTACTCTTACCGACTACCTGAAAAAGCAGAGAAGGATCAGGCCTGTTGTTTATTAGGCGGGAAGCCGTAATTAGAGATGGGCGAGATCCCCCCCTCAAAAAAACACCCATCCTTCTCTTGCTGTCAACAGGAAAGTTCCTTCATCCAGGAATCCAGCAGACGCCCACCAGCCCTTACCCCGTGTGACCTTGAAACTGGAGCAGCGACCCAACACTGACCTGCAGGGTGTGCTCAATGGCGTTGGGAAAATTCTTCAGGGTGCAGATGGGGATGGATTTTTCGGGCGGGTCCTGGCTGGAGCTGTAGGATTCTGTTAGGAAGGGGATCACCACCTGGATGTTCCCTTTGGTCCCCAATGTCCCCGACTCCAGCAGGGGCTTGCGGTAGTAGACGCAGCGACGGTCCATGTACATCCCTGGTGCGAGGGATAGGAAAAGAGGAGTCACACAAAAGACTAGCTGAAGTTTGTCGGGCAGGGCAGGAAACAAATGTTTTCCATCGGGATCAGGTTCTGGGCATATCCTGCTCCTGAGTTCTCAACTCTTCCCCTCTAAAAAATAATCTCACAGAAAATATTACCATTATTAGGATAAGCAGACAGTTGCCAGGTCCTCTCTCTCCACCAGTGGGGGTGTTTTGGGGGGCAGGGTTGTGTGGCCACACGCGAGGTGCTTGCATCACCACCAGGTTTACTCCCGGAAGCATCGCATCACGACAGGGCGCTTTACCACTCAAACCTGTTTTGGGGGGTTCGAGTGGTAAAGCAGCCCGTAGCAATGCAGCGCTGCCAGGAGTAAACCCAGCAGTGCCTGAAGCACGTCACTGAAGACGAGAAGACAGAGGTGATATGATAACCATCTCCAAGTATTTGAAGGGCTGTCATATAGAGCATGGTGCCGAGTTGTTTTCTATTGCCCAGAAGGTCGGACCAGAACCAACGGGTTAAAATTAAATCAAAAGAGTTTCTGTCTAGACATTAGGAAAAAATTTCTAACAGTTAGAATGGTTAGTCAGTGGAACAGGCTTCCTCGGGAGGTGGTGAGCTCTCCTTCCCTGGAGGTTTTGAAGCAGAGGCTAGATGGCCATCTGTCAGCGATGCTGGTTCTATGACCTTAGGTGGATCTTGAGAGGGAGGGCATCTTGGCCATCTTCTGGGCATGGAGTAGGGGGTCACTGGGGGTGCGTGGGGGGGAGATAGTGGTGAATTTCCTGCATTGTTCAGGGAGTTGGACTAGATGATCCTGGTGGTCCCTTCCAACTCTATGATTCTATGAGCAGCCTGCTGGATTGGCAGGCAACTGCCCGCTGGTTCCAGCAACCTGGCTACCCTAATTCTTAAGATGCTCTTTTTAAACCTTAGAGATCATGGAATCCATCTCTGATAACGAGCAGGGTTACAGGAGGCCAGACAGCAAGGGATTTTTCCTTTCCTTGGGATTGCCTCACTCATCAGTCATGTCCCCCAGCGAGCTCATCTGCTTCTGGCAACACGAGCAATCTGCTGTGTGCCAAATTAAAAGCAGAACTGAAAGTGAAGCTAGATTATACAGGGCTGGGCTCGCAGCGGCCGCCCAAACAAAAGTCCTGGGGGCCCAGAACAGAAAAACCAGCTACTGGCCGGTACGCACGAGCATCCACGTTGTCCAACGCGTTCGCCACTCCGTCAAGGTTCTCAAAGAAGTCGTCGTCGTAAACACGCTCGGTGTCAGGGCCCACACGGTCTTGGTGGCTCACGATGTGGATGTTGGGGTTCATTTCCTTCACGGCAGCAGCCGCTGTATCGGATTTCATTTTCTGGGCAGATGGGGAAACAGGAGTCACTCTCAATAGGGGGCAAAAAAAAGAGCCAGAAGAAGAAAAAGACTCTGTTTTTAAATGCTGACTTTCTCTACCACTTAAGGAAGAAGCCAGCATGGTGTAGTGGTTAAGAGTGGTGGCTTGGAGCGGTGGACTCTGATCTGGTGAACCGGGTTTGATTCCCCACTCCCCCACACGAGCGGAGGATGCCAATCTGGTGAACCGGGTTTCACCAGATTTCCCCACTCCTAGACATGATGCCAGCTGTGTGAACTTGATTCGCATGTAACCTTTAGAATATCACAATTTGCTATTGCAACCAGGAAGATTAGAGCTCTTGAAGTTATTAAGAAAAATTCTGCACAGGAATCCAAATAATGTTTTAACAGAGATTGCATATGTAACTGATTTTACCAGGGAATTGCATACCGTTGTAATTTTATCTTTTTTTGATATCATTTTAAGTTTATGTAAGGAAGTTTTGTAATGGCCTATGGCTAAACAAATAAACAAATACTACTAGAACCACATGAAGCCAGCTGGGTGACCTTGGGCTAGTCACAGCTCTCTTAGAGCTCTCTCAGCTCCACCTAATTCATAGGGTGTCTGATGTGGGGAGGGGAAGGGAAGGTGATTGTAAGCCAGTTTGATTCTTCCTTAAGTGGTAGAGAAAGTCAACATATAAAAACCAACTCTTCTTCTTCCAATCACCTTCCCCTCTCCACAACAGACACCCTGTGAGGTAGGTGAGGCTGATAGTGTGTGACTGGCCCCAGGTCACCCAGCTGGCTTTGTGTGGAGAAGCAGGGAAACAAACCCAGTTCACCAGATTAGCCTCCGCCGCTCATGTGGAGGAGCGGGGAATCAAACCCGGTTCTCCAGATCAGAGTCCACCGTTCCAAACCACTACGCCATGCTGGCTCTCCAAATCAAAAGACTACATGTGCGCATACAAATCTCAAACCCTGGCCCCAAATAAAAGAGAAAAACCAGCAGCCTTGTCCTGCCACTATGGCTCCATCACTTGCATATATCTAGAGCTCTCTTTCCTGTTGCCAACTCAACAGCACTGTTACGTTTAGGCACGGGTATTTTTTTTTTAAAGCAGCAGCGAACAGAACTAACCGTCACATCCCAAGGCCGGAACAGAAACTGCCTGTTAAGGTTGGATTTCTCAATGGTGTCCATGTCAGTCACAACTACTTCCCCGCCTTCACTGCAGCCCAGACCAATCATGGCGAAGTTCTTCAGCAGCTCACAGCCAATGGCACCGGCACCAACCTAAACAGCACGAGAGGCAAGAGTGTTAGCAGGATGCTGGGCTGGAGATACCAGGAAACAGAAGAGACCATTGCGAGGACTTACAGAAGAGACCGCTGCGAGGACTTACCAGGAAGTACTTCTGCTGGCCCAGCTTAGCCTGCAAGTCGCTGCCAAAGACAGCAATCTGCCCGTCGTATCGACATTGTTTCTATCAAAACAGAACACAGGCATCTTTTACCCAAGAACTCCATTCTCCCAGGCCTGTTTCTATTCCTAAATTAAAGCCCAGAACCTCTGTAAGCCTCCTAGCTTCCATAAACCCTGAGCAGCAACCAACGCTCCTTTTCCCAACCACTGTCTCAAACTCTACCCCGATTACTTACAGGGCTGCAGTTCTCCTCCGTCAGTAGGCCATCTTTGTTTTCCTCTGGCAGGCACTCCAGGGCATCGAAATACAGCCACTGAGTGATGGGCATGAATTTGCCTGAGCAGGCCTGAAGCAGAAGCGAAAAGGAAGGGGGGAAAAAGTCACAACACGTGTGCAGGTGCCCCATAATTCAGCTTGATCTACACCAGGCCAATCTCCTGTTAAAACAGCTGGGGTGGGATATGCATGCTAAGCCCACTCGGGCCAGCCCTTAACCCCTTCCCCACCACTTCCGCCAGCTGCCAAATCCAGGGCTCCTGGTTGAAGGGACAAACAGTTCCAGTACGAAAAGAGCGCCTGTATGCAAATAAGCATTTAAGGCGAAACTTGCTTATAACTTCCAGTTAAAGTGGCCTTTAAATAATAAACTCCGGATAGAGTAATGGCTTTCTCTTTACCAGACAGGAGACAGATTAAACGACAGTCATGAGAACGAAATGGAAAGTGTGAAATCAGTGGAGCACACATGAAACTGCCTTATACTGAATCAGACCCTTGGTTCATCAAAGTCAGTATTGTCTACTCAGACTGGCAGCAGCTCTCCAGGGTCTCAGGCAGGGATCTTTCACATCACCTACTTGCCTAGTCCCTTTTAACTGGAGATGCCGGGGATTGAACCTGGGACCTTCTGCATGCCAAGCAGATGCTCTACCACTGAGCCACGGCCCCTCCCCTGCCTGCTAAGAGCAGATCTAATAAAAGAACATAGATCACAGCCAATTAAAAAATGGGTAAGTGTTTCTGTCTTGGCCTTTCCACATGGGCAGGCTTCTCTGTTTGACTGTGTTGGTAATATCTGTAAACATTTCTGTGCTTTTTAGGAAGCCTTATTTTAGAGCCTGTGTTTTTAAATACAGTTGTACTCTGTGAAGGGACGGAAGGCCCCGAGCGACGGAAGGCCTTGAAGCAGAACCCAGGGGACTACCCCGAACCCAGGGGACTGCCCCGAGCCCCACAGCCATGGGGCTTTCTAACGGTATTTCCTGGGAGTCTGGGGTCACCTTCATGACTTCCTGCGCCGCCAGTCCCCCAATGAAGGCGTTGACGGGAGCCAGATCCCCAGTTGCCTGGAAGGCCAGTTCCTTGATGACGTCCTCGTTCAGCTGCTCTTGCTTAAGAGGGGGCGCCGCCTGCTCGTTCAGCTCCTTGGTCAATGCCAGCACCTCGGCAGCGTCTGCCTAAGGAGGAAGGGAGGGAAATCAGACGTTCCATTCCATTTCATTTCTATATACCGCCCTTTCCAGACCAAAGTCGGGCTCACAACCAAAAACACAACCAAAAATAGTGGTTAAGAGTGGTGGTTTGGAGCAGTGGACTCTGGTCTGGAGAACCGGGTTTGATTCCCCACCCCGCCACATGAGCGGCGGAGGCTGATCTGGTGAACTGGATTTGTTTCCCCACTCCTACACCTGAAGCCAGCTGGGTGACCTTGGGCTTGTCACAGCTCTTAGGGCTCTCTCAGCTCCCAGGCCACTGGGTATCACTGTTCTAGTGTCTCTCCTCATGACTAGCAAAACAGAATCTTGAAAACAAGCTTTAAAAATTAAGAATTGTGCAAAAACAATAGCATACTGGGATATGCTCAATTTGTTTAGTTATACAGGTTGCAGAGTTTTGCTCTGCTTAGTTATACAGGTTGCAGAACTTTGCTCTGCTTAGTTATACAGGTTGCAGAATTTTGCTCTGCTGGGACCAGAATTTGGATTGCATGGACGCAGAACTTTGAAACATCTGTAGCATATGCCTGCTCTTGCTTTCCCTTCCCATATGTGACTAGGGCCAGTTGTTAACATCTGTCTGTTTTCCCCACAGCAAATGAAAGGCAACTGTTGAAAAATGGAAGTATTATTCAAAATAAAGCAAAGCAGGAAGACGGGCATAATTTACATAGAAGATAGCAGCATTATTTCCAGAACGAATTTGGCTTGTTATAGAACCCGGGATTCTGGGGCTAGTATAAATAGCCCTGGCTTCAGGTAACCTCAAGAACAAAACAAATAAATCAGCATACCAATAAAATCTTTCCCAATAAAAGCTATAGGACAGTGCTTCAACTCTTCAGAACAAAAGCCTAACAGCCAGGTAGGCTGAGCTGCCAACCTCCAGGTGGTTATAAAAAAATATAGAGCACGAAGGCTCAAATTAAACACCAGAAAAATCGTTCTAAATTTACTGATGGTCAAGAATAAATTAAACGGGAAAAGGAAATTAACAAAGAAGGCATTAACTTCATGTCTTAGCACACAATACCCTTAGCTGACAAATCGTCTAAACAAAAAGGCAGACTAACCGTCTAAACAGACATTAGTTGGAAAAAGTTGAAAAAATGAGCCGGAAAATAAGTTTCTGGTACCATAAAGAACCACCAGCATCCACGCTGGTTCTAGAAACGAAATAGAGCATACGTGCAAATCAGAAAACACGACACAGCCGGTATATACAGGACTATAGAAGCCAAAGTTTTGAGTACAAGTATAAAGGTGAATTAAACAAGGAAAGCGGAGTAGACCAATCAAAGGGTGGACCCAACAAGGACGCAAGGTTGATCCAGTTGCGTTTCAGAAGAGCCTTCTTCAGCTTGTGGTAGATCTCCTGCTATTACAACTGATCTCCAGCCGATAGAGATCAGTTCCCCTGGAGAAAATGGCCACTTTGGCCATTGGACTCTATAGCATTGAAGTCCCCTCCCCTCCCCAAACCCCACCCTCCTCAGGCCCGGCCCCAAAAACCTCCCGCCGGTGGCGAAGAAGGACCTGGCAACCCTACAGGTAGGTGTAGCCGGCAGGCATTTTAAAGTAACCTGGGAACAGCAGACTTGGCAAGCATTGCCTACCTGGTTGCGGGGCTTGGGGTAATGGCCACGCTTCTTGTGGAACTCGTGTAAAGCCTGGAATCCCAGGTGCAGCTGGGCTGGCCGATCAAACTTGCCGAAGTCGGTGAGTATGAATTCCGGTTCTTGCAGGGAACAGCGCAGAGATTTCTGGAAAAAGAGGAAAATGGGATCATGAGCCCCTCACTTTCTTCAATCTCTCAATCTATGCAGAGCATAGTTAAATTGTGGAACTCCCTGCCCCAGGATGGGGCGATGGCTGCCAACTTGGAAGGCTTTAAGAGGGGAGTGGAAATGTTCATGGAAGAGAGAGGTATTCATGGCAACTAGTAAAAATGGATACTAGTCATGATGCATACCTATTCTCTCCAGGATCCGAGGAGCATGCCTATTATACTAGGTGCTGTGGAACACAGGCAGGACAATGCTGCTGCAGTTGTCTTGTTTGTGGGCTTCCTGGAGGCACCTGGTTGGCCACTGTGTGAACAGACTGCTGGACTTGATGGACCTTAGTCTGATCCAGCAGGGCCTTTCTTATGTTCTTATGTAATCTCCAAGTGTTACATCCCAGAAGCCTTGAAAGAGGTCCAGGACGTTCCAAGGCAAGGGCATCACCCTGAGGATGTGCCCTGTCCAGAGACGTTAAAGTGTGCACAGCCTGCTGAGGAAAGGCACTTACAAAGCTAATCTTCTTTGGCATCTTAACCTGGGTGACGATGCCACCGCGTACATAGTCTGAAAAGCTGGAGGTATCCCCAATGCTGAATGTGTAGGGGCCTGGAAAAGAGAAGAGTGCACATATGAACTTTGTTATATGTAAGGATTAGAACTAGAAAAAAACACACAGAGTAGGGTCAGAACTACAGCACCGTCCTGGCCTCGTTGCCCAGCAATCACCTCAATCCATCACAACCCGGGGCAGCGCTCTAGTTACAGGTAAAAGGGCACAAACAAATGGGAGTATTTTGATACATCTTTGGCATTAGCAGAATTGAACTGTAGTAGAATTCAATTAGTAGAATTGAACAGGGTTGACTCAGGGATGGCATGCCCCCATCCCAATGCAATATAACGGAGGAGGAAAACAAAACATTTCTTTTTCAATACAGCTGCAATTAATTGGAACAAGAACAGAGCTCCCTCGGGTGTAGAGTAAGCACGAAAGGGGATTTAAATGGCTCTGGCATTTTGCAGTTGCAATGTTGGTGAAAGGGAAGAGACTCGTTAAAGGAATTGATAGGCAAAGCCCGAGTCGGTTATCAGGGAAGAGGCTTCTGAACCAAGAGACATGGAAGCAAGAGGAAAAAGGAGGTGGTATGAGAGTAAGGCTCACCTGTCTAATTTTAGACTCTGACATGTGTCAATCTACTGTGAGAGCCAGCATGGTGCGGTGATTAAGAGCAGGTGTAGTGGTTAAGAGCAGCAGAATTTAATCTGGAGAATCGAGTATGATTCCCCACTCCAGCATGGTGTAGTGATTAAGAGTGGTGCATGCCAGCATGGTGTAGTGGTTAAGAGCGGTGGTCTGGAGTGGTGGACTCTGATCTGGAGAACCGGGTTCGATTCCCCCACTCCTTCACATGAGCGGCGGAGGTTAATCTGGTGAACTGGATTTGTTTCCCCACTCCACCACATGAAGCCAGCTGGGTGACCTTGGCCTAGTCACAGTTCTATTAAGAGCTATCTCGGCCCCACCTACCTCACTGGGTGTCTGTTGTGGGAAGGGAAGGTGATTGTAAGCAGGTTTGATTCTGCCTTAAGTGGCGGAGAAAGTCGACATATAAAAACCAACTCTTCCTCCTCCTCCTCCACATGAAGCCTGCTGGGTGACCTTGGGCCAGTCACAATTCTCTCAGAACTCTCTCAGCCCACGCAGAGGCAGGCAATGGCAAACCACCTCTGAACGTCTCTTGCCTTGAAAGCCCTACGGGATCGCCATAAATCAGCTGCGACTTGACGGCACTTTCCACCATGAAATCCACTGTAACCTACTCAGACACTCTGGGACTGGGCAATCCATATTAAGGAACACAAGCATCATACAGGACAGATCCACGCAGATCCCCAGAACACCCCGTAGAAGCATTACTGTCAACCTGAGCAGCCCTGCCGGACACAGTGAAAAGCTGCATCCCCAACAAACACCCTATTTTGACAAAAACGAAGCCCTGTCCTATTGAGCTAAGGCACCAATGGAGGGCTCACCGAGCACTTTGATTTCCATGGGTTCGCTGCTGTTTAGTTCCATCATGCCCTCCACTTCAGTGAAGGAAACAAAGTCCCCGCTCTCAAAGCCGTGCCGAGCTTCATCCAGGCAGGTTACTTCTCCGGGGCACCCCTGTACGGGAAGAAGGGGATAAGTGCAAGCCAGGGAAGAGTTAGGGCGTGGGGGGGGGGGTCACACAAATGGCCCACGGGCCAGATTCGGCCTGCAAGCCAGCCACCACCAACCCCCCAGTCCCGATCTGGTCTGGTAAGGAATGGACCAGCCCGACGGAGTGACATTTACGTCATATCCGGCCCTCGTAACAAATGAGTTTGACATCCCTGAGTTAGGGTGTATCTTGGAAAAGAAACAAGGGAGCCAGCCAAGGCAGCCACCCACCCCGACCCCCCAGTCCCAATCAGGGCCGGTGAGGAATGGCCCGGCCCGACCAAGTGACATTTATGTCATATCCGGCCCTCGTAACAAGTTGAGTTCAATGCCGCTGCGTAAGGGTGTATTGTGGAAAAGAAACAAGGGGATCTCACAGGGACTCCTGGCTTCCATCTTCAGGAAGGAATTACCTTGGTGACCATGGAGACCATAGCGCTGAGCGGCTGCTCCCCGTTGGTGTCTGTCACAACCATCTCATCGCCAAAGTCACAGAACAACTGGCTGTAGGGGCAAGAGGAAGATGGTGAGGGACCTGTACATTCACACAGGAGACGGCCTCCGCTGCAACTTCTGGCCAGGAAGAGATGTCACTAATGCCAATGCAGTAATGTGCTCAGAGGCCGAGAGCCAGCGTGGTATAGTGGTTAAGAGCTAGTCACAGCTCTTTTTGAGCTCTCTCAGCCCCACCTACCACATAGGGTGTCTGTTGTGGGGAGGGGAAGGTGATTGTAAGCCGGTTTGATTCTGCCTTAAGTGGTAGAGAAAGTTGGCATAGAAAAGCCAACTCTTCTTCTACAACATTTGCTGGGATTTGGGGGTATACAGCTTTATGGGACAAAGGGTGGGGTCCCCAAAGCAGCCCCTACTAGAGAGTCAAACTGGGGTGTGTACAAGGGTGGACCAAGGGAAGTACCCAGCCAAGGAGAAAGGGTCACGACAGAGATGGAAAACATAAGGCCTGAGGGCTGGATCCGGACCCTTGAGAACTCTTATCCAGCTCTCAATCTGAGCTGGCGAGGCCTGGCCCGGCCTGATCAAGTGACATTTGTGTCATATCCGGGCCTTGTAACAATTGAGTGCGACATCCCTGGGTTAAGGGCTATTGCAGCAGATGAGGAAACAAAGATGGGACCGTGTCTTACCAAAACAGTCCCTTGGTATCCGCCACTACCAGTTTAATGTCTCGGCTGTGACAGAAATCACTAATGCGCAGCTGCTCTTCCAGGGAGCAATTGGTGAGCACGACCACCTGAAAGAGAAGCACTCCTAAGCACCACACCATCGCCTGGTATCCAATCTCTGCTGGGCCACTCACTCAAATATCTCCATCTCTTAGGAAATTCTTCACAAGTCACGGTGATAGAATGGCGCTGACAGGTACCCTTCCGTAAACGTGCCTAATCCTTCTCAAAAGCCATTTAAGCTGCAAGCCACGATAGCCAAGTAGAATGTACAGGGGCAATACACCTTGCTTGAACTCCTATATTTTAACAGGGCCATCGTCATGAAGACCAAGTCCTATGAGGAAAGGCTGAAGGAGCTGGGTATGTTTAGCCTGAAGAGGAGAAGACTGAGGGGTGATATGATAACAGTCTTCGAGTACTTGAAGGGCTGTCGTAGAGAGGATGGCGCTGAGTTGTTTTCTGTTGCCCCAGAAGGTCGGAATAGAACCAATGGGTTAAAATTAAATCAAAAGAGTTTCCGTCTAGACATTAGGAAGAACTTTCTAACAGTTAGAACGGTTCCACCTAAACATTAGGAAGAACTTCCTGACGGTGAGGGCGGTTCGATGGTGGAATGCACTGCCTCGGAGGGTGGTGGAGTCCCTGTCTTTGGAGGTCTTTAAGCAGAGGCTGGATGGCCATCTGTCAGGAGTGCTTTGATTGTGGGATCCTGCATGGTGGGGGGAGGGTTGGGGTCACTGGGGATGTGGGGGGGGGAGGTAATTGTTAGTTTCCTGCATTGGGCAGGGGGTTGGACTAGATGACCCTGGTGGTCCCTTCCAACTCTATGATTCTGCAATGGAACAGGCTTCCTCGGGAGGTGGTAAGCTCTCCTTCCCTGGAGGTTTTTAAGCAGAGGCTAGATGGCCATCTGTCAGCAATGCTGATTCTATGATCTGAGGCAGTTCATGAGAGGGAGGGCATCTTGGCCACCTTCTGGGCATGGAGTAGGGGTCACTGGGTGTGTGTGTGGGGGGGTAGTTGTGAATTTCCTGCATTGTGCAGGGGGCTGGACTAGATAACCCTGGTGGTGCCTTCCAACTCTATGATTCTAGGATTCTGCATTGCTTGATCTCCTGTATTCTAACAAGGCAGGACCACTGTCACAAAGTTTTTCTTTATGCTTCCAGAAGGATCTGGCCGGCCGGCTGCTGGCTACTTGGAGACTAGGGGGATCCTTCATCTGGATCAAATGCTATGCCCAGATTTCCACCCTTCCTCTAAACATCAAGACTTTTCTTCCCCTATATAAAGGAACATGTATATATCATATTGTATATCATATCATATCAAGCTGCCTTATACTGAATCACTCTTGGTCCATCAAAGTCAGTATTGCCTACTCTGACCGGCAGCAGCTCTCCCAAGATCTCAGGTGGAGTTCTTTCAAATCTCCCCACCCGATCTTTTCAACTGGAGGTGCCAGGGATTGAATCTGTGATCTTCTGCGTGTCAAGAAGGCGCTCTACCCCTGAGCCACGGCCACCCACCCAGCTCTCAATCGGCCGCCAGGCGACTTCAGCAATACCTGAAAGGTGCCCAGGAAGTCTTCACTCAGGGGTCCAGTGTAAGCCGTAACCGGGACGTACGAGTTCAGCTCCGCCAGCCGCGGTTGGGACACTTCAGCCCGATTCTTCCCCAGGTCCCCCTCACGTAAATAGAACTGAAAGAGGAGAGAGGTGTGGGGGTGCGATGGTGAGCATGCCAAGAAGTACGGGTGTCAGGGGAGTCATGTACACCTTGGCGTTTTGAGCGGATGGAAAAGGATCCTACCTGGGAGGAAAGGTCGGACCACTCGGCCACCCCCTGGTCATGGACAGTGACAGATTTAACTCCACCCAAGATGATGTTCTTGGCAATCTCCACACCCAGTCCCCGCAGCCCAGAGACCAGGATGTTGGCATTCTGCATCCGTTTCATGGCCTCATGGCCCAGCACGTACCTATCCAGGATAGGTGGGTGGAAGAAAACAACAACAAGGATTAACCTTGGGTTAGAAGCTGGGATCTCTCACACTGGCGGCAACCATGTCTCAGCCCCTGACAAACTGCTGACCCTCTGCTCGTCTTTGCCCCCAACCGCCATACAGGTCCTGGACCGACCGCCTTTTGTGTTGACACTCTTCTGATACTTACAGCTGCCTTGAGTACAGACCCTCATCAATATCTGCTTCGCTTCCATTCTTGGCCATACCCTGGAAACGAGGAAAGGAGAAGGGCGTCACTGATAGAATCCAGAGCAACCCAGGAAGAGCTATTTCTTAAGGCTGCAACTGAGCTACTGATGCTGTAGCTCAGTGGTTCCCAAAGTGGGCAGTACCACCCCCTGGAGGGCGGTAGGATTACCTAGGGGGGCACTAAGAGGCAAGGGGGCAACAGGGGGGTGCTAGAGGTGGGCTCCTTCAACTGTGTTGTTCGCTAATTTACAATAGATCAAGCTGTGGCACCATGCTGGCAAATTTGGTGGAAACTATCAGAATTTTTTTTCTACAAATTGAAGAGCTGGTACCACTGGATCAAGTTCATCAGTTTTGTTGAATAAATTTCAACTAAAAAGTTTTAATACGATTTTGAATAGATGTGCAATTAATTGTTACTGTTTTGAAATTTTATTGTTCTTATCTTCTTTAGTGTGTCATGCAAACCCCTATTTTGAATAATGCTTTTTGTAAGATAGGGTAGGGGGGCGCTGGGGTTGAGTTTGTAGAACCAAGGGGGCAGTGGCCCGAAAATGTCTACTGTTTTGCATATCAGCAATTTCATTTCTTTTTCCCCCCGTCTGAATATTTTTACTTTAAGGTTCTACATAACAGTAACAAAACACACAACATACAGACCACATCTGACATAGACATATGCATTTTCATTTCTAAAATGTATCAAAGCACGTGTCAAAAATCAGGAATCATGGCGGGGGGGGGGGGGGAAGAGAGATCACAAATCACTACAGCCATTTTTTGCAGGGGCCAAGGTTAGGATGTAACGATGCTTCCCTCCATTCCTGACCGTGCCCACCCTCACACCCTTTAGATGCCTCCGCTACTATGCAAGCAACTGCTTCCAAACACCCAACGAATCTTCCATTCTGCAAATGAGGTCAAAGTGTTCTATCGGCACCCCAAAGGAAATACGTCTAAGCCTTTAAACTGCGTTCCAAACACAAGATTTGTTCCCTTTCTGCCCGTATAATTGGAGGCTTTTCCAGCGTAAAATCCCATTTACCTTTGTCACATCTTTTTCAGTCGCTAATACAAAAAGGAGACCCAAGTCAGAAACAAAAGGAACCCTAACTCATCACATAGATGGCACTTTTAATTTCTACATGAATGACTTCGTGAGGAAATAGGATTATCCTGCTACTTCTAGCACTTCTTCCATGCTGGCCTACACAGACTTGTTGCTTTGAGCCTAAACGAAGGCCCAAACAGTTAGCAGGCTCTGCATGAGAAGTTTAGCAGATGGTTAATACTGGTTTTCCTACATATACAGAAACTGCCAATTGCCAGCCAACCGCTGCAGCAGATATTTAAGAGAGCATGATTTATTGCATTGATTTGATGTCTGCTATTTTGAACATTTGTTTGCAGTTGGAAGCTAGCTGGGGTTCTATGTAGGAAAGTAAAAAAGGGCTGCAACCAATGCGACTGTGAAGGGGTTGGAAGCAAAAGTCAAAGGGAACGTTAACGCCAAATGCACCCTTTCACTCTTTTCCACATGTGCAAACGGTTGCCAACCATGCCTGTGTGGAAAAGTACTGCACTTGGGTACAGTCCAGATGCTACTGAAAAGTAGCTGGACATACTGCTCAAACATACAGAATTCTTGTCATGTACAGAACCTCACTCCATCTAACCCATCATGACAGCATGTGTGTGTTAAGTGCCGTCAAGTCGCTTCTGATTCATGGTGACCCTATGAATCAATGTCCTCCAAAGTGTCCTATCCTTAACAGCCTTGCTCAGGTCTTGCAAACTGAGGGCCGTGGCTTCCTTTATAGAGTCAATCCATCTCTTGTTGGGTCTTCCTCTTTTCCTGCTGCCTTCAACTTTTCCTAGCATGATTGTCTTTTCCAGTGACTATTGCCTTCTCATAATGTGACCAAAGTATGAAAACCTCAGTTTAGTCAGCATATCTTTTAATAAAAAGAAAATAAAGGCTACTAGGCCTTGGTTAGCTTCCCCATAAAACTGACTTGCACCCCCATATAAGAAGCAGAGCAGGTCGCAGTAGGACACCCCCCCAACCAACCAACCCACCCCATCTTCTTACGTTGGCAGGCGCTTCACGTAGATCAGTCGGTACCGATTTGCCAGAGGAGCAGTTTGAACCTGTCTTCGTCTCAGATTCAGACAAGCGACGCTTCTTGGACAACGGCGAGCTGGACATCTGAATATGAGCAAGCAAAAAGAAACAGCTGTCAAGAATAACAACGCTTGGTCTACAGTCTACAAGACACACCCCGACTGACGGACTTGCGTTGTGCAGGACTCTGGGAAAGACTCAATACATGGGCTGCCGTGCTGTATGGAAAACAGGAATGGGGAGACACACAGATGCTGCAAGAGATGGAGCACAGTAAGAAGTGGCCTGGATCCTAAAGAAAGTGAGCAGAATGACATTAGAGGACAACGATTTCTTCGCTTTTCCCCCTTCTCACAGCGGCCTTGCATGCCACCCCTCCAAACTGTGTTCCTTCAGGCGCACGGGACGCCAGAAACAGCAAAGGAGGCAAAGTGGGAATCTGCAGCAGAAGGGGGGGAGGGCCGTGGCTCAGTGGTAGAGCATCTGCTCGGCATGCAGAAGATCCCAGGTTCAATCCCCGGCATCTCCAGTTAGACGGGCTAGGCGAGTAGGTGATATGAAATACCTCTGCCTGAGACCCTGGAGAGCCTCTGCCGGTCTGAGTAGACAATACTGACTTTGATGGACCATGGACTGAGGATCTGATCCAGTATAAGGCAGCTTCATGTGCTCATGTAACAGCAGCAGAAATGCAACGGTCTGATAGCCTCTTGGCAATCAAGGATTTTAGTGCAAGAATGAAACGGAGGCTGTCTCAACTGCTTTCACTATCTATGGCAGGGATGGGGAACTTCAGGCCCTTTTTTGTGGCCCTCGGGGGCTCCGGGGCCCTGCCCAGAGGGGCGAGGCAGGGCAGCCCTCCCTGAGGGTGTTCCTGGGGCCACGACTTGCAGAGGCACTGCGGCACCCTTTGGACCTCCTCTCACCAACTGACAGCTGTTGGTTGGCGAAAGGAGGAGGAAGGACGCTTCCCCCAAGGCTGCCCCCTATAGCCGCAGCGTGCAGGAACGCCAGGGCACTCTGTAAGCCCCTTTCGCTGCCTGTCGGCTGTTGAGCAGCAAGAGGGGGGAAGAGGCCCACGGCTCCCAGCGGCAGAGCATGTGTGCAGGAGCCAATCGGGCTTTGGGGGCCTTTTGTGGACTCTGGGGGGGAGGGCATGGAGCCCGGGGCCAGGTTGTGTGGGGCCGGCGTGTATGTGTGTGTGTGTGGGGAAAGGCTTTTCTCTCCCTCTCTGTCTCTTTCTTTGTCTGTCTCGGTCATTTTCTTTTCCCCCCTCTTTCCATTTCTTTCTTCCTCTCTCCCTTTTCCTTTTTCTCTGTTTTCCTTCCTTCCTCCCTTGCTGATCGACCACGTGCTGCGCCCCCCTGGCGCCTCGTTTGCTCGGGCCCACTGCTGGCTGCCCTCCTGCCTGGGGGGGAGGACCGGGGGAGCGGGGGCACCCTCCAGGCCTTCTCTGTGTGGCCTCCCCTGGGGTTGCCAACCTCCAGGTGGTGGCCGGAGACCTGGCAAATCTAGCCTCTCCCCACACACCGGGAGATCTACACCTAGTATGGCCCCCAAATGATGTTCTAAATGTACAAATGGCCCTTGGCAGGAAAAAGGTTCCCCACCCGATCTATGGTTTCCAGAAAAGGAATTCCCTTCTTCACAGAACGCTAACCTGCTCTGTGAAGCTACTGCACCCCCATGCCACCGCAAGACCGTCACTGAAGCTGGCTGCCCCCTCCTGGCAGTATTCTCCAGAAAGAACCGAAAGCTATGCAGACAGGGCTGGCCAGGGAGGGGCTGGAAATGAGTCAGCTGGGAAACAACCAGTCTGTAGCTGGCAGAGGTTAGGTCAGAAGGCACTTCCCAGCAATGGCTATTAACATGATGTAATCGGATCTCCTCTTGGGAGGGGGGGAGTTTAGGGGATTCTCCTAACAGCTCTCAAGGAGGAGATTCTAGAGGATCTCTGAAGGAAGAAGAGCATCGGCAGCTCACAAAGAAAACTGAAGTGCAAAGTCAAGGCTGGTTCCCACTGGGTTACTCAGTTCTTGAGTCTTGATAAAGTTTATTGTTTGTGGCCAAAGGCCATCACAATCTACCATACAAAACATTAAAACAACATTAATGTAAGATTAAAATAACTTTAAAACAGTCTGACCCCCAAGAAGCTAGTAATAAATTTCTAAATGATATCATCCCAAAGCTGTCTGGCTCTGAGTTTGTTTCTCCCTCTTTAGGCTCTCAGAAAATATCCGTCCTCTTATACAGTGACGACATGGCTCTGGTCTCCCTTACATGTGTAGGCCTAAGAAGGTTGTTGCGCAAACTTGGTGACTACTGTGAAGAAGAGGCCTTGAGTATCAACTATGCCAAGACCAAAGTGATGGTCTTTAGGGTTACTCAGGTAACTATTTTGACAACTGAGAGTTGAAAGTTGACTGTATTTCTACTCAGAAGTCCGTCCTACTGAATTCAGTGGGACTCGATTCCTTAAACACAATTACGGCTCCAGCCTAAATGGTAAAGAAACTCTCCTGAAGTTCTATGAAGTTGCAACTTGTATACTGAAAGAACTAAACCGAGAAAACCCACTGCCTTCGGTAATGCGTGGAATGCATCCAAAATGGGCAGATTTCATTCAAGTTACCTCATGTCAGGGTGGGCTGATTGCATATTCTGGTTAAAAACCTTGCATATTCTGGTTAAAAACATGTACACGTCCTGCACACTAGAATGCCTGTGGTATACTAATGCACGTTAAATTCACAACACAACAGCGCATGATTAAGGCCCCTGAACTGTGAACGCATAATCTGTGTTAAACTGTTCCAAGGAGGCGCTCTTGCTTAAGAAGTTCCTGCCCAGATCAAAGCAGCTTCACCCAGCAGTCTTTCCAAAATATTCCAGCAGGTGCTAAATGATCCGTCACAAACTACTGGGCTCCCCTTAACTCCATGATAATTTGGAGCAAGAAAACGGGTTCTTAATTAAAGACAGCGCTCTTTAAAGATAAATATTTTTTATTATTATTTATTAAGTTTATTACCCCACCCTTCCCGGCCAACGCTGGGCTCTGGGCAGTTTCCAATATAATATACAATTCTAAATACATTGATAAAAGACATACTATGTTAAAATTACAAATCTAAAGCGGTCCAGCAGATACGATGGTCCCAGATGGTTTAGGGCTTTGAAGGTTAGTACCGAACCCGATCTGGTACTCAATCTGGAGCCGGGGCAGCTGGCAGAGCACTGGTTGTATGCGTGCCCTTAATGAGAGTTCCCATAAGGGCTCGCACTGCCACATTCTGGACCAGTTGAAGTTTCTGGAGCAGTCTCAAGGGTAGCCCTGCGCAGAGCGAATTGCAGAAGTCTAATCTAGAGTTGCATGGATCACTATGGCCAGCTCAAAACGGAACAGATAGGGAATCAGCTGACGGACTCGGTGGAGATGGAAAAATGCCGACTAGGCCGTATTCGTAACTTGGGCCTCCAATGAAAGGGAAAGCATCCCATGTCACCCCAAAACTCCTGCCAGAGGAGGTTGGCACCCGCTGGACCCCATCACGGGCGGGGAGCTGGCACCCAGATAGATACAGATGACTAGGCAAGCATATATCAAAGTCTTAAACAGCTGCCAGGGACAAGAAGGAATTATTGTGTAGGAGTGTAGTGGAATAAAGCTGGAGAATGCACTCCTTATTAGGGTCTTCTGGCTTGGAACCTAGGCCAGCTGAATTACATTCAAATCCCCCATCGCAAATCAAGAAGCCCGTAGGGCCTGTTTCAACACTGTGGCCTAACTCCTGCTCACTCCTAATTTAACCACCAAAAAGTTACCATGGGGAAAAATCCTTTCTTCCCACTGTTTTTTAATGACTCTGCACAGTGAGGGAAACATCACCCGGAGGTCAACCCCCACACCCTGTTGTAGACATTAAAACCCCACCTCCACCCTAAAGCCAAGTTAAAAATTACCCACAGGCTTCCTAGATTTGTTCATGTGTTTATTCTTGGGGACTGAGACAGCTGGGAGAACAGCCTGGCTTCCTGCACCCCCAGCAGCAAGCCTGCCCTTCTCCTTTCACCCTCACAGAACCTGCTTTCCTGCAGGGCTATTGCACACCCCCTTCCCTCACCGGGCGCATCCGTCCCCTTCTAACAGTGCCTGGCTGCTTTGCCGTATGCCAAGCTCAGAAGTAACTAGCATCTCTGTTCCCGACGCAGCCGGCCAACGGTGACACAGCAAGCTGGTGACAAGTGACTGCATTTTCCTCCACTTGGAGGAAACGAAAGGCGTGTCTGCAAGGTGCAAGCTGGAGGCCCAGGCGCCGGCTGCCTTTTAGCAGGCAAGGCCATCTGTTAAATCTGTGTATGATGGGAAAGGGGGTGGGTGGGAGGAAAGAATATCTGTATCTGAAGGGCTGCTGGAAGGGGTGGTGAGAAGAAGAGGATCTGGGTGTACCCCTCACAATATGGGGAAGCTTAGGGAAAACAAGGCAGCTTAAAATAGGCTTTGGCACAACAATGAAAGCTCTGTGCCCCACAGGGACCAGGGTAAAGTCATGAAAGAGTGTAGCATAGCGAGCAGGAATGTGAGCTCTAAGCGAGGATATCCAGAGTACAACCTCACCTTAGTCTTAAAACTAATGGACAGCACAATCCTAAGGGGAGGGGGTAGTTGCAGCGGTCCCGGGAACGGAACAGCTGAGCTGCCTCCTGATCAGCTAGCTGGCCTGGCACCGCAAGCCAAAAATGCAATTTACTGCAAACCCCGCGAAACTGCCTGCAAGTTCGCGCCGGCAAAAGGGGGTGTTCCCAGGGCGAAAGGGCTCAGGGAGTTCGCGCCGGCAAAAGGGGGTGTTCCCAGGGCGAAAGGGCTCAGGGAGCTATCAGCCCCCCTCCCCGGGAACGCCTCCTTCAATGCCAGCGCAAGCCCTTGCGCCGGAGAAACGCTGCTGCTGCGGCTGTGCCTCGCGGTTCCCCAACACTGGCATCAGGGCCCATTTCGACAGTGCAAGTGGCACTTACATTGCCGCAGGGGTCACATCGCCTCCAAACCCCTTTCCGTCCCCCTCTTCGGGATTGCATTAAACCACTATTCTCTCACCTTGGGCCTCTGCACCTGTATTACAGGCATAATACTGACCACCTTACAGAACTTTCCTAAGTTTAAACTTAATTTTAATCTAGATATGTATTATCTGTTTATCTCTGACCTTGTGACCATCAATATTATGCCAATAAAGGTTATCTGATTCTGAAACTTTCCTAAGGATTGCTAAGATAGTGTTCTGAGGATCTCTCAAAAGTACATTAAATAACAACTGAGAATCATGACCACTAAAGGACAGCTTTCTACTATTTTCCAATCCCATACATCCGTCTTTACAATACTAAACTACAAGATGGTATGATTCCTTTAGACACCACCACCCACTGCCCCTACAAATCAGCATTCATCACGGGTTTATTTCCCTCAATTCATCACAGATTTTATTTCCCCTCAGTTGTTGCCCACTTTCAAGACATTGGAAACCCCTTCGGGGCAAGATATGGCATAACAGGCAAGAAGACATCTCAACAGCTCGCTCACGGAGACGTGGCAGATTTAAGCCGCTCTAGGAGTGACCAACCGCAAAGGTCTTTGGCAGCTGCTCAAAGAGCAGGAGCTGCCAACAAGTTGGGCAGTACCTTAATTTCAGGTATCTAAATCTAGAAAAGCTGAACTTTGAGAAACTGCCCCTTTACTTATTTCCAACCAAAGTTCCCCCCCCCCAAAAAAAGAAAGTTGTAAGATACATACCACATGCTTTTACACTAAGGATTTGAAGCTTTAGAAGTACAACGATCAATTTCTCTCTATTTTTCTTTCCTTCAAATATTTATACACCTTTTTTTTTTATTAGCCCAAGGCTTCTTGCCCCCCAGAAGCTACCCCATACATTTTGGTGGGCACCAAGATCAGATAGTTACCAAAAACAACAACATACAAGTTCAGAGAAGGAAGAGTTGGTTTTTATATGCCGACTTTCTCTTACCTTTTAAGGAGAATCAAACCGGCTTACAATATCCTTCCCTTCCTCTCCCAACAACAGACACCCTGTGAGGTAGGTGGGGCCGAGAGTTCAGAGAGAACTGTGGCTAGCCCAAGGTTACCCAGCAGGCTTCATGTGCAGGAGTGGACTTCTATAAGTACTTCTACCAAAGCACCATCTGTTGTGATTTCCTAAGGCAGCAGTACCTCCGGGAATGCACCACAATTAATGCCAGGGGATCAGAACAATTTCAGCAGTATAGAGCGAGAGATGCAGAACAATCAACTTTAAAAAGAGTACGAAGCACCCCAAAAAGTTCATTCTACATGACCGAAAACCTGATTCGATTCAGCTAATCTGAATTAAATCATGAACACAATACATAACGACTGGTTAAAAAAAGGCTTATAAATGATTGTAAATTCAGGGTGGCTTCTCATGTCACTGGGAGACCAATGCATGTTTATTACCACCATATGTCCACCTGTCAGGGAGCTGAAACCAAAATGCATACCTATCTCAAATAATGCGACTGCTGCACACACATTACAGCCTAGAGGGTGCATTGTGCGTTCACTTTGTGAGCGCCTATTAGGAAGAAAGTCTGAAGCGGCCTTCAGAGACGGGGGGGGGGAAAGGTTCCTCGCTCATTCAAAGAACAGCGTGAAGGCAGCAGCAGCTACCGTATGTTCAAGCAAATGTTCCCATCCCTATTATACACCACTCTGCTTTCTGCTAAGTGCAGCTGCCTGCTGGCTTGGAAACAGAAGGCCTTCGTCATCCAGCAAGGAAATGGAGTGTCAGCTAAGGACAGCTTGCATCAGCATGCGAGTGCCTGCCTTAGCTTCCCTGACCAAGGAGGTATGAGAAGGTGCAGAAAAGAGCAACCAAAATGATCGGGGGGGGTGGTGGGCTAGATCAACTGCCCTATGAGGAGCGGTTCAAATGCTTAGGGCTGTTTAGCCTGGAAAGAAGGCGGTTAAGGAGAGACATGATAGAGGTCTATAAAATTATGCATGGTATGGAGTGGACAGGGAGAAGCTTTTCTCCCTCTCATATAATGCTAGAACATGGGGTCACCTGCTGAAGATGGATGGTGAGAGATTCAAAACAGATGAGAGAAATTATTTCTTCACACAACACATAGTTTAAATTGTGAAACTCCCTGCCCCAGGATGTGGTGACGGCTGCCAACTTGGAAGGCTTTAAGAGGGGAGTGGACATGTTCATGGAGGAGAGGGCTATTCATGGCTACTAGTAAAAATGGATACTAGACATGATGCATACCTATTCTCTCCAGGATCAGAGGAGCATGCTTATTACGTTAGGTGCTCTGGAACACAGGCAGGATAATGCTGCTGCAATTGTCTTGTTTGTGGGCTTCCTAGAGGCCTAGTTGGCCACTGTGTGAACAGACTGCTGGACTTGATGGAACTTGGTCTGATCCAGCATGGCTTTTTCTTAAGTTCACAAGCTTTTTTGCCTGGTGAGGAAAACCAGCCCCCAAGAACAGGGGCTGACCTCAGAAATCCAAGGTATCCCTTTCTTTTCAGACATCCAGATTAGACCAATCAGAAGACAAGGGATTGTAAAAAGCTCAGATTCAACATTCCATTGTATATATCAAATCCAAGGCTTTGGGAGGGGGGGAGTTTGCATTGTGCGCACACATATCGAGCACATCAAGTGCTAGATTCCAAAGCCTGTTTCTTCTTTAGAAAAACAAAATGCTATTTTCATGCAGATGAGATAACAATTCTCTTCTTTCCACCTAAACCCAGGGAGGCAGCGGAGACCATGAACCGGTCTCTGAAGCGAATGGCTGGATGCCGGCAACTCAACAAAGAAGTATCGTCTCGTAAAAACCAGAATCATAGCGTTGGAAGGGACCACCAGGAACATCTAGTCCAAACCCCAGCACAATGCAGGAAATTCACAACTACCTCCCCGCCACACACCCCAGGGACCCCTATTCCATGCCCAGAAGATGGCCAAGATGCCCTCCCTCCCATAATCTGCCTAAGGTCATAGAATCATCATTGCTGACAGATGGCCACCTAGCCTCTGCTTAAAAACCTCCAGGGAAGGAGAGCTTACCACCTCCCGAGGAAGCCTGTTCCACTGAGGAATCACTCTGTTAGAAAATTCTTCCTAATGTCTAGACGGAAACTCTTTTGATTTAATTTCGACCCGCTGGTTCTGGTCCGACCTTCTGGGGCAACAGAAAACAACTCGGCACCCTCCTCTATATGAGGGAATAGTTAACTGTCTGTTCTGAAATGGGCTGGATTCCCTCCCCACCAAGGGAGCCCATCTGCAGTTTGGGGATGATCGCAGACACTACTCTGCTGCTGTAAAAAAACCACCACCTCAAAACCAGATAGTGGGGGTTGCCTGGGATGCCTTTTCCAGCCTCAGCTGGTTACCAGTTGTGACCATTCCTGGATATAGTGGACCTGGGTTCAGTAAAGATGACTTGGTAACGTTCAGGTTTGACTGCATGAGACGGCAAGATGGTCTGGGAACTTCGGGGCTGTCAAAAGGGGCAGAAGATGATAATAGTGACATGCTGTGGGGAACATACTGCCCCAATTTTTACATTTGTTTCTGGGTCAAAATTCTTCGTGCTGTTCTTAACCTTTAAAGTACTAAATGTCCTGTAGCCTAAGATCTGCTGATGGTGTACTTTTACATGTGCCTGCCTTAAGAGAGGGCACTTGGGAGTGAAAATTTTCAGCAGTAGATATAGTGAACTTCGGAACTCCCTGCCTCAAGAGGCCAAGTTAGTCCTTTCACCATTGGCCTACCAGAGTTGGTAAGTCATTCTTTCCCTTTAAGACTGAACCCCGGATTGAATCCGACTTTGTTTCCAGGTTCCTTTGCTCATATTTTAATACTGCCATTTTAAGGGTGGCAGTTCCCCATAAGTAGTACCTATGCCAATAAAGGTATTTGAAATTTAAAGTAGCTTATACCTATGCCTTTTAATTACTGCTAGTTTTATGAAGGGCCTTTAGTTTTGGGTCTGTTGCTTTTAGTTTTTGTGGGTATTTTTTATTTCTATTTTATCATTTTAAGCTTTTAGGCTAACCTAAGCACTTTATAGAAAGGAGATATAAATAAAGGAAATCAAAATGAAGAGGAACCCTCCAGTTTTGGCAAGGAAAAGAACCTTGATACTAGTAATATTGCTCGCTCGCTCTCAGAAGGAAGTATCTGATTTTACAGAGACTGCCTTTCTACACGGAGTTTGACCTGATCTACTGGCTAGTTTAAGAGGTGTATGGTCAGATTAAGTCAAACACTAGCAGACATTTTACTGCTAAAATTATGAGCTTTTAGCAGTACATTTGAGATATAAAGAGAGCGGAAAGGCACAGGCTTGTTTACATAAAGTAGAGAAACTCAGCTCACACATCTGGGACATGTAGCTACAGCAGTGAGAAGAAATGTGTGCGTAGATGCCACGTGTGCACGCGCACACACCATGTTTTTGCAAAAGGCTCCTTGTACTTCCCCCTGAAGATAATGGTAACATACGGAAAGAGAACAGGCCCCATTTTGTGCTACTGAACTACATGCCTTGACAACGCACAGAAGAGAATTAGAAGAAGAGTTGGTATGCCAACTTTCTCTACCGCTTAAGGGAGAATCAAACCAGCTTACAATCACCTTCCCTTCCCCTACTCTCACAACAGACACCCTGTGAGGTAGGTGGGGCTGAGAGAGCTCTAACAGAGCTGTGACTAGCCCAAGGTCACCCAGCTGGCTTTATGTGTAAGAGTGGGGAAACCAACCAGGTTCACCAGATTAGCCTCCACTGCTCATGTGGATGAGTGGGAAATCAAAGGCAGTTCTCCAGATCAGAGTCCACCGCTCCAAACCACCACTCTTAACCACTACACTACAGTGGCTCTCTCAGGCCCCAACACCAGCAGTGGCGCCACAAATCTTTATGTGCCACATAAAGAATTGGTTTTTATATGCCAACTTTCTCTACATTTTAAGTAGAATCAAAGCGGCCTACAATCTCCTTTCCTTCCTCTCCCCACAACAGACACCTTGTGAGGTAGGTGGGGCTGAGTTTGGAAAGAACTGTGACTATCCCAAGGTCGCCCAGTTGGCTTCATGGAGGAGGAGTGGGGAAACCAACCCAGTTCACCAGATTAGAGTCCGCCACTCAGGTGGGGGAGTAGGGAATCCACAAAGCTCTTAACCGCTACACCTCACTGGCAGGTGTAGCGCAATAATTAGGCGCAATAAATAGCTTTCAGTACAAAAAACCACTCAAGAGGTTTGTTGTTCTTTCTTAAAACAATACCACCCTCCCCTTTATGCTCTACAACAGATGCTGAACAATGTCTGTTTGATGCAGTAAGTTTCTCTCTGCTCAGTTCCCCAATCCTTCATTCATCTGGGGTTACAATGAGGAAGAGTTTGTGGCAAGGACAGAGGCCGTTAACTCGTCAAGAGTTAATCCATCCTTTGTGTGTGTGCGGGGTGGGTGGCAGCTAAGGAAAACTACAGCTGTCAGCTCTCCAGCTAATAAAAGCAGGTAAGCAGGGGCTCAGCAATTTTTAGTGCAGCCATTGTTTAAGAAGGCGCATTTCCAACGAAAAAGCTAGCTTGGCTGGCTACATGCAATTGAATTAAAAGGCTACTAAACGATGTGATCCTTTGTCTGAGAGTCCATAGAGGAGCATCCATTTGATCAGCGGCCCCCTCTGAAGTGTAAGGACATTTCCAGCACGGCAACAAAAGGCCAGCAGAAGCAACCGGAAAGGAACAACAAACTGCACAAACAGGGATGCATAAGGGATCTTCCCCCCAGGGAGGGGCCGTGGCTCAGTGGTAGAGCATCTGCTTGGCATGCAGAAGGTCCCAGGTTCAATCCCCGTCATCTCCAGTTAAAGGGACTAGGCAAGGTGATGTGAAAGACCTCTGCCCGAGACCCTGGAAAGTCGCTGCCAGTCTGAGTAGACAAGACTGACTTCGATGGACCTAGGGTCTGATTCAGTAGAAGGCAGCTTCATGCGTAGAAGAGTTGGTTTTTATATGCCGACTTTCTCTACTACTTAAGGCAGAATCAAGCTGGCTTACAATCACCTTCCTGCTGAGGACTCGCCAGCTGAGGTAGCCACCTCCCTGAGCTTGATCTGGAATGGTGAGGCATGGCCCGGCTTAACCAAGTGACATTTATGTCATATCCGGCCCTCGTAACCAATGAGTTCGACACCCCTGGTGTAGACACTCAATTTGGCTCTGGCCAAAAAAATAATAATAAACCATAAACGTATTCTGGGAAGAATGGCCAGGCACACCAGGTGGCAGATGCTACCTTAGGAAGGCTGCAAACAGGCATTTTCCTTGTTATAATTGAGTCACACCCTGGCAAGCATTTCCGAAAGACAGTCAATAAAAGACAAACTCCAGCTTACATGTGCAGGCAGATATTCCCATGCTGCACTGACAAGAGATTCCCTCCCACAGAAGTGGCCATGCCTAGGGGCCCACCAGGCTGAACGTTTCTGTGAATCAAACCAGGACTTTGCAAGTTGAGGCACGTAGCTCACTGTCAGACCAAGACTGGTCAAAATGAATAAGTATGCCAACCAATGAGAGAGAAAGAGCTGGAAGCCAGGGCTAGTAGTCAAGGAACAAAATATGGAGGGAACTCTATTGGATAGATGGCCTTGCCTGAAACTCTGGAATAAAGTTAGTCAGGATTACTGGGTTTTTACAAAGGGACAAACCAAGCTTAACCTTTTGTTGTTAGGATTAGGTTATAACCCAGGTCCTGCAATTTGAATGGCAGAGGAGACGGGCTGAGAATTCCATATCTCTTGGCCTTGCAACATTACGGGACTGAGGAACATGAATTGTTGGGTTCGAGGCCTGGCAGTGATGTGGGCTTTCCGGGAAAATTGTAATAGGACAACTTTCCAACTCAAATTGAAGTGATTTAAAATGTTTTAAATTGTATTAGCAAAACTTAAATCGTGGTCGCAAAAGGTGGCAGATACACCATGCACAAGCACTGGGGTTTGACTACGCTTCATATCCCACCTTCGGACCATCTAAGATGATTGATTTACAGGACAACAGCCCTGACAGCTACAGATAAAACAGCCTACATTTACACATGCAGGGTAAAAAAAACAACCTTTTCCATGGAAAAATATGGCATTGGGAAATTTCCCATTGTGGAAAATTTTTCTGCTCCACATCACCGGCACCTAACAACTTCAGCGGCTCAAGAAGGATGGTTAGATGAAGAACAAAGCAACAAGAGACATTTTAATATGGTCTGGCTGTACTCTCTCAAGCAGCCCATTAATACAAAATAGATGCTTCGTTCAGACCATTCTGTTATTGCACTGGAGCAGGAGAGAGAGAGAGAGACAGCTTTACCATACACAAGACACCCAATATATACAGATATTAAGTTTTGTATTTGTGATGTAATATTAAGTGGGTCCCTGGCCCAAAGAGTGTCCAGCTGTCCTCGGCCAGAGCCTTTTTGGCTCCGGCCCAGTGGAACTCCCTCTCTAATGAGACCAGGGCCCTGCAGCATCTAATGCAATTCCGCAGGGCTTGCAAAACTGAGGTGTTCCACCAGGCCTATGGCTGAGGACAGCGACGGCTTCCATCTTAGCTGGCTTTCCTTTCCTATCCTGCCTTCCTAAAAAGTTAAAGGTCCCCTGTGCAAGCACCGGGTCATTCCTAACCCATTCCTAACGTCACATCCCGTCGTTTCCAAGGCAGACTTTTGTTTACGGGGTTGTTTGCCAGTGCCTTCCCCAGTCATGCTCCCTTTACCCCCAGCAAGCTGAGTACTCCTTTTACTGACCTCGGAAGGATGGAAGGCTGAGTCAACCTTGAGCCGGCTACCTGAAACCAACTTCCGTTGGGACTAAACTCAGGTCGTGAGCAGAGCTTGGACTGCAGTACTGCAGCTTACCGCTCTGCACCACGGGGCTCTTTTTATCCTGCCTACCTAGTTATTTTATTAGTCATGCCTACCCTAACCTTGATCCCTCCCCTCTGAGACCCCTTTCTTATCCCTACTCCTACAGCACCCGCCACTGGAATGACGAAGGGCGCCCATTAGAAATGTTAAGATGTGGAGAATTTTCAACTGGAAGTGCATGCTTTAATTTGTGCAGTATGTTGTAATCCACCCCTCCCTGGCATTGCAGGGGAGGGGTGGGATATAAATCAAACAAACAAATAAAATACATCAGAATGTGGCATGGAAAGAAAGGAATTGAACACATGAAGCTGCCTTATACTGAATCAGACCCTCGGCCCATCAAAGTCAGTATTGTCTACTCAGACCAGCAGCGGCTCTCCAGGGTCTCAGGCGGAGGTCTTTCACATCACCTACCTGCCTAGTCCCCTTAAATGGAGATGCCAGGGATTGAACCTGGGACCTTCTACATGTCAAGCAGATGCTCTACCACTGAGCCACAGCCCCTACCCCAGCAGGAGCAATTTCTGCAATCCTATTGCTCTCCTTTGACAAACCCAACAGTGTCACTTTTGGAGACAGTTCCTTTAAATAACGTTTAGCAGTTTAATTTAGGCAACAGGATCAAAGCCACAAACGATGTAGCACTTGTGCCTGTACTAATATTTTCATTAATCCTATGCTGAACTTTACAAGCAGGAAAATGAGAGCAGGGAAGCACATGCGCTATGGGATTTATGTAAAAGTCAGTACAGGATCCAGGAGTCCTGTGTATTTCCTCTTCCAAGGCCTAGCAGCGCTAGGAGACCTGGTTCCTAACACTTGTGACATACCTGAATCACACCACTGATCACCAAGATAAAGTGCAAATGAGAATCAGTCTCTAACCCCAACAGGGATGGGGCAATCCCGAGATGAAACTAATAAGCACAGATTCAATTCTACTCATTTTCCAGCTTTCCAGCTCTAAATTGGCTCAAGAGCCAAGAATGAAGCTAAGGTCTTTGGCTTCCGAGTCTCCCCGTACACCCAGAGGCAACCTTAAGGCTAGCCAGATGAACTGATTCAAAAAGATAAGCTGTAGAATCAGATCAGTTACCACGCAAATTCAACTATAAAGGAAGACAGTATCGCAACTTCTCTTTGGCTTTTGATGATCTCTAAATATTGGATGCATAAACCCCGTCCGGCCAGCAGCTATCATCCTGCATGCATTCCAAGAGGCTCCCAAATACGCTTACACTAACTAAGGCAGTCTTCTAGTAGATTCTTGCCCATGGCTAATCACAATTTCTTCCAGGCAGAAGACTGCCCGGCTCGCATGCAATCTCCTCCAAGATTCAGAGATATACGTGGCTTGATAAGCTGGTTCTTGTATTTAAGTGTGCAGGACTGAATGCACCTATCTTTTCAGGTAGTCCTGTAAAGACGAGCAGGACACTGATGGGAAGTTTTCAGAGACTCAGCACAAAGGAGCACAAAGGGAGGGGCAGTGGCTCAGTGGTAGAGCATCTGCTTGGCAAGCAGAAGGTCCCAGCTTCAATCCCCAGCATCTCCAGCTAAAGGGACCGGGAAAGTAGGTGATGTGAAATACCCCTGCCTGAGACCCTGGAGAGCTGCTGCCGGTCTGAGTAGACAATACTGACTTTAATGGACGAAGGGTCTCATTCAGTATAAGGCAGCTCCATGTGTTCAGCTCTTCTGACTTTTATCAAAAAATGCTTCCATTATTTCCCGGAGGATGAAACCCCCAAATTGACTCCTAACTTCATTTCAGGAGAAATTCTAAAGACTTCTCGTACTAATTTGCTGCTTAAAGGGTGAACCAGATCTAATCTACCATGACCTGGATGGCCCAGGCTAGCCTGATCTTGTCAGATCTCAGAAGCTAAGCAGGTTCAGCCCTGGTTAGTATTTGGATGGGAGACCACCAAGGAAGTCCAGGGTTGCTGTGCAGAGGAAGGCACTGGCAAACCACCTCTGTTAGTCTCTTGCCATGAAAACCCCAAAAGGGGTCGCCATAAGTCGGCTGCGACTTGACACACACACACAGATCTAATCTATTTTCCTGAAGCACACAAGGGACTAGCAACTCCTGGATTCTTCTTGCCCCACACTTTCCAACCAAAGGAGACTACCACAAACACTTAAGAGGGAACAGGAGTTTCCAAAACTTTAGTATATGACCAGTCATAGAATCATAGAGTTGGAAGGGACAACCAGGGTCATCTAGTCCAACCCCTTGCACAATGCAGGAAATTCACAACTAC